>NC_090864.1:5710873-6040873 GCF_024217435.2 Syngnathus scovelli | reverse complement strand
ATCGTGACAGCAGCAGCAGAGTCTCACCAGAAGGCCACAAGGTGCAGCAGACTGTGGCTGACCGCAACACACGAGGTTCTCTGGAGGTCATGTGCCCAACATGCCAGTTTTCTTTTTCTTCCCTCCAACCACATAGACACGAGACGGCTTGCCAACTCCCACATGTGACCGTGATTTGTGCAAATTGCGTCACCGCATCTCAGCTAAGCGCAAAGCCACAGATTTCAAACAATAGTTGAACGAAGCACCCGACAGAGACCGTTGAGCTCGTTGAGCGTTTGCTAACCTGCAGCGGTTATTGTCACAGCAGAAATAGACTCAATCTGTTTTTTTTAATATTTTCTTTATCTGAAAATAAAGAGTACATTTTAATGCATACAATTGGAGTCTTCAATCGGCCAACCAAACATGGTTTTTTTTTTGGAATGTGGGAGGAAACCAGAGTGCCCGAAGAAAACCCACGCGGGCCCGGGGAGAACATGCAAACTCCACACAGGGAGGGCTGGAGGTGGAATCGAACCCCCACCCTCCTAACTGTGAGGCGGACGTGCTACCCAGTGTGCTACCGAGCCGCCCTTAGAAAAAAAGTGACAATTCAAATTTACGGGACAGTTACATTTGTACAAGAAGGTCAAAGACCTGGCGTTCATAGGGAGAGCGCCGGCATGGTGTCAGTGTCGCTGCTGAGTGACGGGCGCTTAGGGGCCGCCTGGAATTTGACGACTCCGCTTCCGGCCGCTCCTGGAATGCACGAGCGCAGCAGCTTCAGCAGGTCTTGCCTGAAGCGCACACCGACAAAGACGTACAAGAAGGGGTTGAGGCAGGCGTGCGTGTAGGCCAGGCTCTTGGCCACCTGGCTGGCCACGTCGAAGCGCTTGACCACGGCGCAGTCGGTGATGGTGGCGTTGGCAGCCTGCGAGGCCTCCACCATCAGGAGCCCGTTGTACGGCAGCTGCGAGGCCAGGAAGGCAAAGACTACCGCCAAGACCACACGCAGGGACTTGTGCTTCTCGAAGTTCCTGGCCCGCAGAAGCGTGCGGATGATGCCCGAGTAGCAGAAGACCATGACCAGGAGCGGCAGGACAAAGCCCATGCAGATCTGCAGGGCCAGCACCAGGATCTTGGTGCGGTTGTATGCGTTGTTCCAGTAGAGCAGCACGCAGAAGGACGAGCCGCTCGCATCCGTCTTCACGCGGGCGAAAAGGAACTCGGGCAAGGCGAAGAGAGCCGAGACGAGCCACACGGCCACGCAAGCCACTTTGCTGTACAGGAGCAGCTTCTCCTTACAGTTCTGAGCCTTGGTGACATGCACGATGGCGATGTAGCGGTCCACGCTGATGCAGGCCAGCAAGAAGGTGCCACTGAATAAGTTGATCTTGTAGACGGCCGACACCGTCTTGCAGAGAACCCCGCCCACATGCCAGCCTTTGATGGCCTCGGCCGCCCAGAAGGGCAGCGTGCACAGGAAGAGGAGGTCGGCCATGGCCAGGTTGAGCAGGTACACGTCCGTCATGGTCTTCAAGCGCTTGCGTGCGGTGCTGTAGATCCACACCACCATCAGGTTGCCCACGGCCCCCAGCGCAAAGATGGTCCAGAAGAGGGGCGGCTCGTACCGGCCTCGGAACTGCCTGACCCAACTCCTGTCGCACATGCCGCTCATCTCGGTGGGGCCCGTGTCGTAGTCATCCGAGTAATCCAAAGACTCCTGATGAAACAAACCAAAATCATTAGCAACAATAAGCCCCTGATGGAAAAAAGAAATGACTAGAAGAATCTGATGCTGCCATCTAGCGGTGGGGGTCTGAAGCACGGTTCAAGTGACAAGCGCGCATCTTTGTAGTCAAGGCCATCCTGACTCAAGGCAGTTCTGCTTGTTTAGTGCCGAGTTGACTTCAAGAAAGATTTTTGTCTTTTTGTTTCCTGTCATGTATGTTCTGAACTGGCAAAGATGCGGAGATGTAACATGAAACGCTCGTGCAGAGCGAGTGCTTCTTGTGCAGCTGCCTGGAGAAACCACATCGCTGCACCACTTCCTGCTTCCAAAGACAATGCTCAACGATCCTTGTTAGATGAGAGCCACAGATAAAAAGGTTGTAAGTGACCGTCAACTGTTTCCCTACATTGAAACCAACTTCCTGTGCTATTCTTGATTTCAGATTTCAATTTGGTGTTGTCAATTCAGGGGTGGTTGGTTATCTTAACTAACCCAAATTTTGACTCTGGGGTTCCAAGAGTGTACGTGTGGATGTTTAATCTTTTTTTTTTTCTTTTTTCAATTAGCGACTTGTTCAGTTAATATTGTGAGCATCATCTCACATAGGACCAATCCATTTTTTCTTCATTCCAATACATGTTGAAGCCATTTGTATTATATTTCTACAAACGTGATTAATTTATTTTTCTTGAATACAGTTGAAGCAAAAGTTTAGTTAAAAAAAATCCCAAAATGTCCATTTAAGCAACAACATAAGGAGTTAAAGGAAGGAAGCTTGAAAGGGAAGTCAAACTTTGTTCAAAAAGCAAAAAGAGAAAATACTCACCGTGACAAAGTCATCAGTTGTTGTCATATACGGCGAAGTGATAAAATCTGTCATCTTATCTGCAAATGATGAAATTTTTTTTGACATGAGCTCCTCCATATGCGTTTTAACAAGCTGTCAAATTTTTAGGACTGATGAACAAAGCAGCAAGTGTATTACCTTGCCCCCCTGAAGGCACGAGCGCTTCTTGTTTCCTGTGCGAGCGACTCACAGCAGTCTTTTATGACTCCACTAGCGTCACAAGGTCACGTGCTGATCGTTCCAAGTCCGTGCCAATCAAGGTGGGGGAGCCCTAATGCTTCAGGCCGCCTCCCCCCTCAACCAAGGGAAGTCAAACTAAACATTTGTTCAAAAAGCAAAAAGACAAAATACCGTGACAAAGTCATCAGTTGTCATATACGGCGAAGTGATAAAATCTGTCATCTTATCTGCAA
Organism: Syngnathus scovelli; assembly: GCF_024217435.2. NCBI lineage: Eukaryota > Metazoa > Chordata > Actinopteri > Syngnathiformes > Syngnathidae > Syngnathus > Syngnathus scovelli. Next base: position 6,037,899 of record NC_090864.1, on the reverse strand, counting down.
ATGATGAAATTTTTTTTGACATGAACTCCTCCATATGCGTTTTAACAAGCAGTCAAATTTTTAGGACTGATGAACAAAGCGGCAAGTGTATTACCTGGTTGGGGGGGGGGGGGGGGCGTGAGTGCACGAGCTCTTCTTGTTTCATGTGAGTGCGACTCATCCTCAGCCGTCTTTTATGACTCCTCTAGCGCCACAAGGTCACGTGCTGATCGTTCCAAGTCCGTGCCAATCAAGGTGGGGGAGCCCTAATGCTTCAGGCCGCCTCCCCCCTCAACCAGACCCACGAATTTGGATCTATGCCTATTAAACTGGAACCAAAACAATTTCTCGTCACAGATAAGGTTTCAGATCAAATTTTGAAAAAAAAATGTGTGCACAGGTGGAGCACTCAGCATGAGCGATGTGTGAAACCCAAAACTTTCAGGTGCGGGTGAAGAGCGGAGGCGGCTGATGAAGACACGGCAGCTGTGTCTTCGGTGTCATTTGACACTTTTTGCCTTCACTGTCACTCGGATGATGGATGGCATATGGATGACGTGGGCTTTAACGGACGGCTCGCATTTTGGGAAGAATCCGTCCGTCTTGTTATCAGACAGCAGGTGCAAAGTGAAAAAAATAATATTCTTCAAAGTTGGACTTTGTTCCTGGTCAAACTAAATTTTTGCGAGCAGAATTGTGTTCCTGGATGACGTTGCTCAAAATCATTCATGTGATATGGCCAAAACAAAACAAAAAAGTGGGAAAACACAGGAAAGGGAAACACATCAACTGACCCGAGTCACCAGAGCAGAACGCACGCAAAGCTTACTGAGCATGCAGTACCACACGCAAAAACGTCGTTCCGTCGAGCTCGGGTGGCTTTCGCAAGAGGCGCTGGTCTGGTTTTACGCGCTTCCTCTTGAACGCTTTAACGCTCCATGAGGACAGTTGCAATGGTCTCGTTTTACGCGCTTCCGCTTGAACGCTTTAACGCTCCATGAGGACAGTTGCAGACAGTTGCACTGCGCTTGTCACCACAGCTGCTTTCACAAACGTGTATATCACCAAAATGACCATAAAGGTACGCACACGATGTGAAGTTGACTACGGTTGGTATTTACTGTCTGAAGAACATGTCTGTTTGGGTTTTCATTTCACAGAAAAGCATTCGTGCGACACACAAGATGACAGAAGGTCAAGACCAAGTCGTGGCTTTCTTTTTTTTTTTTTAAATCAGAGTCCAATTCACTGAAGGCCTCTTGTAAGAAACATGTACTTGATCCAACTGGAGAAAGTTCTGAAGGGCACGTCCAGAACCAGAACCCAACGACAAGAGTGGGGAAAAAAAAAAAAAAAGTCTGATTAAGCCTGAATAAATGAGTTCTCACTAAAGTGCTGCTTTATTCTGCTTGCGTCACGATGGATGCTTCCATCTCCCCCGCTGGACTTCGACTCATTCGTTGGGCTCGTATCTGAAAGACAGATTGAAGAGGCTTCTCTTAGCTACACTGCACTCTGCTGGATTCGGGAGGGCACCGCCCCACTTTGGCGTTTTGGAGGCGGCGCTCTTGCTCACGTACTTCTGCAGTCGTTGCCTAATGTCCTTGATCTGCTCGTTCTTCTTTGTTAGGATCTCCTTCATGTTCCGATAAGCCGCCGTTTGCTGGAACTTCTTGTCCAGCTCCTGGACACCAACACGCCTCATTGAACAGAGCTCAAAGCGTCATTCTCACACACATGCCGACGAGGGCGGACCTTCTCGGCCAAGGCCAGCTGCTCCTGCACTCGAAGGAGTTCGTGTTTGGCCGAGACCAGGTTCTCCCGCAGGTCCTTCTGGGAGGCGGCGTTGATGGTCACCGAGCGTTCGTACTCCTTGTTGAGGGCCGCCACTCTATCCACCAGGCCGCTGATCTCCTTGGAGTGAGCCATCAGCTAACAGACAGGGGGGTGGGGGGACATGAGGGAAGGGCAGCGATCTGCTTTAGAAGCAAAACGAGCCATACCTGATGGCTGCTTTGCACCTTCTGGAGATCTTGAAGGGCTCTCTGGGCCTTTGTCTTCTCCTCCAGCACATTCATTGCCTGGAGAAATGAGGCGTTCATGGCTTGCTGTGAAGGTGAGCTTTGAAGGTGCTTTCGTACCTGGGTTTCTAAAGTGCGCAGTTTGCCTTTCAGGGTCTCGTTCTCTTCCTGGAGTTTTACGATCTCCTGAAATGAGCAAGTAGATATGAATGATGGGGAGTTATAATCTGATTCTTCTCCAAGTAGTTGCGTTTCCCCACCTTGTTGAGAAGTTCCGAAACCCCGCCTTCGTTTAGCGGCGCCAGCTTGGGTTTGCTGCTGTCCTGGTTCGCCTAACACGAACCAAACAAAGACATGCTCGATCATTCCGAGCCGAGAGTAGATGTGCGCTCTTCACACTCACCTTATCGGAGACTTTAAAATCAGTCTTCTCAAATTCAGCTACTTGCTCGAGCAGATTCCTGTTTGGGTAGAGAAGAGGAGGCGAACAGACTAGTCGGCTTTAGACAAAAAGAGCTTGGAGTCAGTTCAGCAAACGTTTTGGCATGAACACAACACATGGCAGGGAACAACAATCAACGAGGAGACATGATCACAAAGCAATTGGTATTATGGAGCTGAAGATCGTTCCACGGTCATGAGCTTTTTTTTTTCTCAGCTCAGTCTTGTTGACAGCAGCTGAGCTAAAGATATAGATGTGGTTTGAAAAAGCGGCGAAAGTGCACGTAGGTGGCTGCGCCCGGGCCCAGTGGGGCGTGTATGATTCTTTAGAAACTTGCAGCCACAAAGGCTGGGAGAAAAAAACAACAAATTCCCCCAGCCGCACACTTTAAGAGCAAGGGTCACGAGGTGAAAAGTTACATGAAGTTCACCAAGGTGGACTAGGTGTTCCTCACCTGTTCTCCAGCTCAGAGATATCCGTCTGGAGGCGCAGGTAGTACTTTTCGGCTTGGAAGAAGAGCTGGCGCAGTAGCAGGACGTTGGTGTGCGCTGTGTTGATGAGCTCCATCTCTACCTCGCCTCGCACCACCACATGCAGCCCGTCCAGCATGTCGCGTACCTCGTCCACCGTGAACGTCTCCTCCACCAGCCTTTGGACCCAAACACAAACGTGGCACATGACAAAATAGCATGTGGGGCCGCTAGACTCATTCACACATCATGTTACATCTTCCCAGTGTGTTACAAGGTCCACTATTGGCCCGCTGGCTCCCTCTAGTGGCATGTCAAAGACTCACAGCTAAATTGAACTTTTGTGCAATACATGCACGGAATATTTAAGAACTGAACTAGGCCATGGAAGGAAGTGTGAAAAAAACAAACAGTGGCACCCACCTGCTGTCTTTGAGTTCTTCAAAGCAGGAATCCACCGTCTTGAGCCTCAACATGCGTTTGGATCGAGCGAATCGCATGTAGTTGATCACCTCGTTGTGATGATACTCATTACACCCAAATTCAGTCTATGTGAGGGAGGGAAAAGAGGAGCAACCCGTTGATTTTTGTTTTAATTCATTGGAGTTTCATTGCAAGAATTTAACAATTGTTTTATTTTGGGGATGTGGGATGCAAACTCGAGTTTTACCCCCCCACAGTATCTGTAAGGGAAAAATTATTGATTTGTATTTTCTATTATTTTTGTGGACGTTGATCAATTATTGATGAATTAAAACAAATCGCAGAAGGTGAAAATCAACGCTAACGCAGCTAACAGAATGGAATTGAAGACAAGCAGACGTCCAGCAACAGGCCGTCGACAACATCAACATGAAGCGCAGGAGGAAACGACTTTTACGAAATGGTTACAAGCGCTAACTGTAATCCACAAATGATACATAAAGCGACTTACCATGTTGGCTGTGGAGCTAACGTTCTCGTCACTTATGCGGCTAGCTTGAAGCTCAAAATAGCACGGATGATGTGCTGCTAATATAAAACAGATTTGGAAGAGGGGAAAAAAACTGCAAAAGCGATACCGTGCGTTGGTAACGCTCACGGTAATGTCGTTTGAGCAAATACGCAAACACAGGATGTCCTAAATGAGCTACTTGGCGCTGGTTGTTGGACGATAATCTGTCCGATTGGCCAGGCTAGCAGTGAAGCTAGGCGTTTGCAAGGGAACCAAAACGAGCGTCATTGCCTTGGTTACGAGCGGTGCGTTCACTGCAGCTCCGTAAACCAGAGTTCTAAATCAATGACGCCACGACGTCATTTCCACAGATACGTTTTAAAAAATGCTACTGTTAAACATTTGACATTATATTAAACTCATCTAAGATATGTATAAATAATATCGCATACATAATAGCTATCGATGTATCTGTAGCCCGTGTGTGTGGAAGAATTTTCAGATTTTAAAAATATACTTAATCATGAATATGACTGCACTGCTTGTTTATTTCATTTTTGTAACTCCCGCACGAGGGCAAAAATGTGCAAAACGATGATTTGTTCATAATTGCTGATTGAAAAAGAATTGTTTTACAGTTGGGCCATTTGATGAAAAAATATGTCAGACATTGAACATAATTTACACACACCTCATTTGACTTGTCCAAATAGTTAGATGTTGTATTCTGCTCGGAAACGTGCGTTTCTGAAACCTAAAAAAAAGGCAAACGCACAGGTGCACCTCAATAAATTAGAAGACATGAACTTAAATTCTTTCACTCGAGATGGGGATCCAAATGATAACGACGTATACAATCCAAAAGGTCAATCTGTAGAATAATCACATTCCCCTATTCATAAATTTGCTCCACACAAAGTGAAATATTTCAAAAGTTGTGTTCATTGTGATTTCCAGAAATCCGATGACATACAAAAACAATCCAATCGGCTGAGATGCATCTCTAAATGTATAAGTGGCATACTTCCTCGAGATTCAAGTTGAACAGGCTATAATGAGTCATTTAATCTTGATTATTGAAAACAAAAGCATTTGCTTCTCTCGCTTGATCCAGTCATCAAACCAAACCACACGGGTGTATTTAGAAAGACATTAAAAATTATCACAACAATTAATACGTTTTTTTTGGGTGTGTAAAAAGTGTACATCAGAAAAATAGGCGTGCACGCCCTCCTCCCCCTCGGAGCTGTCGCACGTCACTGCTCACAAGTCCGGAGCCAAGGACGTGTGTGGGGCGGCGGGCGCTAGATGGCCGAGGCTTTGTCTCTGTTGATGAAGAGGGTCTCCTGGCAGAAGGGGTTGACCAAGACCACGCTGCCCACACCGTAGTCGCCGTTTGGGGGCAAGCAGCTGTCGTGCTCCTGCCGCAAACATAAGTGACGTCATTCATCAGGCTTTGCAAAAAATAAACAATTATAAATGAACAAATAAATAAATAAATAAATAAATAAATCGTCATAAGTTTAAGTTTAGAAATGAATGTACTACACGCCAGCCAGCAACCAGTCAACTCGGAAAAGGTTGGAGATCATGCTATACTGTCTTCAACCACTAGATGGCGATGTAGCACGCAAAACCACGTTTAGAATGCAAATCAGGGGTAATTAAGCACGTTTGATAAAAGTATTCAAACACATCAACAGTAACGTATATTATAATTGTAAATAATTTTCAACAATAACAAATAATTACAAATTATAAATAAATTGTTTGCGTTCGTTACCTCGCTCTCCAGCGTGTGAATCTCTCGGGGCAGCTCGACGGCATGGCGGCTGAAGTAGTCCATGGTGATGGCGTTGTTCCAGTAGCTTAGGTTGTTCTCTTGACTGGACGACTTCTTCCTGCGTCTCATGCAGCACACCGTCAGCAGCACGGCTGCCAAATCACAACAATAACGACTTAAATATAAAAATATTTTGGGGGATTGCAACCAATCTCTGCCACAAATCGCAGCATTCCACGAGTAATTGAGACCCCCGAAAAATGTTTGCCAAAAGAGGCCACAAGACAGAGGTAAAACACTACTTATGTCAAAATGCAACTCCTCAATTTGTCATCAGTTGGCGCTGTTGCTCAATCACAAATGTTGCGACTTACAGCAGGTAGACACGGGCACACTGATGGCCAGCACAATCCACACGATGTCCACGCGACTCAGGCAGATGGCCACGCGAGACGATGGTGATGAATCCAGACCGGGCCCCGAGCTGTTGTCGATCCCCCAAGGGTCCCGTGTGGTGGCTGGCACCTGCCTGTTCAGGAAGCTGCCGCCGCCGCCCTCTGTCCAGACCGTCTCTCGAGTGGACGGGTGGCGGTCCGGGGTGGCAGACGTGCTCGGCGACGGCCCCGCAAGGGGGTCGCTGTCCGTAGAGTTGGGCCGAGGTGATGCCGGCGTGATCGCCTCGCTGCTGTCATTGACGGCGGTGTCTGTAGGACGGAGGCTGGGTTCTTGGGAAGCGGCGACGGCAGAGGTTTGGTTTTCCACGGAGGCCTCCGCCAGCGTGACGGGGGCCAGCTGCTCAGTGGGGGGCTCGCTCATGTCAGCGGGCGCTTCCCTCAAGGTGATGGTGTGGTGGGCCGGGAGTTCCCTGAGGGACCCACGCAAGTTGGAAGCTCGGGTGGCGTGGAGGACCACGTCGCTTTTAGCCGACCATTCGGCGCCGCTGCTGGAGCCTTCCCGGTGCCAGTCCGGGCGAGGAGTGCCGATGGTGGCGGTTGCCATGGCGTCCCGTCCGGGGGCCGCGTCGCCAAACTGAAGCTCATGTGCCGACGACGCCGGTCCGACTGGCAGCGTGAGGAGAGCGAGAACACCTGCAAGAACAAAAACAGCACCTTCACCGAACGGCATCAGCTCAAGGCGCTTCCTTCCCTTCACGTGCAGAATTGCTCCTGGGGAACCGTCAGCCACGTTATCGTCGTTTGGCATTCATAACGTGCCTCCGCTTTTAATCGAGTGCGTTTGTCACTCTGCCGCTCCTCTAACGAGATTGCTTCATTAAGCGCAACGGCCGGCGAATGCCGAGCAGGTCGTCACGACGCACAATTTTTCACTTTCTTCTTACATTCCGTTCCAGATCGCAGTTAGCACAAACTCAAGTGGAACTGAGGGGAGACGTCTTCTTATTATGATGGTCGTTTACACTGACAATTCTTCTTCCAGCCATTTGGCTCAAAGCGGGAGCCTCTGACAACTTTAAGACAGGTATTATCATACGTTGATCAACTATTGGATTTTCTTCGCTCTGTAGCTCCTCCTCCAAGGTCACTTTAATGCCGCGCAAGATTACAGGATCCTGAGGACAACATGCTTGACAGGAAACGTTGTCCTCCAATCAATAACATTGATGAAACTGCGCGTGGGGGTTCTCCACCACAATGTTTGGTTTTTTAAATATCACCTGGTAAAAACAAGTTCCAGTGGTGACGCAAACAACAAACATGAGATAGCGGGTGTTGCCATTGGTGTCCAGATAGTCTCCATCCTGTGGACGCTCTCGCTTGGGCGGCAAACACTCGGCAGATGTGAACGTGCAGATAAAGACAAGCACTTCCTGTTTGAATGCCCCGCTAATTGTTGCGCAACAACTTTGAAGAGTACATAAAGTGTGCTGTTGACCAAGCGATGGCCATCAAACAGGAAGTAGTCACATTAAACAGGAAGTGTTTCGGATTGCGGAAAGAATGCTAAAATTGGTCCATTACAGCCAAACCCAAAATGTAAAATCATAACCACAGAGACATCAAACATGAAATCTGGGTATTTTGGAATCTTGAATCATTTCTCCCCCCCCCCACCCCCACTTACTCAGTAGCTGGCAGCGCAGAACCTGCAGGCTGGTCTTCATGGTATCATGTGATCCGGGTCGTCCTCCACAGTGCTCATGGTTCTCTGCCAAAAACGAAAGACGACACAGGCGCTCAAATGAAGCTCACGTATCGACCGTCGGCGCGCTCAAGTTCGTGCTGACGGATGGCTTTCAATTGAAGGAAACAATCAGAATTTATCATTTTCAGTATTATTCATAATGCGGGGCTGATTCATTGTCAGCTGGTTGTCGCAGTGGACAGCGGGAGTGATCATTTGTAGCTGAAGTAAGTCTTTAGACGCAAGACACATTGACACCTCCCACTAGGAGCACAACTTTGCCTAGCAACAGGACTGCATGTGTGTGTGGGGGTGTTTCTTTTGCAGTCGGCTAGCGAAAGTGCAAAGTTACGAGTGACAGCGCTCGATAAATGTTTCATCTTTTTTGTTGATTGGTGAGGTTGAAAAAAAAGAAACCACGCATCCGGGCGTCCACTGTCACCATGGCAACCGAGCCTCCTGCAAGTCACTTGAAGAGGGAACACGCGAGTGAGTAACTATTTGCGGAATTCAAGTCATTTCGGTACGCCGTAAGAGTTCACTTGCGGAGATCGTCTCTCGTCTCGATCGTCTCTCGTTTCGATCGTGCACCTGCGTGGGAATGGTCAATACTTTGGCGGCGGCAAAGTGGCATATTATTACAAAACCAGATGATTAAGCATCACCACTGAATGACCCTGTTATGAAACCAGATTTGGTGCTTTTGTGTGAGTGGGAGGCCACACACACACAGACACACACACACACAAGGCAGTCACTGACAAACTGCGGCTTTCAAAGCCGCTGCAGTAACACCATTTACATGACACAATATGACTTGCTGAGTCACTGCATGTGTGTTGGCCATTAAAAGGACACCAGGCCCCCCCAGTAGAAGAGCTCGACATCACACCTCCACTCTTATATAAGCACTGACTGGACACTTGATGAGGCACTCCGGCACCGGCCCATCCAATTTGTGTCAGCGGTGGTCGGGATTGACACAGATCGGATTGCCTTGACTGTCAAAAATATGAAAGAAAACAAAAAAAAAACAAGATAAGAGAAAAGCACCCCATCTCCCTCTCCACTGCTAAATTCGGATTTCAGGTGTTGGGTACCAAACGTAGTGACTGCAGTCATTTGAGAGGTGTCACCGTTACGGTTTGAATTCCCTAGCGGGAGAGATTTGGCGTGAAACGTTGCCGGCTGCTCCCTCATTGGAGCAGGCGGGCGGTAAAGGGCAAACATCAGGATGCAGCTCACTAGCCGCTAGCGTCGCAATCGTAAATAACTTCCCCCCTCCTTGTCAGCGTCTCGGCTCGTCGTCCCTGTGTCAGGCCGTCTCGCTCGGGATGATTTGGCGCGTCGCCGCACTTGTCGACATACACAGGGGTGACACTCGCCATGATCATTTTCAAAGGGGCGTCGGCGCCGTGGCGACGGGCGCACCACGCTGCCTGTCGAACGTTTGAAAGCGGCCGGGTAGCAAAAACGGAAACGCCGACAGCGGATGACGATGCTCCGGGCTAAGCTGGGTACCATTGTTAGCTCTACTTCCTGTTTTGGTTCCACTTTGGAAGGCTGACTTCCAATTGCCCTATTCTCGTCCCTCCGAGTACAAACTACACCGTGTTTCCCATTGTGACCATTCCTGGTCTCCACGGCAACCGTTTCCGGCTATGTTCCGAAGCAGTATGAGAGTGAAAAATCAGCACTTTTTTCAAAGTGTGGGCTACAAGTGTGCGATCATAAAAGAAAAAAAAAATCACAGAAAGACAAGACTGCTTTTCATGCTCAGGTGCGGCGTTACCATGGCGACAAAGCCACAATTTGCTTAACCTCAGCTATGCTAATGTCATTTGGACCGGCAAGGTTGTCATTCGAAAAAGAGATTTGAATACAAGAGTAAGAAAGACAATCTCGAGTTGGAAAAGCAGTCAGGAAGCACCGAGGAATTCTTGTCGGAGAACAATCGCGGTACAAAGGGGTGACGACAGGCCCGGGTGGAATTTATCGTTTCCTGACAAAGGAAGACATCTCCAGCACAACATTTGAGGACAGGATGTGGACATCGCGCTACTGGGATTTCAACAATCCCGGTCAGTTCTTTTGTTGACCAAACTACTGAGTGCTTTTTGCAGGTCTGATCCCTCGGCCGGCCCGAGTGAGACCAAGCCGCGTGGCTCGGCTCGGCGACACCAGCGACTTAAGGGCGGCTAATTGAGTGGCGCGAGTGTGATGCAAGAGGATCAGCGCGGATCGCTCGGCCTTAAGCCCTCCCGGCACTTCTTCCTCCTGCCGTCATTAGCAAATAGATGAGCGCAAACATATTTGCTGAGGAAATGTCCCATCATCATCATTATCGTGACCGTCAATGTCGTCCCTGGCTGATTCCCAAGTAATCGGAGCGACCTCGAAACAGACTAATTACCAAACGGCTTACTGGATGACTCACGATGATGTTATCGGACCGCTCCAAACTCGGCCCGCCCTCGTTGACAAAACGATGTACATCTGTCTGTCAGACAAACCCGAGAATTGTGCTCGTGTGCAATGTCGGTATGAAAAGATGAGCGGCAAGATCTATTATTGGTTAACGATGGCCTGGAGGACGTGGAAAAAAAAGTGCAGCTGCCCTTTCTCTCTCTTTGCTACTGTTTGACAAGATCAGCACAAACACACGCGGCCACTTCATTAGGTCCAGCTGCAAAATGCAATGCGAGGCCTGATTCCACCCTACCAATAAAGAAGCGCTCGCACAAAAAGAAAAGAAAAAAAAGACGAACATCACAACAGAGCAAATCTCCCGCGTCTGCTTTCCATCACCGAGCCAGACGTCTGTCGTCTTTTATGTTCAGCATCTTTGCAATCCCCCCACCCTGTCCTCCACGCGCCTCGGATGACGCCGCTGTCGCCATGGCGACGCAGCATCAGCAGCGCAACTGTACAGAGATTAACCCGGACACGGTTCCCGGCCAGCTGGATGGACCCGAACGGCTTCTTAATGGACATTAATGAAGATTATTTCACACCTTCCAGAATCTGTAATGAACCATAAGTGGCCTCTAATTGGGAGTCCAAATTGAGAATTCCAAATTAGCGGCAGTCTTGAATGCAACGTGAGGCCACCGAAAAACTGCCAGGAGGGAAAAAAAACAACAACATTGCACTCTTAAAGGTCTTTTTGCCCCAAAACATGGCATAATATTTATTTTTGACAGTTGCCAAGTTGCTAAGCGTGTTGCCAAGAACACGTGTCGACACCATTTGGCATCTTCTCCATGAATGAAGTCGAATCATAGAATTAAAAACGATGACACAAGCAGGCGCTCCTCAATCCCAAAAACGTACGGCAGCGCTTTCATCTGCAGTGTCAAGCTGGCACCAAGACCACGTTTGATAGCAACACGTTGGAAATCCATCAAAGCTCCAACGAGAACAAGTTGCCAAGGAAACAAGAGAGGGTCTTTTCTTTTTGGGTGGATGCCACCCCACTGATGTTAATCCTCGTGCTACAGTCATTATGTAGACGCCTGCACTCTCACCTCAGCATCTCGTAGTCGGAGGTGACATGCGTGACCCCCCCCCCCCCCCAACCCACACTCGAGGACTCCTTCACCTTTCGCCAGCAGGTCCACTACTAATCCCATTAGAGGCGCTCATGTGTGCTGCTTTAAGAAGAAGCAGAAGGCGGGCCACCGTGTTCTGTGAAAGCCCACACGGAGCTCAACACCAGCTCCGAGCTTGCTTACTGGACCTCTCAAAAGTACTAACACCTCCCGAGTAATATACTGTACTCAAATGCAAAATAAAAATAAAAACTTACACAACACGGTCGGAGTGGATTAGCTGAACCAAATCGCCCCCCCCCCCCCTTTTTTTGGTGGCACCTGGGGGTGAATATCAGCAGGTGCGGGCGCACATCGGAGTGGCACGGCTGCAGCTCAGGAATGTCAGGAATTCCGCACAGCTAATCACGTCGCCATCATGCTCGGACGCTCGCCGTGGCTCTTATCTCCCGGACCGATGCCCCGATGCCCCCCTGCCCCCTCCCATGTGTGATCATTAGAATGACGACTCGTTCATTACCGGCTGACGCGCTTCCTCGACTCTTCCCGTGGCCTCCATTTTCAAGTCTTACACCGGGTATCAACGAGACAATAAGGCTATGTCAACAAACGGAAGAATACCCATTGTTCTCACTTAAAGTGCTTTGGCGCCACATTTATTTACTGCACAGTCAGATTCAAGTCAGAAAGTACAACATGGACGCTTTGTTTGTAATATATTAAAATACTGGGGGGCTCACCGTTTGCCTCTTCCCTACAAGCTAACTTGCCCAATCTAACCTCTTGCAGGCACATTCCCAAATACTTTCCCATCTGTGCCCCCCCCCCCCCACCACAACCCGCCGTTTCCTGCGATAGGTTTGTCCAGGCGGCATGGGACAGCTGATAGTTTCCGGGCGTTTTTCAGACTTTTCCGGACGAGTGATAAGAAGCCAACGATGCCGTTAGTTCTTCCCAACATAGACGTCGGCTTGGCCAGTGACGGGTGACATTGGAACATTTGATGGCATGCAAAAGACCGGACAATTATTTCCCACCGATAACGATAATAACATGAGAGAATGAGTCCACGGTAATTGCCTTAGGATAAAAGTAAACATTACTCTCCAAGATGTATGCTTTTCATTTCTAGGGATCTTTTCATTAGAAAGGAGACATGAAAAAAAATCTATTAGTAGGCTGCCTAATACCCGACCCAGCATGGCAGTTTGCCCCGAGGACGATGTCCGCTCCAGATGTCATTGCCCCGGCTGACCCCCCCCTCCCCTCCCACCCCACCCCTGCGCACACAGCACTACTGGCGGTGTGGGTGCAGGGATTGTCCAGCAGAACAAAAGAGGCTGGAGGTGAGTGAGCACGGGTGGTGGTGGTGGTGGTGGTGGTGGTGGTGGTGGTGGTGGGGGCAAACATTCCGGCCGCAACAGCGAGGTTTAACCTGCAGGTTGAATCGAGACTTGAAAACAACCACAATGGACTACTTGGCGTTCTCCGTTTGGCCTCAAGAGAGTTGCTCGGCTCTAAGCAAGTGTTCTCATTTTGTTTTTTGGAGGTTCTGGATTTGAAGTTCAAATCTCCTGCCTAGAATTTTCTCCCAGGTTACAAATCGCGCATGTCAGCTTGACTGAACATGGATGGAAGGATGAATGATGGCAGTGCATTATTTTCATCGATATAATCAACATGGCTGTCATAAAATGATCCAAAAATGTATCAAGGTTCATCTATTTATGCCAGCTACATGTAGTGACAAGCACAACAGAAAAATTAGCCTGTGAGGCACTTTTTGTGACAATTTTGGTGCTGGCTCAATAAAGGTTGGGAACACTGCCCCGTGATTGGAAACAACTAGACTTGCTTGCATATAGCCCTCATTGGCACTACTACTACCACTCCTATCGCAATGTATAACCCCCCCCCCCCCCCCCCCTCCTTACCCGTCTGTCTTTATGACCGTCTGCATGTCTGGTCCAGCAAACGGCCGCCCCGCGCGGGTCCATACTCAAAGTGCATTGAGCTAACTTATTTACTTGAACGACATAATAGGCATGAAGGACACAGTGTGGCTAATGATGCGGTCGCGTGATATCGAGCTCGCAAATCGATGCATGCGAATCGATACGCGCGGCAGTAAATAAAAAGCGCTCCACTCACCTATGACGGCGTGGTGGCGTCGGCGTATCCGAGCTCGATTGCGAGGCGCACCAGCGGGTGGCGAGTCGCACTTCAGCGCGTCGAGACGCACATGGTCCGGCCCGGCTGGGAAAAGAAGTGTCGCACCAGCTCCGGCCGGCCGCGGGAGGAGAAGGAGCGGCGCTCGGTGTCCAAACTCCGGCCGCGGGGATTGCGATGCGCAAGGCGGTGCCACCTGACTGAGAAGCCTTAGTCGGACCCAATTCCGTCCCCGGTGGCGTAACTCTGCTCCCCGCCAGTGACGCAGCTCTCTCTCCGCCTCCGACCGGGTCGTCCGTCGGGGTTTGCTTACGCCGGTGCCACCCACCGAGTGTGAGGGAGGACCTAGAGGCGTGTAGACAGAGAGGGAATGTTAATGAGGATGTTGGGGGGCTGCTGCAGTCGATGGAGCTGCGGTGGCGGCGTCCGACGCGATCCTGGTCACAGGGGAGCAGCGGACTGGGCACCCGCTTAGGGCGACAGCAAGCACCCCCAAGTTAACAGTCAACAGTGCCTGCAAAGTGGGGGCGATGGGGAGGGGCGGGGGGCGAGGGCGCATGAACGCATTAAGTAGATTCCCATTGATTTGAATGGGAAAAGATTATCTCCGAGCGTTGAAAGTGAAGAAAAAGAGAAAAATATATACTCAAAGTACTGATACATGAAAACACACTTGAGTACGGCAAGACAGGATTTCTTTACTTTCCACTATTAACATTTAAATAATCTAATGACTACTGCACCAGAAGAGCAGAAATGCAATCGGCTAGAATGGACGCGAAAGACCAAAACAGAAAATGAATTAAAGTGAGATCACGAGAAATCAAATGAATCCACGTGCCCAAAAAAAATAAAGAGCAAGCCAACCATCAACACAAGCGTGACGATGTAGCGTCCTCTGCTGGCCGGCCGCTGCGACCGCACCTAATAACAAAGCATGACTGTGCATTTTCTGCAGGGCCCTCCTCAGAGTCATCAATCACAGCCTGCAGCCACACTGCAGTCTCCTCGGCGAAACGCGACAGAGCGACGCCGCATGCGCCACGCTCACTTTATTCGCTAAGACAAACTAATCTTATGCGCACATTTTTGTACTGGCGGCGATAATAGAGTCAGCCGATATAGGAGTGTCGGCCTTGCCAGGCGCCTGTTCGGGGAGACTCCCAGTGAGCGACGCAAGAGGGATGGGCTCCTGCAGGGGGAGAAAACATCGTAAATCCCGACACATAAAAGTGTCCACAAGACACGGGAAGAGCCCCGTTGCTGCCTTCTTTACATCGTTACAATATGTCTATCGTTAATTCATGTTTGATTAAATACTATTTGTTCTTGCTTACTTAATTCGAATGGACCATACATTGAAAGTTGTTTGACTGCATTATGTACAGGCTTGATATTCGCGCCATACGTCACTTCCTTTCCCTCAGGGTCACAAGGTAATTGAACCGTAAGGAAACAAATGCCATCTACAAATTTATCGCTTATTGTGGCTAATTCGTTGTGGAAAAACTAATAAATTTACTTTAATTTATTATCTTATGAAATCACTCAAGGAATTATCAAGATTGTTTTAGGCTAATTTGCTTAGTTTTTTTTTGCGTAGTTGCAATTGAATTAGAGTGAAGCACACTTGCTAAAGGAGTGGGACCAAAAATATGGTCGTACGTTCTCGTTTTACGGTTTAAATCAACGTAGTTCATCACGGATTTACGCCAACGCTGTAGCAAAATTCGATTTTTTTCTTCTTATAACTATGAACAAAACCCCTTCTATAATAAAAGTGATTCCATAAAACACATTTTTAAATAACAGTCGAATATATTGAAACAATACAAATGAACGACACTGTGGGTTCCCTTTTATTCTTAAAATTTTATGTACAAGTGCGACTGATTCATTGTTTTAATGTACATTCAATATAGAAAGTTTATATACGTAATATTACATTGAACTTGTCACAAACTGCACTAGTCTTTCACACAGACTCAAACATAATTCATCCTGTCGACATATCAGAACCTCATTTCAAGTTGACGTTGTTATTCACTTATAAATATTCTAGTGCTTGTTTCTCATTCTGGGGAAAGGGAAATTATTTTATAAAATTGAGGGGGCAACCATGGAATGAAGTAGGAATAGAGGTCAAAACGGCAGCATCTACAGAAAAAGGCGGACAAATCTCATTTGCAATTCCCGATAATTGAGGCTGACAATTTGGAGGGGGCCAGTGGAGCCAATTGGGAAATTGCAAAATGACAGAAAGGAGAAGAGACAAAATTAACTAATGACAGCCTTCCAATGTTTTTCCCATGGGAAAAACAGAAGAAAATCTACTGTAAAAAATATCTTCATACAAAAAGTAAACTCTTCTGCTTTTCATCGGAAGAAAGGTGTTATCACGAAAACAAAACGTGGCCCACCTGTTAAGACAATTTCAAACAATTTACGCGGTGACGGTCAGAGAGGGCAGCTGGCGATATGGGGAGGAGTCAGCGACATCTTCCTCCCCATCTGCGCTCCCCTCGTGCGTGTCGGGTGAGGGGGGGGGGGAGCCAAACAGCTCGGGTGCCTGAGCCTGACTGTGGCTATTGCGAGTGTGCGTCCGCCTCCGTCAGCCTTGATCGCTGTCCACCGGAGGCGGGCCGCTGGGCAGTACAGTTGTGCCGCTGCCTGCTGCCGTGAGGTAACCGGCTACTCCTGGCCCTGTGGGAGTTAGAATGACATCATCAACTACCATCCAAATTTGCTCTTTGGACTGCATGGTTATGGGATTATACAGTGGCCATTTTAAGACTAGCAACCATCGCAATAGTCACGCTGATCAAGCTAGCTGCCATTATCAGGAAAAGACAGCTCATTGTTGAACCTCAGAGGCTAGACATTGGACGAGCCCCACTGTCGCGCTGCAATATCCATGTTAAGTGTGGTTAAAGTGGGCTTGGCAAGAAGGTGGCAAGAAGGGAATGGAATGGTGAAGAGTCAAAGGGCAGGCCATGAGGAGCCGCGAGTCTACCTGCATTAGTGCAACAGAGAGGAGGGCTCTGAGGGCCCAGCTGGGGAGTCTAGAGCCCCCCTCGCAGTGGGCTGCTGGCCGCCAGGAGAGAGGGAGTGGACACCCCTGAGGAGGAAATGTGGAGGGGGACAGAGAAGAGAGGACGGGAAAAGGCAGAGGCAAGAAATTAAGGGATTTGGAGAAAGGAAGCTTTGGCTTCAACAGCAAGGCGCTTGTTTCCAGGAAAGCAGTAAGCAAGCACCACCTACCTTTTGAGCCAGTTGTCAAGCAGAATGAATGACTAGAAAAGACTCTACCTGTCAGGTAGCCTGCAGTCTGAGACTCATTAATGAAGAGATCATGCTTCTGGTCCTTGAAGGCACTCCACACGGAGGACTTGGCCAAGATCTCGTTCACCTGGGAAGCGAGGAGACACTTGAGAACCAGACATTAGCTCTTTGTTTTAAAATCAAACATGTCCCACATCTTAATGCATTGTAGATGTCAGCAATAGTGACGCCTGAGCCTCAGACCTGTTCTCCGTATTGCAGACTGCGCGTCATGGACTTGAGCGCCTTCACGATTTGGGCCTTGGTGGCCGACGGGTTGTCCACGGTCTCCAGGCCGATACCTTCCAGGAGCTTCAGGAGGTATGGAACCAGGTCCACTCGGAGAGCCTGAGCGGTGGGAATGGCGTCAACGTCTCATTTGGGACACCTGGTGCAGTGCGGCCGAGCATGGTTACCTGAGCCACCAGTTCCGTCTGCTCTTTCTGGAACATGCGGTTCAGTGCCTCGCAGGCCAGCCCGGCCATGTCTGCGCGGGCCTTCATTCCGGTCATCAGCGGACCGATGGCCTCCAGGGCGGACATGGAGCGTACGCAGAGCTACAAAAACACAAACAATGAGGTCGCCCGTACAGTCTTCACGTGAAGATGGTGGCTAAGCTGCGTTTTCCCTGCTTCCGCACCTCGTTATCCGAGAGCACGTGGATAAGGCGGATGGAGCTCTTGGGGATGGCGTTGTTCTTGTGGTTGAGCGCGGCTAATATGCGAGGCAAGTGACCTAGCGGAGGAACCTGATCAGCCAGCTGCGCCTGCGTGCTGAACAGACACACGGCTGCCGTGGTGACCGTCTCCAGTGCCTCCCCCTGAGAGCACATTTTAGGAATCAGTGCAAAAAGTGAGTTGTTATTGTTTTTGGAAACAAAGATTCTGTGTCGAGCTCACGTTGGGATTGTTCTTCTCCAGCAGCTCCGTCAGGGTCTCCAAGAGCGACACCAGGAAGTCGCGAGGCTTGCGCAGCACCCAGCCGGGCTGCGCGATAAAGATGCGCAAAAAGACTCCGCCCACTTCCAGCTCGCCCTGGCCGGCTCCGTAGGCCACAGTAAAGTCCTCTGGCAGCTAAGCACAAACACACGAGGCAGTGAGAAAATGTGGGGTTCACACTTGTGTCAAGAAATGGCATGCGTGTGCTTCCTGCTCTGTCCTTAACCTGTCGGCTTTGTTGTTGTAGTACCAAGAAAAACCTGAGAGAGGCAGCATGGCATCCAGGTTTCACAGTAGTAGTAATATTAGAGGTCGTTAAAGTAGTTGTGCTAATAATAGTACTCGTAGTAGTAATTAGCTTCCTGAATGCTTTGTGGACACTTACTTTCCAGTTGATGTCAGGATTATCCTTCTGCTGTTTAAAGTGCCTGAAAAATAAAAAACACAGATTTTACCTCTTTGGATGGCCGCCTCTTTCTTTGCAGAGCTCGCCTCTTGACTGTGAGGACTTACTCAAGCATCATCTCCCGCACGGTAGTGGACACGGTCTCGCGGGAGCTGTCGTTCCAGATGAGTTCGGGATTCTCGTGCGTTCCCTCAAAGATGTGCACGGCTGCCTCGGCGTTGTCCCGCATGGCGTCCATAAACACGCTCGGGAGGAAACGGATCAGAGTCAGGCGGACCTGGTCGGTGGAGGAAGGAAACGGTAAGGAAATAAAACATTTCACTCGGATGGATGTTGCTTGGCAAGCAGCTTTACCACAACCCACCTTGGGCCCGACCAGCTTGTCCGAAGTCATCTTGGAGAAAAGCTCAGCCGTCTGTGTGCGAACCTGAGGGTGCGTGCAGTTACAGAAGAGATCGAGCAAGTAGATGAGAGCACCTGTGAGAAGAAGAAAAAACAATGAATAGTGATGGGCAGAACAATGAAATGCACTTTCAGAGAGAGAGAAGGTTAACACAAACCTTTGGCCATGGCTTCCTTGACTATTTTGGTGTTGGATGTCAAAGCATGGAGCGTTTCCAACACCATTTGCCTGCCTGGAAGAAGATAGGCAGACAATGAAATTAAATGAAAGGACAGATTTTGTCACAAGTGATTGTCTTACTCGATGGGAGGGAGTGCAGCAGCAAGAGGAGGTTGGACAGCACCAGCGACTCAGCAATGTTGCTCACGCATTCTTGATTGGAAGTCACCGTGTTGACGACCTGACACAAAAGCAGAGACAGATGAAGCGGCGGCCGTTCAACACACTCGAGTCGCTCTTCGTGTCGCGTTTTCGTACCTCTAGCACAAGCTGCTGCACCCTGCCGGCGCCATGAACTCGCAGCAGCGAGAAGAGCAACTTGAAATGGCCGATGCACTCAGTCTCAGAACCTGAGGGGAGCCTTGGGTCAGAACCAGCTTCAAAGTCAGTGACGAAACAAAGCGGCGTCTCACCAGGGTTGTTCTTGATGACGTTGCGGAGAGCCTCCAGAGCCATTTCGGCAAAGCGGAGACGCTCGGCGTGCTGCTGCGACTCCACCTTGTTGCTTTGGCTCATGGCCAGCAGTGTGTGCAGGTACTGCGCCTGCGAGCCCACGTAGTCCAGCAGGCTCGCGGCAAACGCTTTGGGATGCTGGATGAAAGAAGGGGGGGGAAAAAAAAAAAAGTAAGCTCCTGTGTTATTAGGCTTCTTATAGAAGAAATATGCAAGAAGTGCTTACTTCAAGTGGGAACGTTGGTTGCTCATTGTAAACACGCACAAAGATCTCGCCGACGATGAGCTCTTTGCCGTGCTCGCTGAAGGTGAATTCTGCACCGAAGCTCTCGTCGTTCTCCCCCTGCGCACAGACAAAGAGAGCGAGGTCAGGCGAGATCCATCCGTCTGTTTTCTCAAGAACTCATGAGACCTGCAGCTGAAAACTACACGATAACCCTGAAAAGCCACTTGAGAATAATCAAAAAAGAATTGTTCTCAAAATACCAACCTGCTCACTAATCACACATGATGAAACTTTCCCTTGTCCCGAATGCCAAAAGCCTACTGACACTTTAGAGTGAGCCGGTTTTGTTTCGTCATCAAACATAATGTCAACTTCTCCCTCCAAGTGGCTTCCTGCATCTCCTTGCTCTGTGTCTGCTTTTTCTGTCTGCATTGCTTTTGCCTTTCTTTCCTGATGCAGTCTTGCTCTACAGTGGCCGAGCCAGGCCTGGTGATCCTCTCTTGACTGACTAGCGCCTGCCTCACTGTCACCAGGAAACGCCTGCGTGGCCAGGATAAAGATTAGTAACGTAAAAAGCTATCAGGGATCATATAATAAATATGTCTTTGGAATCTGTGAGGAATAAACATGAAAACCCCAGCTGAAACTCAAAGCCGATGCGCTCTCCACTATTTCACTCACAATGAAGCACCACCGTCACGCTTACTCTTTTAATGTTGTCCTCTTGTTGACCCTCCAGGAACTCGAGCAGCTCGGCTCTCGTGCCGTTGTTCCAGATGAGGTAGGGGTTCTCCGTGTTGCTGTTCAGCAGTTTCAAGACCTTCAAAAGAAAGCAGAGTGTGAGTCCCCCGCCCACAGCAGCGCCGCCTCGCCTCTCCGACAGTTCAACCAACCTCAGGTGAAGATCCCGTTCCCAGCTTCCTAGATATGTACGGTGTCAGCAAAGCGGCCAGGCTTTTGCGGATGCTGGGGTTCTCCGGGGGGACGGTTTCTACTCCGTTGGTCTCCGGTGCAAGGTCGCCGCCATCGACGCCGCGCGGCAACGGCAGGTAGCCCCCCAGGCGGCTGAGGGACACTAGGCTGAGCTTGGCCAGGTAGTTGGCCACCTCCTGCTGGTTGCTGTCTTGGCTGGTCTGGACGCCGCTCTCCTCCAGTGTGTAGTCGTAGTTGAAGAGGTGCACCAGCAAGTGCCAGAGCACGCCGGCGTGGTACAGTTGCGTCTGCAGGAAGAAGTCCACCGCAAAGGAGCTGACGCACTGCACCGCCAAGGCTGCCGTTTTGGGGAGACCCTGAGGGAGGATGACCAAAGCACATAGCGTTAATATTTTTGCAGCAACTATTGTCCCAACGATGGGATACGAATAATCATAAACAATAGATTTCCCATTAACTGGCGGCCATTTTGATTGCTCACCTTTCCATAGTACAAAATGTGACAGAGGTCTCTGATGATGTAAGGCAGCTCGATCATCTTTTCTCGGCATTCCTCAAATTGCGCCGCCACGCTGTAGCACTTGCAGATGTGCCCGCACACCTGACACACACATTTTGTTTTGTAAATAGACAGCAAACCACGACTGATCTGGCGCTACGTACCTGAACGGCCATGTCGTCCGCCTTGCTGGATGCAGTCAACACGGAGACGCAGCGGGAAAACGCCTCCAGCAACACCTGAGGACCATCACAATCCTACATGGCTCTGCACCTCGCATGTTTTTGAAACAAATGAGAAAAGAAGGCAACCTCGATTCCATTCTCGCGCCGCAGTTCCTCGGCGTTGAGCGCCGAGCAGTTGACGGTGTGAAAGGCCAGTTCGGCAGCGGCCGGCAGGAGCGGCGAGGTCTTGGAGAAGAGCTGGTCGTCTTCGGTCTCCATAGTGATGGTTTTGATGAGCATGGGGTAGCCAGCGTACTTGTAGGGCTCCAGATCTATTTGGGGTAAAAGGGCCACAGGTTCACAACGGGGAACGAGCGTCACAAGTACCTTTGGGAGGCAGCATTTATACCGTCTTTGTGCCGGTTGAAAAGGATGCTTTGGGTCTTGAGGATGAGGATAATGTTTTCCGGGTCGGGGCCGTCGAGGACCCGTGCTGACTTTGTGCAAAGGAACTCGTAGGCCTTGTTGACTTTCTCAAACATGTCCTGAAAGAGTGGAAATAAAACACGAGGGAATGTAAAAACGTGGCAGTGAGAATAGTGCGGAAGGAACAATAAATAAAACCACACACCCTGCCATCAGGGTTCTTGTCTGGATGGTACTTCTGCGCCAGCCTGAAGTAAGCCTTTCTGATCTTGCTCTCCTCGTGACTTTTGAGAAAAGAGAAGAAAAAAAAAAAGGAGTATTATGATGGCTTGGCAGTCCAAGGCTAGCACTTGTTTCAGAGTGGAGCAAATTGACTCACATTCCTTGTCCTTTGGGGAGGTTGAGAACTTCGTAAGCGTCATCTATTGACATCGAGGGGGGCTTCTTCTCCACCTCTCTCTTCCATGCGTCAAGTGTGTCTTTCAGCAGCTTCACCTAGGAGGGTAACGGTGATGAAACTAATCTTCTTCCTCCAAAGGAAGAGACAAGCGAGAAAAGACACATACGGCATCTCGAATAGGCCAGTTGGGGAAGTGGACGGTGTCGCACAGGTGTCGGAGGTAGTAGATGTTGCAGAAGAGCTCGTTGTCCAGTTGAGGGAAGCTGACGACAGGGATGGGGCAGTACTGGTAGAGGGCGCGTGTGTTGCTCTGCAGCCTCGGGCTGAAGTCGGCAATATGCGCGGCTATCTTCTCGATCATCATCCGCCTGATGCACAGAGATTATCAAAGTCAGTCCGCAGCCTCGGTCAAGTGAGGAGATTCGCTCCTGACCTCATCTCGCAGCTCCAGATGGCCTCGGGGGTGTCGAATTCTCCCAAGAAGATCTCAGAGAAGCGTTCGGCCTCATAGTTCTCCAAGTAGCACACCATGGCTTCGGGAAGGGCCGGTCCGAGAACGCTGCGCTGCACGATGTCCTGACCTTTGGACTAAAAACACGGGCAGGGGTCATTCCCACACATCGGTTAGACTTAAATATAAAGAAGTCAACAGCTTTTGATTCTTGGCAAGAGATCACTATATTCAAAAACAAGACATCTTTACCTCTTCAGATTTAAAGGCTTGTTTCAAGTGAGTGTACTTCAGGAACCTAAAAGGACAAAAAAATGTTGACATCATGATACTGAGAGCAGCGCAACGTCCAAGAAGGTCATGAAAGGCGCGCTTTTGGACCTTGCCACGGGAAGCACGTTGGAGCCCGTATACATCATGATGAAGAAGAAGACTCCGGTCAAGTAGAGCCGCTGCAAGTTGGGGTTGTCCTGCATCACCAGGTACAGCACGTTGGCCACCTTCTCCACCAGGATGGGGTCAAACGTCAAGAGAAGCTAAAAAACAAACAAACAAACAAAAATTGAACATTTGAAAGACTAAAGGGTGTCTACTCTGGATGATTCCTATTTTACCTGCACAATATGAGGCAGGCAAGCGCTGTCACTTATCATCCTCTTGATCTTTGGTAATGGGCGAATAATGGCATTATCTTGATCCCTGCAATAAATGAAGGAATAATTTTTTTCAATAAATTAATTCCCAATTTCTATCATGCTCTAAATCTCTAAAGACCTGCTGGGGTAGTAGGAGCACATGGTGATGAGCATGTTGAGGATGAGCGTCGCCAAGTCCGTCTCATTCATCACCGCCTGCCCCGTGGCCAGCAGGCACCACTTGAGCTGCGGCACGGCCTGCAGGGGGCGCCAGCCGTCCATGCCCTGGGCCCAGCAGCGCGTCTTGGCCGTCAGGACGCCCGTCGTCCAAAACTCCTGCATCTGCAATCAGATCACACGGAAAATGGATCTTATTAAAAACTATGCTCTTTTGTCACTTATTAAAAGCAATGCAAACCTCTTCAAAACTGAAAGGTCCTCTTCTTTCCTTGTCTGCGTTGCCAAAATACCACTCCTTTTCGCTCTCTCGCTTCATGTCAGGCGACGCTTCCAAGACGTTACTCTAGGAGAAACATCAGGACACGCGCTCATTGGACTCACTTGCAAAGGTAAAACAAACGGGCTTACCTGCAGCGGCACCGTGGCTCTGCTGGTATGCAGGTGGGCCAAGGTGAGCAGGTCCACCAGGATGCGCACCCCGTTAGAGTCCATCACGTCTTTCACGTTTTTCTGCGGGATTGTGGTTAGTCACGAGAGAGCGAGAGAGCGAGAGATGGCGGCTTTGGCTCGCTCACCCTGTTGAGAATCAGCTTGTTCAAGAAGAGGATGAGCCTGTCTCTTTCCAGCTTGTCCGTACACTGCAAACACACAAGTTGTCACTCGGGCACGGCAAAAGCGAGCATCTCCGGGCTCTCGGCGGCTCAACTCACCCGGTCCAGCATGCCCACGATGTATTTGGTGTCGGTGAAGGGGCCGATCTCTTCGAAGCACTTGCCGTACACGATGGTGAGCGCCTGAAGGCACAGGCACTTCATGGTGACTTTGGGTGTCAGCAGGAAGCGGTGGTAGAGCTCGTTGAAGAACTCGTACCTATAAGATGGAGACGCAAACTCTCAATCTTTGCCGTAAACAGCGGGAATATCACAAGAATCGCTTGGCTTACGATCTCTTGATGGCACTGGATTCGGCATTTTCATCCTCCTCCAGCAGGAGGCGCAAGTAATAGTCACCAATTTTGATCTCATCGGAAAGGCACTCGTACTTCACCTGCAAACAAATTTGAAGAGGCTTCGGCTGTGACTTGAGCTCACATTTAATGGATGGTGACGTACCTCAAACTCTTGGTGGTTCCAAGAGATGACGGTGGCGTTGCCCAGCTCGCGGTCCACGTTGAAGGCACGCATTTCGCCTTCCAGCGCATCCCGCAGTTCCTCCCTGGTCTTCAGATTCCAGATGAGGTTGGAGCGGGCGTGGTCCAGCTGGAATCTTGATTGGACGATATGACTCATCATTGCCATGACACACACTTTAGAGTTCTTGGGACGGATGGGTCCGCCTACCTGTAGTAAAAAAGCTCCCAGTTGGCTTCGATCTTGATCCGCTGTCGTCGTTTTCTCAGGATGACGGGCTTTTGGTTGGCATTCTGCAGCCAGATGCAAAAAAATAAATAAAAACAAATAGTGTCAGTGTTCCGTATTTAAAAAAAATCCTGCATATGGCGTAGAAGACAAGCATTGAGTGAAGAGACAAGATGGACAATTTGGAGAGACATTTTTAGATGGGGGTCTCAGGGTGAAGAAAAGACAAGATGGCACCCAAAACAAGGCCATCGATGCAAACAAAGGTAGGAAATGCAAACTTTCACTCACCAAGTTATTTCTGTCCTGCTACAATAGTTTGACAGCAGAGGGGAGGGGAGGGGCGGAGACAACAAAGAGTGATTGTTTGATGAATCAACTTTTTTTTTGTTTCTCCAAGTGGGTTGCCGTTCAAGAGTTCAGCCGTGAGCCGACTGACGACAAGCCCCTCTCACCTCCTTCTGAGCGATGCCCATCTTGTCCCTCCAGTGCATGAGGACCAGATCGGTCTTCTCCTTGGCGAACTTCTCCACCTCTTTGGCTGCTTTGCCGGCTATCCGCTGCCACTCGGGCACTTTGCTGCGGTTGAGTAGGTCCTGCACCGGGAGACGAAAAAAAAAATTCAGTTCCTAAAAGGGGGCAGGTGGTGAGGTTGTCAGCCTACCGTGGCAATTTTCAAGTTATCTCGAACGTGCATTCGATCCACGTCTTTCTCCGGCACCGAATCGGAACTGTCCATGTAGGCCAGCAGGCCCGTCGGCTGCAAAGTCGACACGGGGGACGTTCAAGCGCTGAATCAAACTCGGCTGCGGTGACGAGTCAGAAAATGTTACCAGTATTCTCTTGAGGAGATTCATGGCGACGGGGTTCTCTGCGGTCCACAGTCCCACCAGGTGACGGCTCAGCTGTCTGAGTTGGGCAAAAGACACGTTTAATTTCGGGTGCCTTTCAATGGCCGCGGGCTTGCTCGCTGCGACCTGTTGGTGAGCATCCTTTGGTCGGCGCTGATGGTGAACAAGGAGGTGTGCAGGTGGCGAGGAAGGGCGCCCTCGCTCAAAGCCAGCTCCTGCATCTTGGTGGCGATTTCTTTGTCTCCTTCCTGGATGGGGCAAAGTCAGAGTGTGACCACACAAATGAAGCGAGTCACACACCGTTCTTCTCGTTACCTCAATGATGGCCTTCATCACCAAGCCGGCTCCCTTGACGATGGCCATAGAGGGATGCTAGGAGGAAAAGGGGAAAAAAATGTGATTGTCTATTTTGAAACGCTTGTCAGAGGTCACAGATGCGTGGGCGACCTGGAAGAGTTTGAAGAGCGTGCGTCCGTTGGAGGCCACCATCTCCAGCAGCATGTCAAACTGCTGGCCCTCGGTGGTCTCGCTGTAGGGGGCGCACAAGGCGAAGGTTAAAAAGTCCAGCAGTGAACTGATGACCAAAGCTCCGCTTCCTTGGTCCTGCAGGGAAAAGGAGTCAGTTGGAGGAACGCCACGCTCCACGTTGAGCATCGCCATCGATGCACTGACCACATTGGTGATGAATTTTTCAAGCAGGTTTTCCAGGAACTTCTTGGATGACAGCAGGGACGCCTTGTTGAGCTGCTCCTGCCTTAGGTCGTAGTCGTCGTGCATGGGCTGATTGGAGGAGGAGCCGCCAGGTCTTCACAAGGGCTCTCGGGGCAATCAAAGACAACGAGGCGCTACTTACACACATCAGGGCGCAAAGCATGTCGATAGCAGCGTGCGTCACGCCGTTGTTGTTCCTCTTTAAAGCTTTCACCGTCTTTACTCCTAATTTCTCCCGGAACCTGAAAAACATCAAGATGGGACCAACGTTGGATTGGTGAAAACCGCTTTGGGATGTTGCTCATTTTGATGCAATGTGAAAAACATCTCAAACTTACTTTGGTAGCTGAGTGAAGGCCTGGAAGCCAGCCTTGGAAGCCACCAGGCGGCGGATGGCCTGGAAGTGGCTCTCCAGCTCGGCGTTGAGCGCGGGGAGCTCGGCCTCTTGCGACAGAAGGGCCAGGACGGCGTTGTTGATCAGCTTCTCTTTGTTCTCCGAGAACAGACCCTGGAAAAGACGAGAAGAAAGAAGATGAGCAACAGGCGGGCGCAAGCGGGCTCGAACATACTCACGTCTTGTGTGACTGCGTGCAACACGCCGCTGTAGGAGATGTTGGCGTTGAAGCGAAACACTGCGTCGGCAAAGTTGCCATCTGAGAATTAAAAAGAAACAATTGCAATATTGGTAGTTTCTAGAAATGTAGAAAACAAAATTCAGGAACCCGATTGCGACTCACTCGGAGGCGCAGCCAGGAACTTGAGGTGCAGACTCTCCACCTCCTCGTCCACGGGCATGCACAGGAGGCCCCATCGCTGGCCACGCCGCGTGGGCGCCATCTTGACGCACACGTCCCTATTGCCCGAAGCGCGCACGCCGTCCAGCAGGCTGGCCAGAAGAGAATCCCTAAACGGGTCGGAGCCAAGACAACGCTGGTGTTATGCGACGCAGCAGACAGCAAGATTGGGTTGAATCAAGCTATAAATATGCTAACTCGTGCATGCGTACCGTTCTGTGGAGGAGAACTTCCTGATTTGGCCTCTGATGAATTCCACTGTAAACACTTGAGGGTTGTCGACATCGCAGATGAGCGCAAACACCTACAAGAGAGAATCCCGCAGATTAATCGTGTCGTCCAGAAACGTGTCCCGCACGCAGAGAAGCGCCACCGCCGCACCTCCCCGAACGGCTTGATGGTGACGATGTTGTAGGAAGCCGGATCTCTCTCCACCAAGCACGTCTCGGTCAGCGCCAAGATACGCTTCACGGGCTCCTGGAAGCCACACGACGCTCGGCTTTAGTAAAGGAGAAGAAAGGAGCACGTGCGGTAAAAAGGGCGGAGCCTCGACTGACCTGGTGGCGCGGGGTGATCTTCTGCACCACAAACTCGGCCAGCGAGGTGATGCTCTCGTCTGAGCTGTACTTCCCAAACCGCTCGGTCACAAAACTCTCAAAGGTGAGCGTCTCCTTCCGCAGCCGCAGCACGATGCCAATGAAGTTGCCGGCGTGCTCGATGGCGCTGCGGATGATGTCGTCGCGGTGCTCCGAGGCAAACAGATGCTGCGGGAGAACGCCTGATATTGAACAGCTGCTTTCCTTTGGCGAACCGGATGATCGGCGGGTCGAAACGACATTTGAATTGTCATTTCCTGGCATCTCGGCGTACACACCAGCCTGCCGAAGCCGCCGTAAAGGATGCAGAAGCCGCCCTGGTAGTCGGAGGTCTCGGCGAAGCCTTCCACATTGCGGTAGTCGTAGGAGCACAGAACCCGGTTGGTGTGCGGGTCGATCTGGTCGATGCCGCCCGGCGTCACCTCCAAGCTGACGGCCTTGCGCGTGTCGCTCCAGTGGTGCTTGTAGCAGTTGTACCGCTGGCGGACGACACACGAGCACATGAAAGTCCATCTCCTCACCTTTGACTGCTAAATGGACATTTGGTAACTCACCCTGCCGGTGATTTTCCCTTCTGAAAATTCAGTTCGGAATCTCTGTGAATGAAGGAAAGCTGGTGAGTAAGGACATAGGGCGCTGGCGCTGACGTCGAACATGCGGCGCTTTGGCCTTCACCAGTGCTTCGGTGAGCAGCTCCGTTCGATGCTCAGTGGAGAACTTGAGTGTCTCTGACTTCTTGCCGGTGCCTTTTCGGAAGGTCAGGCTGAACTCCGTTCCTTGGCCTTTTCCCACCGGCCCGATTCCACAAATGTCTCCATAAGGCCACTGGCGAATCGATGAACACAAATTGCGTAACAAGCCACGCGGCAAAAGATTTTCCAACATGAACTCGGGTGGCGAATGGCCGTCGCTAACCTGATTTGTCACTTCCAGCGTGGTGGGGTTGTACGTGGTGATGCCATGCGTGCCCACAGAGAAGACACGCTTGTACCTGGAACACACAATAACGCGCCGTGAGCCGGAAACTGAGTAAGTCTGAGGCGCGCAACAAATTACCGTCAAATGAACCAATCAAGGTGTGTCGTAAGGCATAATTGCAATCAATAAAAGCGCCTAATGTCCATTTGTCACAGTCTGGCCCGTTGCAGGGCTCAATTTGAAAAGCGCACAGCGTGTTCCTTCACGCTCAACATGCTGACTGGGCTTCTCTCTCACGCTCGCACATCCTCATTTGGCGAGGAGGTGTGGCAGGGGCGAACTGCCATGAAAGCGACTTAACAGCAGCAGAGAAGAAACGCGGGTGGCTCGAGGCCCGTCCCGATTTGTGTCGTGCCACTTGAACGCAGCTTAGCCTCACGATCGGCTGCTCTGATAAAACGCTTCTGCGGCGCATACTAGCTTGGAAGAAAAAAATAAATTGCGGACTCAGATGTGTAAAATGCTAATGCTAATACAACATTTGAATGCTAATTTGAATTACCTCTAATTCTAATCATTCAATGTGAGTGCTGATGTAAAAAATGTAGTTTGGTAGAAGGTGGTTAATGAGCAAGCAGGGCCAGATCTTTACAAGCGAGCTAACCAGGCAAAACGCTGACATCGGCAGTCGTTGCCTCGCACGAGGCCATCAGCATAAGCAGAGACGCGTCAAGTGTCGCCACGACTGGCAAGGTGGAGGTTGGCTTCAATCACGTCTGCGTGAAGGACAAATGAAGAAGCATTTCCGCCGTGACATTCATGCTGACTCGTAGAGAGCGCACGCTTCATGTTTCCTTTGGGTGTCGCTCATTAGAGAAGCTTTTCCTTCCACTTGTCGCATTTCATAACGTAGCAAGTTATGCAACTTCCCGCAAGGGACACAACGACTTCTCCTCCTTCGCTCAAACGCGATAGGAAACGATGTGACACGATGGGAGGCCTCGAGTCGGTTTTTGGCTTTCCAGAGAACAGTCGCTGCCGTCACACGACGCAAACGTGAACCGGCAGGGACGAGGCGCGAAATCCATAAGCAAAGAAAAGCTCGTACTTCCCCCTCCAGGAGTGCTTGGTGGTGTAGTAGCAGGCCAGGTCCTTGTTGTCTTTCAGGACATTCATCTTTTCGCAGGACCTAAGAAGCACAGCAGACGGTGGAATGTTGAGAACGGAGAACAAGTCGCTCATTTTTTGGCAGCGGAGCCGAGTCGGAAAGTCGGAACGCCGCGACGCCATCTCCAAATTGTCGTTACGAGCTTTGCGCGCACACTTCGCGCTGCCCTTCGAAATTTTGCACCACCACGGGAAAAACCGCAGCTGGACTAATATCATCCAACCGGATTCTCCTTTGCCATGAGGTAGAAATCAATCAGGCCACTCAGAATGGATTACAAGTGTAAAATAACAAGGTCAAGGGTCAATAACACAGCAATGGCTTGTCAACAAAAACGAGGGGAAAGCCAACGTGGATGTTGCTCACGTTTAGAAGGCCGAGAGTTAACAATCCTCGCACGGATTGAAACACAAAATGCTGAGTACTCTTGAAAAATAAATTTAGTGCCCCCCAGGACTAAGACAGATCATGTATTGAATCAATACTGACGTATAAATAAAGTGTTTGTAAAAAAGACTTTTCCCCCGACAAATGCTCTCTTCCAGCAGCCTTCATCTAGAGCACAAATGTTATTAAAAATGCATGAAAGTGACAAAACAGGAGTGGGAGGGGGGTGGGACCTGTGTCAGCATTCTGCCCGGATCCGGGAAAACTCTGACTCCGGCTTTCCTTCCTCTACTCTCGAGCCAAATCAAGGAATGTCTGCTCATCGGCTGCTGAAAAGGGATCAAGTCATGTGACAAGCCATATCAGGCAGGGCCAGCCTGCGCTTCCTGTCTAAAGGCGGATCAATAACAAGGTCTTAATGAACCATAAGAAGAAAAGAACACAAAATTAACATGCCAAGCCCATCCTGACAGCTTAAGTGGTTTCCCAATGAGATTTGTTATTAGTAATCGCCGACGTCGTGGGAAGTCTCGGCAACACATTCCGTAACCCCAACTAGTCGTTCAATTGGCCTTGCATGCATCTTGACAGAATGTATATAGTGGCGCCTTGACTTACTTGCTCAAAACACTTCGATGAGCACTTAAATATGAACACTTGAATATCCCCCATTGAATAGATTGGTTGGATAATGCAATTTAAACTGTTCCAGCCTAACCCTAACAGTCAAAAAAAGTGCAAATTACATTACAAATTACAAATACACACTAAAAGTACTTTAATGTACACGTTTTTGTGAAGAACTGTACAAATGTGCCACATGCAAGTGGTTATTTGATTCATAAAGGTAAACCGTTAAACATAAATGTAATCATTGAGGCTGGCTTAAAAACTAAACACGTCTCTGCCGTTTATCAGTTTAACGAAGAAATCTCTCTGCAAGGAAGGCTGCGGCAGTTTATCTGCAAACACTTTGGCAGTTTGTTCGCTTCTTCTTTTCCTTCATGGGCAATGAATACTATTTTTTTTGTTCCCTTGTGACAAGCCTTTCCTCACCTGGCTTATCAGTAGACAACTTAACGAGACTGCTCCACTGCAAAGCGGCCTAGGAGCTTGACTAATGACTATCCGAGCTTAGACGTTGTCGCCTCCGTAATGCCATCCAAACGAGACGACTTCAAAGCTCAGGATGCTTTTATGGAATGTTACGAACACCAAGTGAGTTTGGAGCTCCATCTTGTTATGCTACAAATAGCGGCTAGCTAGCGCATCACTTGGCAGCTAAGCTAGTCACATTAGCAGCAGGCTCTAGTTACATATTTAACATGGGCGAGCTGGCTCCAAGAGAGAGGCGCAAATGACGCGTTTACCTGTCAAGTCACGAGCGGATGAGAATTCCAGACGTCCCTCGGCCCCCCGCCCTACTCGGTGTGCAGCTGCCGCCTCTCGCTGTAGCCGCTCGGGTGCCAAAGGTGCTCGCTTTACGGCGTATTGCCCCCCCCAACGGCACTCAGGACGCTGCCATATTCCTCCCAGCCAGAATGCGCCACTACGCATGCGCCAAGCCTGCCTGTCATGCGGCGATCAGCTGATTGGCTTATGTGAACGTGGAGAATGACAGAAACTGATTCCAGATCAGCGTTTAGCCCGTTCATGGGGCTCTTTTTCATTGAGGGATACGATTGGGACTGACTATGGAGCAGTTGAAAAGCTTTGGTTGCGCGTTTCCTTGACAGAAGGACAATTGTGCTCTCTAGTGGCAATATTGATCAAACACGAACTCAACGAAAACTGCAAAAAAAAAAAAAAAAAATCAACGCATAACCACTGAAGTGTCTCCCAACCAACATTGAGCCGTTTTTACATTACTAAACTAAAGTGTAATGAAAAGTACACAATGCACTAAAACAGCAATAATGATTCGATTCTAAATCATTTGTGTTATCATAAATAAAAATGTTTTGAACGGATCATTTGCAATTCATTGTATGGACACTGGTCTTGCACTACATCTTGATAAACAACGTGCGATTCAGTAGTACTGTGCTATTGTGCTCTTATCTAAATTTCCTAATAAATCACCTATACTCTTTTTAATGACTGTGATCAAGTAGTTCAACTTTAGACTTAAAAATAGTTAGTTCTGGTAATGTCATATAACCACCCAAGAACTGTAATTTCCTCTCACTCAGCAAAGAAAACCGGATGACTATTTTCTGTATGATGAAAGAGCCATTCAGACAAACTCTCTGTACTCAAATTTGAGGTAACTCACCTTGAATGGAGGTAAAGGGGAAACATCTTGGCCTCTTGGTACTGATGCCGCACACTCAACTTGAGCGGGATCCAAGGCACACTGAGTCGTAAGTCACGTTATAATGAGGCATCTGATTTGGTGACCAATCATGTGCTGCCCCTTAGTCTAATTCATTTAAGACCTACAGACAAATTCGGGGGTGGGGTTTTTGTCTTTTTTTTTTGAAAGATAAAGCTTTTATCACAGAAGGGATTGTTCCCCCTGAAAAATCTTGGGCTGGAGCCTATGCCGGCCTGACGGAGTTCACCCTGAACTGGTTGCTATCCACTTGATGGGAACATTACTCTCACATTCAGACCCATGGTGCAATTTAGAGTCTGAAACGAAGCGAACATGCATGTTTTTAGAATGTGGGAGGAAGCTCGGGCAGAACACACAAACTCCACAAGACCTGCAGATGTGCAGATGTGCTCATCATCCATCGTGCTGCCGGAATACAGTTCAACTAAACGCAATTTTGTTGCCATATTAGTGTCACGTTGCTTCAATTGTACATCCGAAGCTGAGCCAATATGCAGTTCAGTGGGAAAGGTGACGGCAAGTTTGCTTGAATCAATGCTGCCATCTATTGTCAGATGCTTTAAAAATGACAAGAAATAAAATTGATTTATTGAACTCGTTTCATTAACGAAAATACCCACTTGCGGTTGTCGTGACTATGAGCGTAGGTTTACTCCTCCCTAGTGGCTGAACACTGTATTGCACCCCAACGGCAGATCTGGAGCGCACCCACACGTTGCATCTTTTGTTTGTAATTTAAAAGGAAATTGTCATTCTTATACAGTAGATATTTTAAATAACCGAAGAGCTTTAAAGGGACAGTACCACTCCCCGGTTGCGCATGCGCGCCTAAATCCTGCCCTCCTCCCCGCTGCAAAAACGGCACCTGCATTCTGGCATTCATGGTGACACAGTGAGTACATACGAGAGGGGCTTTATTTGCTATATTTTCTTCATTTATGCATGGGGGTTGAGCAGGGGTGATGCTTTTAAAGGATGATTGTATGCTTGCGTTTTCTGGCTGGAATGGTGAGAATGAAGCATCCCAAACCAGATTTTTGTATTTACTTGTATTTGCACGCAACTTGAATGCGCAGCACGAGCGTTTCGAATGCCCGTATCGAGAGCGTTTTAAATGCAAATGCTGCTGCTTTTATATGGAAAAGTGCATGTGAGTGAGGCAGATGGATGCTGCCTTGTCGCCAGGCTGAGTGACGAAGAGGAGGCTGTATTCATTCGCTGAAGGAAGGGGCTGGGAGCGGGGGGTGCAGATGTGACTAATATTGCGCGGATGGTGTGTCAAGTGTGGTGTTGCTCGCCTGCAGTTCACGGGTTCGGAGCGGCCGGGGATGCGCAAGAGGCAGCAGATGCAGGTGCACCAGGAAGCCGCCGCCGTCGCAGCCGCCAGTGTCCTGCAGGCCCGTCACGGGATGGCTGAGGCCCCCGCCAACGCCTCCAACGCCTGCTGCTTCTGCTGGTGCTGCTGCTGCAGCTGCTCCTGGTAACTCAACAAACTAACTAATAAAATAAATAAATTAATTTTTTTAAAAAAAAGGGGTGCTGGGGCGTTCTGTGAAAAATACTAGAACCAACCATATAAAAGAATAATTTAGGCGTCGGAAACAAATGTCATTCATTAATACCATATTATTTTTTGGAATCGAATTAAATATAGTGCACTCTTTAATAAAGCAAAACTTTTGTAAGATATATAATACGCATCTCCATGTTAATTTTTCAATGATTCGTCATAATTCATTAATTAGCCAGGTGACTTGTGATGTAATAGAGTAACAGTTTAAAAATGGGAGGCAATAGTTGAGCAGTTGCTAGCCATTGTGCTAATGATATTAGCATCGGCCGGCGGAAATTAATGTGTGCAAATGATCATTTCACAAACGCATTTTGGAATCATGGAGTACTTACGGCCTTTGAGGGAGGCCTGAGTGATTGTTTTTGGTCCCCCGACGTGCTTCTTAATTGCTGTTCCTTCCCAAGTGGGACGGCGGACCCAATTAGAGCTGGCGTCAGGTGCTGTGTACATTTTAATGACGTGTCTTGTCACTATTTACGTGGCCTTCCCAGTGGAACAGGCCCAACGACTGTCACCATCTATTAATACGCTATCGTCCATCCCTCAATGGGAATAATGAAGGAGTGCACCCTCGACCTTCTGCATGTGTCAAACGTTTGCTTTCTTGCAGTTTAACTGTTCGAGGCGAAGACGAGACAATCCAGAGGTCCGCTTGCGATCGCAGGACGGATGATGCAAATCACTGTGAAGACAGGTAAGTGGCACTTGGGAGGTACGCGGAGCACACGGGCTCATCTGACCTTGAACGTCATCCGAAAGCCCCAAGCCCACACTGGAGGACGCTCGATCCTGGACGACATCCTTCGAGAAGGTGATGAAGAGCGCGGCGGGGCGTGCCTGCTTCCGCCAGTTCCTGCGCACTGAGTTCAGCGAGGAGAACATGATGTTCTGGCTGGCCTGCGAGGAGCTGAAGAAGGAGACCAACAAGACGGTGGTGGAGGAGAGAGTCCGGCAAATATACGAGGACTTCATCTCCATCCTCTCGCTGAAGGAGGTAATATAAGTAGCGCTCAACCCGTCACGAACGACACAGCGACAGACGGGAGACGTTACGGTGGGTTAACGGACGGCTCTGGGTTGACCCGCAGGTCAGCCTGGACTCGCGCGTGCGTGACGTGATCAATCGCAACATGCTGGAGCCCACCTCGCACACCTTCGACGACGCCCAGCAGCAGATCTACACGCTGATGCAGAGAGACTCCTACCCACGCTACATCAACTCGGCCGCCTACACCGATCTGCTCACGAGCCTGGAGGATCCTCCGCCAACACCGCCGCCTCCAAAGCCATAGAAGATTCGCCGTTAGCTTTAAAAATTAAAAAAAAAAAAAAAGCTGCACACGTCCCAATGGAGTTTCGGTTGTGTGTCCTGCACAAATGGCAAGCCCTCAAATGTCTATTTTTCTACAGTGCCAGGTACTTGATATTGCACTTTTCTACTTGTTTCCAGGAAAAAGGGGCGAACGAATTTCGCTGTCCATCACGAGCCTTAGAAACAGGCAGGTTTCATTTTGACACCCATTTAGAAGACGGGGAGTGCCTTTGGGACCAGATCTTCTACACCTTTGACTTTGGTGCTTTTCAGCTCTTCTCCAGCTTATAAACTGTACCTGGAAATGATGACACAGATCATTTGTATATTCTCACATAGATATAAGATAGACGACTAGATATAGCACTATAGTTATATCTCCAGATAGTGATAATATACCGTCCGTACATTTGGATACTGTGATATGCGTCATTTTCTACAAGGAAAGACGATGTGAAAACATGTCCGCCACTCAAGTTGTGTGTCAGGGCAAATTTGTGTCAAAGTAGTTAAATAAAAGCACAATTATGTTTTGATGGATATAGTTCATTTCATATCAGTGAAGAGTTTTAAGACAGAGTATCATTTTATTCTATTTTTTGTTTCGTAAGATTGCCTGGCCTAAAACGTTAACTCTCCTGTTATGTTTGTTGCTAAGGAACAGCTTTCATGTCCTAGAGTCAAGCTAACGCGAGGCATGTTTGACTATCCAAGTGTCTGGGGGGGGAAAAAAAAATTAAACAATTTCATTAATCCTTAACTTCTTCTACTCTTCTTTTCGTCAATATTTAGTGGCTAGTGACTTGTTTTTAAATATAAAATGCATGTTAAACGTTGCATCCAGAAGGCTCTGCTTGAAGCTACAGAGAAGGTGTGCGGATGGTCAAAGGGTAAAGCAAGACAAAAAGAGACATGGTGGTGGACTGACAGCGTCGAAAGAGCGGTGAATGAGAAGAGGAGGTGCCATAAAGTATGGAAGAAATCTAAAAGGGAGGCAGACCGAGCGCGGTATGTAGAGGCAAAGAGGGCGTCACGGACAGCAGTGTGGAAGGCCCCCAAGAGACCAAGAGGAAAGAATTTGCAAGTGAATTGGAGAGTGAGAGAGGACGAAAGAGCTTCTTCAAGATAGCAAAGCAAATGGTTAAGGAGAGGCGTGATGTGACAGGTGCAAACTGTGTAAAGGATGAGGATGGCAACATCGTGACAGACAACAGAGGAGTGAAGGAAGTATGACGAAGGTACATGGAGAAGCTGCTGAATGTGGAGAATGACTGGGATGGAGAGGTGGGATGTGACGAAGTGGAGGGTGAATGTGGCCTGATCACGCGAACAGAAGTGGGGAAAGCCATGAAGGCCATGAAGGATGGAAAGGCAGCTGGACCATCTGGAATGGTGGCAGAGATGCTAAAGGCAGCGGGAGACGTCGGTGTGCAGTGGATGACTGACCTGTGTAACAGTGTCATCGCTGAGGGACACATTCGAGGACTGGACAAGAAGCGTCCTGGTGCCGCTATTCAAAGGGAAGGGGGACCCACTTGCATGCGGGTCTCATACAGGCCCATAAAGCTGCTGGAGCATGGAAGGAAGTTGTTAGAGAGGGTGAGGTCACGGGTAGAGGTGGACAAGATGCAGTATGGCTTCATGCCTGGTAAAGGTACAACAGACGCAGTTTTTGTCATCCGACAGATGTAAGAGAAACACCAGGAGAAGAGGAAGAGGTTGTACTTCGCTTTTGTTGACCTGGAAAAAGCATTCGACAGGGTGCCAAGGGAGGTGGTGAGATGGGCCCTAAGGAAGTCGGGCGTGGAAGAGGGACTGGTTAAGGCTGTGATGACTCTCTACTGCAGAGCATGCACGCCTGTTAGAACAGGACCTGGCGACAGTAATGGGTTTGAAGTAAGGGTAGGGGTGCACCAGGGATCAGTGCTCAGCCCATTATTGTTTGCTATCGTGATGGATGTGGTATCAAGGGAAGTGAGGGGTGGACTACCATGGGAGCGGCTCTACGCGGATGACCTGGTATTGATGGCTCACAGTCGAGAAGACCTAGCTAGGAAGCTAGCAGCCTGGAAGACCTGCCTGGCAGTGAAAGGAATGAAGGTGAATGCGGCAAAATCAAAGGTCATGGTCGGTGGTGCTGGCCTGGGAGTGGTACCACAGTCAGGAGCATGGCCATGTGGAGTTTGCGGGAAGGGAGTGCAAGCTAACTCTATCCGGCAAGGGTTGTCAGAGATGGGTACACCGGAGATGCAGCGGAGTAAAAGTCAGCCTACTAGCTGCAAGTAAGACCTTCAAATGCAAGCGGTGCAGGGGAGAAGTCGCCCAAGCAGACCCAGCTGAGCGAGAGGGGCTCATAGTAGATGGGGAGATGTATGAGGTGGTGGACAGCTTCTGCTACCTTGGAGACATGCTTAACGCTAATGGGGGGGGTGGACCTAGCAGTGACAACAAGGGTGAGAAGCGGGTGGAAGAAATTCAGGGAACTCATGCCCTTCTTAACATCTAAGGCCCCATCCCTGAAGATGAGAGGCCAAGTGTACTCAGCCTGCGTCAGAAGTAGTATGACGTACGGAAGTGAGGCATGGGCCCTGAAAACAGAACACGAAGACAAACTAAACAGAGCAGAAATGAGGATGATCAGATGGATGTGTGGTGTGTCAATGAGGGAGAAAAAATCCAGTGCAGAGCTGAGAAAGAAGATGGGAGTGGAGGCCATAGTGGATGTGGTGAGGAGAGGCAGACTGCGATGGTACAGACATGTAGTGAGGAAGGACGAGAACGACTGGGTGAAGAAAGTTATGTCGTATAATGTAGAGGGAACAAGACCCAGTGGCCGACCTAAAAAGACCTGGCAGACGACCGTGTCAGCTGACATGAAGGCACTCGGCATCAACCACGAGATGGCCATGGACCGTTCCCGGTGGAAGAAAGCCATATCAAGAACCCAGTCCAACCCAGCGGCGCCTGGAAAACGGACTTTAAACCGATGATGATGATGATGATGAGTGTTTTGCATCCTTATAAATCAAAACAAGAAAACCTGCCATCTTGAAATAAGCCTAAACGAGGCAGTTAGTAAATATGCAATTAAATCTAATTAACAGATGGCAAGCTAGAAGTCAATTTATTTTGGCAAGTAGTCAAATTAGAAACAAGCAAACAAACAAAAAATTAATAGGCCGTTTATTGCGCGTAAAAAGTACAGCTTGAGATAGCCCCGGTCCAGGAAATGGCTTTTAGCATCACAATCAAGCGACTGATGTCACGCTACCATAATGTCACTCCAGGGCGGGGCGGGGTGGACGAACCTCGTCCGGAGCGCAACGTGAAGCGGTCCTGCGCACCTCTTGCGTAGCGGAGGAGGCGTGTTTGCTGTCGTCAAGTGTCCTCGGGCCAACCGAGTCGGTGGCGTTCATTCGTTGCTGATGGCGGGCAGCTGCTTCTCGATGAATCGTTTAATGTCCACCATTTCCTGCGCAAAAACAACATCGCTCGTCTTACCAGGGTGATCTTTTTTAAAAAGAAATATGGAGGCTGGTCTCGGGTGTTATTTGGTGCAGACCTCTGGACAGGCGCTGTGCGACAGGCCAGGGTACGTCTTGAAGATGACATTGTCGGGGCCCAGAAGGCTCTTCAGCTTTTCGGCGGTGCGACTGCCGAAAGAGAACGGCACCAGCGGGTCGGCGTCGCCGTGGCACTGCAGCACGGTCATGTCCTTACTGGCGCCGCCGGCTGCCGCTGCCTGCGAGAGAGCCGTTAGCGGAAGGACACGACACGGAATAAGATGACACACCCACCTGAGGGAAGGCGTTGCGAAGGGGAAGCCAGCAGCTGAGGGCTACCACCCCGGCGAGCTTCTGTTGGCTGGTCAGAGCCGTGTAGAGCGACAGAGCGCCACCCTGAGGACAGATAATAGCAAACGCGTCAGCCCGAGGGGATTTCAAAACACGGGGAAAACGCTTTTGCCCATAATGACCTGCGAGAATCCACCCAGGATGATTCGATGGGAGGGAATGCCATTCTTTACTTCCTGGTCAATCATGGCTTTAACTGAGGAGGAATCAAAAGTACGTGAGTCCCTGAATGCAACACAGACAGAGGGACAGGGACACACGCACGGTTGTCTGACGCTCTCTTGATGCCGGCCTCATCTTCTTGCGCTTCTGAACTCAAGCCGTAAATGTCAAACCTAAACACAACGTGTTTCTGTTTTCATGCAAATGTACATTTCAAAAACATTTATTTGCATCCACCTACCAGGAAGGCATGGACATTCGCATATTTAACGTGACAGGCATGGTAGGGCTGCAAATTAAACACACATACACAGACAAAAAATAACATTAAAATGAATGAAGTCCCATCATGAAATATAGTGAGAAAAAAAATACTGATAATTTTAAAATGAATACATACGCATGTGGACAAATGTACTTGACGTGGGGAATCCTGATACCACTGAAGGCTTCTGCCCAGCCGTGACTGTCCAAAAAAACACAAGCAATAAAATGCTGTAAATGTAATCAATCATTCATATACAATAATAGCACAGTAGCCAATTTTTAAACCTAAATAAAAAATATTATAAGTACATGTCAAAACACGGCATACAACTACAAAATTAGAAGTTGTGTGGATGTAAATCGTTCAAAATTTAAAAATATAACCATTTATGCAGTAGGGTTAGAGTTGTGTAGTATGATGACAGCTGCAAACGCGGTGACCTACCCCGTGTCACCGAGGCCATGCAGGAAGATCACCTGCAAAGGTTTGGAATGACATCAATTAGGTGAAGATATCAAATGTTTCTCATGCAAATAATCCTGCAAGTAAGCAGTAGCCAGTCGGGATTATCGACTCACCGCCGCGGAGGCTTTGCGGGCAGCAGGCACGATGGCAGGTAGGGGCGCCGACATGTTATTACCGCACATACAACGACGCGTTGTACCAGTGAAGAAGCCGCTTTTAAGGCGAAATATCGAGGCAAACCGTAAATATGATTGAAGGACGATGAGATCGCCGCTGTTTAGCAGACTGGAGAGTTTCCTTTTGGCTAAATTTCGCTAAAAAAAAAAACAACAACACACGCTGATAGGACAAATCTCGCACTAGTTGTACGTCAAAGTGGGCAAAGGAAGTCCCGCCTCCTCTACTTTATGATTGGCTCTGCTCGAGGAAGACCTAAAGAATTAAGGTGGTGATTGGTTCTTTAAAACGCAAATCTTTTACCTAACGTTCATGTCAGATGATGCAACGCTTTGATGCAATTTTAAGAGTCAAACGAAATGAAATGTATGATTAGAGCTTTGAAATGAATTGTTTTCAAGACCACAAATGTTTATAATAATTGAAAAAACAATCCGGGGCAATGCAGGCTTTGATAACTATTTGAAGGATCAAATGTCATTTTATGATAACAGTTTTGAAAGTGAATGTTCAAAGCCAGCATAGTATTTTGGTAATTTTATTTTTCAACATTGATTTTTTCCGGGTAGGATCACTTCCGATGTCTCGCCCAGCCTCATCACGTGACCCGGGTTGTCCTTGGTTACAGGCCGAGTCAAGTTTTTGCAGAGACATGTGAAGCAAATCGTGGATCAGAACAATCATGTCTTTCCCCAACAAAACCGGCAGCAAGGCGTTTGAAGCCTTGCGGAACCTGCCGCGCCTATCGCTGGCCAACCTGAGGCCCGAGCCCGGCGCCAAGAAGCTCGTAAGGTTCCATTTAGACACACCGTAAATGCAAGCTAACAAGCTAATGCTAACGTGACACTCAACGTCGGCTAACTAGTTAGCATGTTGTGGTACACTCGCCTGTCATGTGTGCAGGCACCATGAGTTCGAACCCCGCATTTGACTGTTTGCATGCGTGTATGTGGATGAAAAACTAGTTAGCATGGCTAATGTTAACCATGGTCTTTGACAGTCAACATGTGTTAGCCCGCGAGGCTAATGCTAACCAATCTCGTCACTCCTTTTTTAGGGTAAGCGTCGGGGCAGAGGGCAGCACGGCGGCAACCGGAGCGGACGAGGACACAAGGGAGAGCGGCAGCGAGGCACCCGGCCTCGACTCGGCTTCGAAGGCGGAACGACCCCTTTCTATCTGGCCATCCCCAAATACGGCTACAATGAAGGGCACAGGTAGGACATATTTTACAGTGCGTTGTGACGTATTTAAAATAAGAGGAAAAATAAATTTCAGAGGACTAGAGTTTGGGAATATTTCTGCAGTTCTGACTACTCAAAAGTTCCCCCAAACGTCTATTAAAAAAGTCTGGCTAGTATTTGAAAAAAAATACACGGAAACTCACGTCTGCCTTCCCGTCTGTTTTGTGCCGCTT
Organism: Syngnathus scovelli; assembly: GCF_024217435.2. Classification (NCBI taxonomy): domain Eukaryota; kingdom Metazoa; phylum Chordata; class Actinopteri; order Syngnathiformes; family Syngnathidae; genus Syngnathus; species Syngnathus scovelli. Next base: position 5,996,407 of record NC_090864.1, on the reverse strand, counting down.
CAGCCGGCGTCCTCAGTACCAGCCGCTGTCCCTGGGGCGCCTTCAGTACCTCATCGACTTGGGCCGAGTGGACCCTGGCCAGCCCATCGACCTGACGCAGCTGGTCAACGGGCGTGGCGTCACTGTGCAGCCGCTCAAGAAGGACTTTGGTGTGCAGTTGGTGGATGACGTACGTGCTACAGTCGTCTCCCTCCATCATTTCACTTTTTTGAATGAGATTGCTCACAAGGTCTCGCATGCACTTTTGTGTTTGCAGGGTGCCGAGTTGTTCTCGGCCAAAGTGAACATCGAGGTCCAGCGCGCGTCCGAGAAAGCCATCGCGGCCGTGGAAAGGAATGGCGGCGTGGTGACCAGCGCCTTCTACGACCCCATCAGTCTGGCCATCCTCATCAAACCCGTCCCGTTCTTCCAACGCAGCCAGCCCATCCCCAAGCGCATGCTGCCCGGCGAAGAACTGCTGCGTTACTACACGGACCCCGAAAACCGTGGCTACTTGGCGCACCCCGATGACGTCCAGCGAGCCCGTCTCGCCTTGGCCCTCAAGTATGGCTATGTGCTGCCAGACGTTTCCCGAGACCAACTGTTTGATGTGCTCGCTGCGCGTAAGGACGTGCGGCAGATTTTCTTTGGACTCGCCCCAGGCTGGATCGTCAACATGGCCGAGAAGAAGATCCTTAAGCCCACAGATGAGAAGCTACTGAAATACTACGCCTCCTAGTGGACGTTTTGTGTATTATGTTTGTAGGTATTAGCAGGGGTTCTCAAGCTCGAGTCATCAAAATAAATTGTCATCATTTGCAAAAGTTGATATTTATATAAGGTGCCAATAAAACAAGCGTGCTACTCAAAAGCTCATGTTTGCAAATGTCCTATGCAAAAAAAAAAAAAAAAAGAACTTCTTGGAACCATCGCACGTTCTCAGTTTGAAGGGAAAACGTCACGCGACAGGTGAGCGTGCAGGAAATCAAGACAAGTGGAAAGAATGAAAACAGGAAGCAGATGGCAGTGACGTACACCACTTGCAACTTTTCGAATGAGTCACATGACCAACAGCAGCTGTATCCTGCATCACACATCAGGAGACAGAGCCCACAGATTGCATGTTCAAGAAATTAATAATACCAAGGAAATAAAATATTCTACACTTAGAATTGTAGCACTTTTTCTGGCAGTGTACGTTTGGGAAGGGGACATGGGCCTAATGTTTATTTGGTCGAAATGTCAGCCCGGCTATAAATACATGGCCTATTTGATGCTTCTTTATCAAAGGAAGCATATGTTTGTGTGCTCACATTGTGCTCACACACAAAGCCAAAGCGGGCGCAAGTCCACTCGAGATTTAGTGGAAGGGAATTTCAACAGAAAAGCTCAAATTTGAGGGGTGGAGAGGAGGGGTGGGTGACTTCTAGTGGTTAAATGTGACACTTTGGTGGCTGAGGACAAATCGAGGCTGCATCCTCACCACATCAAATAAATCCGAGGGCAGGAAAGAAAACGCAGAGTCATTGTTTACTGGTGGCCGTGCTGGCTTATCTTCAAAGCAGCAGATTCTTTGCACTTCAACTCTCCAAACGAACGTTTTGCTTTATTTGTATTTAGTTATTTATTTTGCGACCTTTGACTCTCCGGATGTTGTTGAGATGTTGGCATTTTCTACCTTGGTTTAATAGACAATTACAGAAATGGGAGATTTAGTAAAACTATTCTGTCTATATCCTCTATCAAAAATAGCTATGAATTAATTTGATATTAGTTTTCTGCCTGTTAATTGTTGCACATCTAATTAGGAGTACCACTAGTGGCTCCCCCTACAGGTATGCAAAAGTATCACTGAATTCTAAAGAAATAGTTGTCCATTGATTTGATCATGGATGAATTGACGACTTGCTGGGCCTCTACTCTGGCGGTAGCGTTGGGAGGTGTCGTAAAAAGTTTGTGAAGGGCGGCGACAGCAGCAATCAGCGTCCTGAAAACGACGTGGCTCTCGCTGCACATTAATCAAATGTCTGTGTCTAACCTCTTGACACTTATCTCGTTAGAGCTGCCGGCAGACATTTTCTGCCACCAACGAAAGCGAACGAGCGGGAGGATTCGTCTGGCGGTTGTCGAGGGCCATTTAATGGCGGCTCCGAGGTTGTGTTTGCACGCACGTGATGGCGGCTTGAAAAAAGACATCCAGACGTCCTTCGCTTGCATGTATTCTTTCCTCAAATTTGTATTTTATTTCATTTAAAAGGAGCTAATCTGGCATTTATGCATTTAAATATTTCTTTTGTTTCTAGAAGTTAATCCCCAAATATTCACTTCTTAATCCTTCAATATTTTATAAAAAACAAAATTATCTGTACTAAATTGTATTGAATTAAATCCAGCACGCTTCTGCGAATGTTAGCATTCAATATTTGACACACAACACTTGTAACATTTAATGGGGGGGGTGCTTTTTGGTGTTTGAAGTCTGGCTCAGTCTACGTTGTTATCAGAGCTTCATCATTGTGGGGGCCCTAATGAAGGGGCGGGGGGGCTTGTAATCCTCTCAGCTGGCCTTACGTAAGGCCGGGCAGGGCGCTGTTTACACTCCATTGGGGTGGGGTGGGGAGACCCCCACTTGGGGGGGGGGGGTGTCATAGTTGGCTGCATAGAATGCTGTCTGAGCTTTCTATGGATCATGGGCCTGCTGTGCCCATACAATGCAAAGCCCAGAAGAAGCACTATCACACCATGCAAGGAATACAGTGCTTCATTATGACACCTTCATGTCATAAGGAAGGAAGGGGGGTCCAAACATTCCAAATAAGCCATAAAAGTAAAAGGAACAAGTTGATGCAGTGTGCTGGCATGCAGCTACTGACTCAAACGGACCTGTGCAAGTCCGTTGGAGAAGACTAAAGCAAGACAGTGGAGAAGCAGTTGTAATGTCCAATCAAAATTCAGTGGAGATGCTCTACTTTTGACTTGGCTTTCTAATCCAATCAGATAACCAATGAGTCAATTGGACAAGCAATATAATTCAACTGAAAAGGTACACGCTTGTGACGTCAGTCGGTCAGCAGGGGGCGTCGTGAGCCGAAACCAACGTTGTTGTAGTCCCGCTGTGCCTAATTGAATCCATTACAAGCAGCAGCTTTGTTGCACTTTTGTGTCTTTCACAGCACATCGGAGCGTGCGTGGCCTTCAACACCGCCGATGTGGATTGGCAGCCTCCAATTCTCATCGCCACCCTCCCCCACGCTTATCCCCACGCCGCGCATTTTGTCTTGATGAGCCTTGAGCACATCAAGCCTCTTCTGCCAAAGTCCAAGCTTCTCGAGTTTTTGTTTAGCTGATGACGTCACGCACCTTGCAGGGGTTTTGCACACCGTAATATGCGGGAATCGAACTCATGGTGCCTGCACATAAGACAGGCGAATGTAGCACCTTGCAGGTTTATTGACACCTTCGCCCTGACGTGCGTGACGTCAGGCGGCGAGTTTTAACCGACATCATTGCAATGCAAAGGCGCAACTCATAAGCGACTCGTCTGCAGGACAAAAGAAGCGCAGGTGCAAAATGTTGGGCAGCTTTTTGCGCAAGTGTCATGCAGTCAAGCTTTTGTTTGCCCCTAATGGAAGCTTTTATTTGGGAGGGGGGGAATTCACCTGCAATCATCATTCGACAATGACAGGAATGGATTGAGGGTCGGCTGTGTTCACGTATTCAACGCGCTTTTCATTCCCCGTATTTATTTAGTTTAGAATTAAACTTAGATCATCAACATTACACGTCATCATTAAAGTCCTACATTAATTTGAAATGACACGTTTTCTCAAATGGAAATAAAATTCAATTTTAGTTTGTTAATTAGTTTGTTGAAAATGTTTTAAGTAAACGAATTAAAATGTACTATTGATTATTATGTTTTCAGTTTTTTTTCGAAATGGAAATAAAATCTTATCACTGGTGAGGGAAGATTATGCAGTTTACACATTATACGTTTTAAAATAAATGCATTGAAAATAAACGATGCATTTCAAATGGCTCTCGACAAGCACTTTAAAACTGTTTTTCTGGCTTTAAATGAAAATGAAAAGGAGAGGAGGTGAAAGAGGCCATGTTGGTTTCTATGAGTCTGTTGTGCATTCAATCCACTTTTAAGGCTCGTCAACAATAAAACTTTTTTCTTTTTAGTTTTTGGTAAATTTGCGGCTCGTCTCCCCTTGCAGATGATGACTCGCCCTTCATCATCATCATGCCATCATCATCATCGTTCCCTTTGTGCGTGTCTATCTGCTCAAATATTTGTCAGACGCAATAAACTCGCGCCTTTCATCATCGGCGTACTCAAAAGTCATGCACGATGTAATTAGTAACCAAGTCCCCCCCCCTCGCCCCCTCGCACACACTTTGATGCACAGCCATCAATACTGTCAGGCCATTGATTGGATTCCAGCGCACTTCAGCGGCAAAAGATTCGATTAATACAAAGACAAAAGGAAGGCGCCTTCTTAAATAGTATTATTTAAAATTAGGAATTGCGTTTTTTAAATTGCCTAATATAAAACAAGGCGAGGTGAGAATAATGAGTACTACATCATGAAAAAAAAACAATTTGCATTTCAAAAGAATGCAATGAAAATGAGTCAAAAAATGAGTAATTTTTTAAAATTTATTTTTAATATATGTTACGAAGTGTGCTATTGAATATTTGTCATTTTAATTACAAATATTAAAAACGAATGTGAGTAAAATAAGTAATATGTTTTTTGGGGGGGGGCTCTTGTATTGCTTATATTTCATTTTAAATCGCAGTTTATGTAACATGTGTAAAATAAAAACGCATCCTAAATAATGCCCATTTTGAGGCTGCACGCAGTTTGCGCTTTGGTTGAGGGGGGGTCGCGGCCGCACCTGGACTTCACACCTTTCTGCATCCCCTCCTCTCATTGGCGGAGGCCCCAAATAAATTCGAGGGTCCCGTTACGGTCACCCCCGTAAAACCAAACATCCTCCGACCCGCACCCGCGCCCCCACCCCCCAACCCAGCCCCAGTACAGTATGCACTACTTGCACCCGACCGCGGACCACAGCGACGAAGCGCCCTGCAGCGCATCGGCTTGGGCGGACCCGGCAAGCCCGCGCGAGTCACTGCACTCCGACTCGAGCCACGTTGGCAGCCCGAACATTGCTGCGGCGGCGGCCCGTTCGCCCAGCAAGTGCGGAGGCCCATCGGGGCTGCAGCGCGTTCGGAGACCGCTGAACGCCTTCATCATCTGGACCAAGGAGGAGCGGCGGCGACTGGCCCAGCTCAACCCCGACCTGGAGAACACCGACCTCAGCAAGATTCTCGGTGGGACACGCGCACGCGCACCGCCGCCATCACTCACACTTTACACAGGGAGGGGGCTCTCAAAGTTCAATAATTGAATGATGGTGATGATGATGACGATTCTACACTTGTGGTATAGTATCATTATTTTTTTAACATTAGGCTATATTTAAACATCCTTACTTATCTATTATTATTATTTGTTATTGTTTTTATGTCAGAGTTTGTAAATGCTTTTTTAAATATAGTTTTAGCAGTGACAAATGCTGATTGATTTGTTATTATTCCATTATTTTACTTCCACAAAATGTAAAAGCACTATTTTTGATGCTGTTTTTGTGGGTAAAGCACATCGAGTTAGTCTGCAGAAAGGAGGCCTTGCCTGGTTGTGATTGTGCGGTGGCTTTGTCTACAGGCAAGACGTGGAAGTCGATGCCGCTCTCTGAGAAGCGTCCATATATGCAGGAGGCGGAGCGTCTGCGCGTGCAACACACCATCGACTACCCCGACTACAAGTATCGCCCCCGCCGCCGCAAGCAGGTGAAGAAGAGCCCCAAGATGCCCGTCTCTGAACCCCCGTCGCCACTCCGTCCCCCCGCTGGCTTGGACCTGACCTACGACCTGGCCTGCCTGCTCCACAACCAGCAGCACCAACTCCACGGCTCCTTCCCGGCCACTTATCCCGCTCGAGGCTACACCACCGCTCCATTTTACCCAGAGGCGTTGCGGGAGGCCTACCCGAGCGAACCTCACCTGCGTTTCGCGGGGCAGCGGCGCGCCGAGCAGGCCGAGTCTAGGTTCTTCGGTGGGCCCTCCCTGGACGTCTACCTGGAGCGGGTGCAGCTGGACACGCTGTACGATCTGGACCGCAGCGAGTTCGAACAGTACCTGGGCCCGCCGGGGCCCCTCGGGTCTGAGGCGGATCCTGGCTGCTATCGCAGACAACGCTCGCTCTCCTGAACAACACAAAATATTGCACGTTCATTCAGGTCTGCACAGACATTTTTTGTGTGAGGGCAGCTGCTCCACCCATCACCAAATTATTCACACGTTAAAACTGTTCGCTCAACAAAAACTGGGTCACCTTTAGCCCTAGTCTTAAGTTTGTGAGAAAAATAGTAGTAGAAATATTTAACTAGTGTTCTTTTGTGTTGATACAATCAACGCAGTCAATCACCCTGTTGACGAGGTGAACGGAAGCTAGAGTGGATCAAAAGTCTACACACCCCTGGTCAAATGGCATCCAGCGGGGGCCACAATTCTCAAGTAAATAAATATGGTATTTAAAAAAACTTTTTGTGAACCGGCGCAAAAGAATTGGCGCGTGTGCCTGTCTGTCTACATTGTGTGTGCGTTTGTTTTTTTATCATTTTTTGCATGTGTTCCAATAAATAAGATTGAATCCAACTGACAACTTGTGTTTAAACTTGTTGCCGAGCGGGAAATGGGGGGGTGCCTGTGGGGCATAAACATCCCAACTTCCTGTTTCATTTCATTTCACAAAGGCGCTAAAAATATGACCCACCCCCCAAAAAAGTAAACATATATCCAAGCTGACACATGTTTAGTTTTAGGGGAATGTTTAGGTGCCTGCCCCACAGTTATTAATAATAATTAAAAATATATATATATTTATTCTGCACTGCGCCCATATGAAGCACAAATTAAAGTTTTTTAAAACGAGTGATGGGGTGCTTAGCTGTCTCTCGTCAGCGCTAGCCGACACTGAACGGGGCAGAGGAATTCATGGCTAAGCATTCCCGGCTGGAGATTAGGAGGCAAAAAATGCCACCTAGCCACGTCCAATATCGACAAGAGGCGAAAGGCCGGTTTGTGTTGAAAATAGATTTCACATTCTTGAGCTTTGCCATAATTAGCTGCGCGCCAAGTCCCGGGGTCACTTCCTGCACCGGCCGACTTGGAGGTGCGGCCCGAAGATAACGCTCATCCCACTTTTCTCCCGAGGAAGCGGCGACAGGAAGCTTTCCGACTTAAAGTGAAAGAAACGAGCTGGAAGGTCGTGTGACATGATGTCAGCGAGCACAGGTTGAGCACCACCTGGCTCGCAGAAGCCTGACAACATAAAAGGTGGCAGCTCACCTCATTTCCACACAAGTGCTACTGTGTGTGCGTGTGTGTGTGTGTCAGCTTACAATTTGAATATCGTAATGTCCTGACTTCTTTCTAAAAGCATAATGACTCATGTTTTGTTGTTTTTAGCCGTTCAGGGTGTCGCTATTGAATCGTCGGGACTTTCGCCGTTGTAATTTATCAACTTTTTGGCGGTGTCAGGCTTCAACTTCCGTCTGAGGTTTTTTTTGCGACGTGGACACAATTCCCCCATGCGACATAAGAAAACGTAAGGAAGGGGCGCGTATGGCTACGACCCCCCCCCGCCCCCTGTCCTGTAATCACCAACGACGTACACACAAGCAGTTTTCCAGATCGGCCTTCCTGTCCTTCCAGCTGCGAGTAGCACAGGAAGAATAACACAAGTAGCAGAATGTGGCCTTTTGCAAACACAAGGCGCTTAATGCTCATAAAGAAAGAAGTTAAAAGGCGAGCGACTCGGGGAAGCGAGGCCGTGGCCGACCTTCCTCAACACCCCCGCGCGCTCAACAATAAGCTGCCAATCAGGCTGCACACGTCTGTTATGTTACGCTCATGTTATGTTCACTCCACTTGTTGCTTTTTCTAATCGTACATCTCGCACTAGTACAAAAACTTACAAGAGTAATTAAGACAGAAAAATTATGTTCGGAAAAGTATGTTGCAGATGATGCAGGCGTTTTTGTAGCGGGTTTGAACTTCAGTTTCCTATTGGTGGCCTGATGTTCCATACGTGTTTCATTGCTTCCTCCTTCCTGCGTGGTATTCACTTTCCCAGGTTCAGGCTCAGAGGAGCCGCGGGGACGAGGTGGACCGGGAATGACTCGGGGGGTCCGGCCTCCCATTGTATGTGTGCGTTTGCTCAGCACGGGAGCGCAAGGACGGCGGGCCAACAAGAATACAATAGGCTCATATTTATTTACTGCTTAGCGACGGCCAGGGGGAACACCCCCTCCACTGCCCCCCCTCCCACCCCGCCTAATAACTGATAGTGAGTTGACAGTAATGGAGCTCTCATAAAGATGACAGAGGGCAAGCGGAGGCCACGCTCTCAGGCCGGACCAGATTGGACATTAACATTTTTGTTAGTGTCTGGTTTGATTTGTAATGTACGAGTAGTCCAGCAGGGGGCAGTCTTCTTCTCTACGCTCACCAAGCGGCAGGCAAAAATTAACCAACGTCACCGTGAATTTGTACTCACATTGACGCAAAGTGTCTCACACTGCCACTCTTGTGCGTCTCCTCCGTGTGACCTACATGAACAAGAGAGAAAAATTAATTTCCCCACAGCCATTATGACGCATGATGATGCAGGCGTAATTGTAAAAGCCGGCCTGAGGTTTGAGTGGCTTTCACCCGCATCGCAAAAGATTAGCGGAGGATTAAAAGGTCCAAAATAGAGAAAGCCTTTTGTAGATTGATTAAAAATGGTGAGAGGTGTCCACAGTATTGGAAAGACCAAAACGATATTGTGTGTGTGTGTGTGTGTGCGTGTGCGTGTGTGTGCGTGCATGTGTGTGTGTGTGTGCTACGAGGCCCAGATTTGTAAAGTAAATCAAAGCGCACAATTTCCTGCGCTGCGAGGAAAACCCCCAACAGGAGAATGAGTGGATAACGTCGCTGCGTTTGCCCACGGCTTCCTGCCGCACACTGAAAAGAAAAGGAAACAAAAAAAAAAAAACACTCTGAGATTTATTGTTCTTCCACAGGCTGCCAAGGGGCCGACATTTTGCTTTGAGACTGCAGGGATTTGGGCTCCTGGAGCTCACTGGCGCTCTTTGGACGGAATACGCAATGTCAAAGAGTCGGTGCAGCTTCTCGCATTCGGATGATTAGATGCATGCACTTTTGCGCCACATATGGTTTACGTCTGGCGTTTTTTCTTTTTGCGACACTACGCGTGCAATTCGCGTAGATCTCGTCGTGACGTCACATCGACGGTTTGTAGCGGCTCACAGAATATGATGCCATGTGATTTCCTTTCTGGGCAGGCGGGAGGGCCTGAGCTCTGCTGCGAAGCGCAGAGGGAAGCTGCCGTCCGAGTGGGGAACTGTCACGAATTGCGCACACACACGCAAAATGACACAACTAAATCCACCTTCTCCAAAGGCAACCTTTTGTCTTTCATTAAGTTTTTGTTCTGTTTTCACAGCATTTCTCATGTGTGTATTTTTTGCACCTGTATATTTAGGAATGATACTTTCACGCAATCTCAAAGTAAGCGTTTGAAACATTTTTGGTTCCCGACTGCTTTGGACTTGAGAGTTTCCACTGTTTGTTTTAGGTTCCTTTATCAAAGCGGTCACCCAGAGAGCCTATTTACTGATGCCATTGTGTGGAAACGAAGACAGCGGGGCACCTCGGACGCTGCCCCCGAGGTGACGCCTAACAGGTTCAAACTTAACCCGTCAGAGAATGGATGTATGAAATCGATCCTAAAAATAAGAAAGGTGAAGAAAGGTGAAAGTGAAGCTCTCACACCACGGCTTGCCGGGCCCGGTTCATCCCGTCTACTCGAGGACAGAGTTCATCTTGAATTAGCCTAAAAGAGAACAAAAGCAGAAGTTGACAATCAAACAGGTTTCCAACCTATCTCGACGCGTAAGGGGAACAACGCCAAGGAGGAAGCATTCACAACACACACACACACAAACACACACACACGAAAACAAACGTACAGTGTGCATTTCCTCTATAAAAGCACAGCTGTGGGAAAAACAAGATTCTTTCTTCACTTGAAGGTGATTACATCATCGTCATCCTCATCAAGTGTGCGTGTGTGTGTGTTTGTCCCTTGCTAGCTAGCAATCTCATAAGCTAGCTAACAAACTAACGTTTTTGAAAAAAATCACAAGACGGGAGTGGTTCCTTGCTCTTGTGGAAATGCATGCAGTGGGCTTCGCACCTCCACCTTTCGCAAGTGTGCTAGCGCAGACAGATTGCAGTTCCTATTTCTTGCGTATTCTAATTAAACCAACCGTTGGAATTCACTATTGAAAGTACACAAAAACCGTCGTGCAATGTCAAATGTGTCATTTTCCATTTGACTGACCGATTAGTAAACAACCATGTAATACTACAATAACATTGTTTTGAAAGACATACGCTAAGTTTCAGCAAATCAAATCTAAGCTACCGCTAATGCTAGCAAAGTAGCTTCCAAAAAAAAAAAAAAAAAGAATAAATGTCTACAAAAAATAATAAGTTGTGTGGACATGGCCTTCAAGGCTGATGGAGCATCGATCCGGATTCTTTCAGATCAAACCCACGCTATCGATGGTTAGCACGCTATTGATGGTTAGCACGTTTGTGGGCTATCTCCGTGTTTGGTCACCTTAGCGTGGCGCGCACGAAAGGGCGACAAATCAATGGACACGCAGATTGCTGCTCACAAAGGCTGGACTGTCTCTCGCCTGGTTAAATCAATTGATTAGCAATGATTGGTTGCTGGCTAATTGATCCAGTGTCTGAGTGTCAAAGTCAAAGCGGCTCGCGGACTTGACGTGAGGGGTCGGACGCAGGTCAGGTTATTTGTTATTAAACACAATCACAACACTTGTTAGCAACATCATTCTCACTTGACTTTGTCAGCACAAAGGCCAAAGCGACAATTGTGTTAGTGCTAAATGACTTTTGTTTCTTTGCATTCTGCCTTTGATGCTGGAAAAGACAATTTATGATGAATTTTGCTCATAAATGGCAGAATTTTCTTTTAGCTCAAGTTATATGCATCAAGGTCAGATTGCTTGAAAAAAAAAAAATGAACAAACTACATCAACATCAAGATTTCCTTGCAAAGAGCTCACAGATGTTTGAGACTGTGTCAAGGCCAGATTTTATTTTATTTTTTTTACTAAGAAAAGAAAAGGGGTCGTCCTAAAATAGACGGCAGGTCTTATCAGTTTGTAACCGGTCGCAGCGCAGTTTGAAACAATGCATGGCGAGGCGCGATGGCAGTCGCAGTTGGCCCGGCCGGCCTCATAATGCCAGCGACCTGTCAAGGAGCTCCGAGAACAGGAAGCACGGGCGAGCTCTGTCCTTATGGATAAAGTCATAAAATGATAAACACGCTCTTCCATTAGGCTTGGTTGTCCAGCACAATGAGTAGTCTCCGGTGGGTGGAGGGATGTGGTGAAATGCTAATTCCACTGACTTGGATTGTGGTAATTGCTGAACTAGGTGTTTTCATGCACAATTAACAATCTTTTTTTTTTTCTCTCTTTCCAGCATGCGCCTTGTTATTGCATGACACCAATTGGGGGGCAGCAAAAGTTGGCACATCCTCACAGTGGCAGTGCTAATTGTCGCCATTGCTAAACAGCGCGTGATGATGCTGACAATTGTGTCAGAAGAAGTGGGATGAAGTGAGCCAGATTTTTCTTTTTTATTCAAAGACAAATAGCAAGAAAAAAAAAACACTAGTGGATATATTGCATGTTAATCAAATTCAAAATAGCTAATAAGCTACTTAGCTAACTAACTTGCCAGCACGTTAGCTAGAAAACGCTAATAGTTAGCAAGTAAAGCTAACAAATATTTTCCACATTTCTCCCCACCCATCTAAGAAACACATATTGAACTTTTATTTGAATTTTTTGTTGGTAAAAAAAAAATGTTTTGTGGATCCCTGAGATATCCTTGGCCCCCCTCAGGCCCTCCCAAAGAAAAAAAAATCCTTGCTCCGCCAGTGGTTAGATTGGCAGCTGACAGTGAAAGGAAACAAAACTTTTCTGACAATTTATATGAAAGGTGTTAATTCTATTCCGAGACTATGTTTTCGCTCCTCTTTTTCGTCACCTGCTGTGTTGAATAACCTGAACCCCCACCCGATACATCACCTCCCCGCCACCAATACACCTAGAAGCCCCCACCCCCCTCTTCCCAAGAGCAGGTGTTGAGGAGGGAGGACGTGGAGGTCTAATCAGATGATCACAACACTTCCTATCTAAGGGGCTGATAGTGACACACGTCTGCTTGCTGCAAACAATGCATGCAAAAAAATTAAATGACACTGTGGAACAGAGCAGACCTGCGCCAAGGCACAGCCAGTCTCTCTTGGTCTGCATACAGTGGTTTTCACAAATTGCAATGTATGATGAGGTCATTGAATGTCATACATTAAAAAATGAATAATATAGAAGGGAATAATCTAAAATTCATCCAGTTGGTATCAAGTAGGAAAAGGGCCATGAAAGTCTTTATTGGCTGGATTGTTTGTGAGCACATGCGGGATAAGGCCGGTGTGCTAACATAAATAAGCCAGCCGCCCGTGCGACACTAATGCTAACGCTGCCGCGCATTGTGTGATCCCCAGAAGGCCACCCGCGGCCATTAGCGAGACCGGCGGCCCGCCCGACGCTCCGCATACTGCCCCCCCTCGCTTTGTGCGAGGCGGACAGCTTGTGCCGCCGCGCCAAGGACAGGAAGCGCTCGCCGAGGGGACAGGAAGTGCTCACCGCCGCCGGTGGCCGAGGCCTGGAACTGAGATAATGCTATTGTGTAAGCAAGCCCGCTTGACCTCTCCCCGGAGGGCTCTCCCGTCCAGAAGCTGGCGTCGAGAGGACCCGGCCCCCGCCCTGCCGCAGACTCCCCAGGCACGGGGCGTAGCGATGGGAGGCGCTCCTGCCGCGGGCCTGACTGCGAGCTTCACCTTAGCGGAGGAAATGTGGCCAGACTTTATGACTTCGCCAATCAAATGAAGGCCCGTCCCACGCCCAGACGTTCCCACAGACACCCGCACGCCGCGTCTCGCTGCTAAAATGGACGATGACAGCATTGCCGATCCACGCCGACCTCTAGTTCGCATCGCCCGGGGTCGCCCTGTAAGCGTCCCTCGTATTTCTGTCAACCCTTTTTGATGCGGGGAAAGCGGAGAGAAAAGGGGCTGCCGGCACCGATAAGAACGCAACAAACGCGCTTTTGCTGAACCAACAAACAGCGTCGGAGAAATCGGCAGTGTGGGCGGTGGTGTGCCACTTTAACCCCTCGCTGGAGAGGAAGGACGCCAGAGTTCAAGTCTAAAGAATGCTATGTACACACACACACACAGACACACGCGCACACACATGTTGATTTGAACCGCAGCAACAATAGTAAGTTGCTTTGCAGGTAGAATTTCTTTTAAATAGAGCAATTAGTTGTTGATGTCAATGTCCCAGAAAGCTAGGTCAAATTGACCTGAGCCTTTTTTGGGCCAAATTGATTTATTTTAAAGCCAACACAAATGGATACTTTTGATAAAGCAAGGTGAAAGTGAACAAAACGCAGCAGGAAGAGTCATCAGCATTGCATTTTATAACAATTGCAAATATTTTGGTGATTTCACGGAGTCCTATGTGAAGGTAAAAAATATTAAGAATGGCTCCTGTTAATACAACTTTTACTATTTTCTCAAACTTTATTTCACAATCTTATTTAATATTTAAATTTGAATTACATTACTCTTTTAAGTTTACGTGTGACATTTTCAAATAAATGCAAGGTATTTAAGCGTAGCCTTCCAAATAAGGTCAAAAGGAGGCAACTTTGAGACGCCTTGGCGAGTTAAAACCACGCCCCTCCCGCGTGCTGATTGGCTCAGCGCGTTTCTAAATAAGCCCAACACGCACGCGGAGTCGGTGCGCTTCCAAGCAGCGTCCCTATGGAGGAGACGAAACAACTGTAAAGTCCCCAAAAGAAGATTTGCTGCTATATTTTTGCACTTTCTTTTGTTTGGATTTCAACGCTTTTGGTGCAAAAGGTGTGCAGAAAAAGAGATGAGCAGTCCCGATGCGGGTTACGCCAGCGACGATCAGAACCAGGCAAGGTGCGCGATGTCAGTAATGATGCCTGGGATGAGACACTGCCAGTGGGCCGCCGAGCCCCTCAGCCCCCTCGGGGAGCCCAAAACTAAGAGCGAGGCGGCGGTGGCCGCTGGGGGCGCGGCCGCGGGCAACCAGCAGCCGAGTCGCGGCAAGAGCGAGCCCAGGATCCGTCGCCCCATGAATGCCTTCATGGTGTGGGCGAAAGACGAGCGCAAGCGGCTGGCGCAGCAGAACCCGGACCTGCACAACGCCGAACTCAGCAAAATGCTCGGTCAGTCACGCTTACTCGTCGTAGTCACTCTGCACGTTTATTTGACTTCATTAAAGGAGGGTTTGTGCTATTTTATCCGGTTGCTTCCTTTGCGTTTGGTTTATTCCATTCCAAGACTAGAAAGTGATCTTATAGAATGCGCGTTACTGTAAAACTATGTTTGAATGCAAATATTACATTTGTCCTATTGAAACCATATTGTACCATTTATTGTACAAAAGTTCGTGGTCATAAAATATATGAAACGGTTTTTTAAGTTAATTTTAATTTTAGTTAATTCATTCTACGGTTAAACATTTCAAATGTAATATTAGGATCACTCATGGAAGTTTGCGTGGAAACGTTATTTTTATTTTAGTTGAATATCTTTGAGGGAGTCCTATTACAACATTACTGGTTTTTACATATTGTATATAATTAATGTTTTTATACAAATGTTCTACTTTACTTCTCAAACGTTCACTTTATTGTCATCTAACAGAGAGTGCAGACTTGTCATATATTTTGCATTTATATCATTAAAAGGCATGAATACGTTAGAAGACAATTGAAAAAAATTCTGATTTCTTTGAGTCAAACATCATGGTGCGGACTCGGACTTCAGATCGCATATTTCACATAATTGTCTAATATTGGTTAAAAAAAAAAAAAACAAGTCTGACGACAAGCACATTCTCAGCCGACCTGCCGTCAGCCTCAACTCCCACCGGCGCACACACATTCAATGTCACAGATTCTACAGTGGAGACTGTGAGTTGACAAGAACCCGAACTGCAGCCCACGCACATAGAATGGGCTATTGCTGTATTCTCAGGGGTCGGCAAGCTTTTCAAAAGTGAGAGCTACTTCTGGCGTGCCGATTAACTTGAAGGGTTAAAACACATTTCCGAAACTCGAATTATGTATTAAAATGGTCGTTTCGCCTGCTAGCTTTTCTCAAGCGGTGACCACGGCTAGCAGGAAGCTGACACCTGCTGAACATGCATGAAGCTTTGATCACAACTTTGTGGCCTTTTTTTTTGTGTGCAGGCAAGTCGTGGAAGTCGCTACCGGCGCCGGACAAGCAGCCGTTCGTGGAGGAGGCGGAACGTCTGCGAGTTCAACACATGCAGGACCACCCCAACTACAAGTACCGGCCCCGCAGGCGTAAGCAGGTCAAGCGGATTAAGCGGCTGGACTCGGGCTTCCTGCTGCATGGAGCTTCTGAGCAGCGGGCGCTAGGGGATGGGGCAGGTGGGCCGGCCTACCACGAGCACGCCGGGTTCCCGCCGATCCCGCAGCAGCATCATCATCAGCCGCCCTTGGGTCACTACCGCTCGGACACCCTCGGGGGCCCCTCCTACGAGAGCTACAGCCTCCCCACGCCCGACACCTCACCTCTGGACGCCGTGGACACCGACTCCATGTTCTTTCCGCCCCAGGAGGACTGCCACATGATGTACGCCTACCACCCACAGGGCAGCGACTACCAGCACCAGGAGTCCCTCCTCCAGCACCAGCAGCAGCACCCTGCTTCCTACGTGGGGTGCCCCAACCCCTTGACGGTCTACTACGGTCACGCCAAGCGACACCCGGGGGCTGGGCAGCTGTCGCCGCCGCCCGACTGCCAGCCGCACGCCGCGGCCGACAACACTGAGCTGCTCTCCGAGGTGGACCGAAGTGAGTTTGAGCAGTACCTGGGCTCGTCGGCGTACGGGGTCCCGCATGAGGCCGGATCACAGGGACCCGAGGGCCTCATATCGTCCGTGCTGTCGGACGCCAGTACCGCCGTCTACTACTGCAGCTATAACAACTCCTAAAACCTCGGCGCTATGTTGGACATTTCGACGCAACTCCGAGGCCAGACTACTGAAGGACATTTTTTTTTTTTTAGCAAACACTGTTTTTGATTTGATTGCTCGCTCGCGCAGGGATCTCAAGTAATTTTGTACAGTCACTATTTCAAAGTCTTTTTTTTTATACTTTTGCACTTTTGACTAATAAATTTTTGCAAATAAATCAACACCTGTTTGCTTTTATTGCGTTTGAGGTAGGAGGCACTTGTCAGTCTGAGCTTGGTTTACAAAATAAATTTTTTTGCCTTGTTGTCTTTTGACAAAATGTGTTTGACTTCCTTTTGGGATGTTTTTCCACATTCTCCATTTTACACTTGTTTATTTTTCATCCAGCTCAGTCAGCGCTCTCACCTGGAAGCCTGGCGCGGCAGGGAGGGAGACCTGACCCGGCCGGCTTCCTGGCCCGGATGCTTCCAGGGCTAACCCCCGTGTGCGCGTGAGCGTGAGCTACACACAGCGCCTTGTTGTGGTAGCACGATAGGGCAGTTTACACGGCGGCGGAAATCCTGTCTGTACATGATGTCGTGATTGACACTTTGGGTCAGCACCGAGACTGGCGAACAACTTACGCTTTGATGCCTTTGTTTTTGTTTTCTCGTCGCCAAGGCCTCATACAACTACTATTGCTCATTTCAAACAGGCTTGTTATCTCTTGTATTGGATTTGGTGTATCTCTAGATGACAATGTCCCATTCTAAAAATAGCTATTCCTCCTGGTTTGGAAGGAAGAGGCTCTCCGCCCTGACCTGCAGCTCCCTTTTTAGCTCTTTGGAGGAAACATGTGGCAGAGTTGCGTGCATGTGCGCGCCTCCTAGTTGGCCCCGGGGCCATGGAGGAGAATCCCTTCTAATTGCCGTGAATGCGTTTCAATTGGGGCTGCGGCTTGATCCCGCCTGTTGTTGCAGCTATCGGCTGCATAACAAGAGGCTCAGAGCCTTGACCCCCCCCCCCCCCCCCCCCCCACACACACACACACCTGCACCCCCAGGCCAGGGCAACGTGGGTGGGGGTCACCTGCATTAGCGAGCATTGACGTAATTGATTTTAACGTGATTATCTTTGCATCGTCCTACAACCAGAACAGAACGGCAGCGACTGAAAATGACGTCCTGGGCCGATTGCAATCTCAGGTAGTTGCTTTTATTTATTGATCCTTCTGCAGTTCAAAGCTGCAACATCAGCTTTTTATTTGTGTTTTACTTCTTTTAGGCCCTCCCCTTCCATGTTTTTTTTTTATATCGCTGCAGTGCTCATTGCTCATAAGCAGAAGAAGTGTCGCAGTGGGGTGCAAAACTCTTCTGAGCTGCAGAATCCGAGCATGAACGTGTTTGTACAATTTGTAAGGTGTGTGTACAGAAGATGGGGGCGGAGCTTATGTACTGCAGGAAAAAAATCATAAGATATGATGCAGACGTGTGTGTGTGGCGAATGCTAAAAGTCCAGTAGCTGGAAAGATGGGAGAAAAAAAAACTAGCTCCTGCTACCTGTTTGATTTAGCATGGCAGGCATATTTTGGAAGATATTTTTACGCCGGCACACATGTGTGATGGAATCGGGAGGAAAATAAACGATGGAGTCAGCGTGTGCATGTGACTAAATTTAGCGCGCATCACAAGCGTACACGGGTGCGCGGCCGACACCATAAAAGCGACGGTCGGGGCGGCATGCGTGCGGATTAGCGAGCCCCTTTGGACGCGGCCCTCCCTCGACTGCAGCTGTCCCAAAAGGCCGCTTGTGCAATCTACTATCAATGACTTAATCAGCTAACACCCACCCGCGCACCCCCCCAAGCCCGTCACTTGCTGACCTTTCAAACATCTTTCCATTTGCTTTTCATAAGCAAGCTAGCTTCCTAATACGCACCATTTGTTATTCATCAGTAACGGGTTGGACGCACTCCCTCGCTCCACGGCAAGCTCCCTAAAACATCCCATCATTTTAATGTTATGTTTTTTTTTTTTCATCACAGAGATGAATGTTTAAACATAACACTGCAGCCCTGAGCTTTTCTTTTTTTTTTTTTAAATAACTAATATGATGGTTTTGCTAAAGTAGCAAAAAATGTGTTGAGGTTTTTCTTTTTTTTTCTCCCACAGCAAACAGACAGAACAATTTTTCATTTTTCTGGAGGGCGGCTGGCCTGAAGCCGGCGCAGCGGCAGGCCGCCAGGGATCCGCTCTTCAATCCCCCCGTGGCATTCGGGACAATTTTTAGCTGGCGTCCATAAGCGAACAAGCGAGCAAGTCAGATGATGACATCAGCTTCCTGCGCCGCCGCCCCGCTTCGCTGGCTGATCGCACTCCCAGCCAGCGCACCACCTTCTCGTTTGAAGGCGGACGCCGGCCGAGACCAAACAATGGGCGTGACTCAGCCGCGGGAAAAGGAAGACAATCACTCACAAGAGTGAATCAGGAGTCAAGGACACGGAGAGGGGGACACCTCACCCATACAAAAAAAAATAAAAAAATCAAACTAACCACTACAAGCACATCAACGCGAGAAAGAGTTGGCATTACTGTATCATATAACATTTCATTCATGTGGTGCAAAGATGTACTGTAAAATTCAGGCATTTGAAACATGGAACAAAAGTGTCACTCAAGTGCAATACAATAATCCCTCGTTTATCGCGGATAACTGGTTCCAAAAACCACCAACGATAACTGAAATCCGCGAAGTACGGTCACCAACAAGAAGTACTTGGCAGGCTAACGAGTTAGCGGAAAGATGCTAATTCGCGATCGTGCTAAGGCGCGAAAACGGATTTCTAAAGGAATGTAAACGAACATTTGGAGCAATACTACATTGTCCTAAAGGTTAGACACATGTTTCCTCAATTTAGAAGTTTTATTTTGACTTTTAAATGTTTTTTTTAATTTGGAAAATAAATCCACGATGTCGTGAAGCCGTGATAAACGAAACGCGAAGTAGCGAGGGATCACTGTAATGCATATTTATCAAACGTGTGAAATGGCAATTTAATTGAAGCACTTGAGACGTAAGTAATGTATAATTAATAAGTAAGTTATGCGTATTGAATATTTAATAGAGGTGGAATTAACAATGTGGGATTTATAGTATATCTATTGAATTTGTCAACAAGGTCTAAATCGTAGTATTCAATTTGTATAATATCGATTTGGATTTTATCATGGGTCAGTGTTATTGACATGAATTTGACAAACTTATTTTACGAAGAATCAATGTCTTTTGTGGATTTGAGGGGAAACACCCTACCCATGAGAAAATGAGACAAATGGGTACTACGCTGGATGCGTGTCTGTGTGTTGTGTCGCACCTGTCTCCACTTCCACTTGACATGCATGAAAGACGGTATGGGAACATCCTGTCATCGTGCGTGTCCGACAGGAAGCGCTGCTCTGTGAAATTCACCCCCCCGACCTTTTTTTGATGGTTGGTAGCACTTCCCCCTAAAAACAAAAAGAGACGTTGAATGTTGGGCTTGTACTTGCAAAAGGCACCACTAGGGGTCAGCTGAGCTACAGAGTAGTGACCTCACAAGAGCATTCATTGCAAAGGAAATAATGGCATTTTCATTGCGCCACAATTTCATCGTTGCATTCATTGTTTTTAGTTAAGTAATTTTATTTTGACTTGAAATATATATGGTGTATTTACAGTGTATTTTAAACAAAAAGTATTTTTCCCCCTCTCTCTTTTTCTTTAACTACAGCATGAGATAGTTAAAATATGATTAAATGTAAAGAATGAAATAATTGGTGCATCATGATCGTCCCGTGGCCACTGTGCAGGCCCTTCTACTGTGCGCACTTTGGCCACAAGGTGGCGGGATAATACAGACTCACAAACTTTTTTTTTGGGGGGGGGGTCTTCACTATGTTACTGGTTCAGGAGGGTGTGTACACTTGTGCAACCACATTATTTAAGTCATTTATTTTTACTTCTCTTGAAAAGATTCTACACGTAACAATTTTTGAAACTATTTGGCTTGGTTTCATTTTTTTTAAAACTTGCATTTACACAGGGGTGTGTTGACATTTTATAGGCCTCGCACGTGTCACTTGCTCTTTGTTCACCCTTTTTTTTTTAAACGTAATAAATCTGACACAAGAGTGGAAATCCCTCAATAAAACCTGAGGTGGGGACAAGTGTAAAGCTTGTGAAGGGAATGGCCGCCTAATTGAATGATGGGGTGCTCGGTGGAGAAGTGCTGAGCGATTTATGGCAAGCTTAGCTTGTATAACTAAAGCTTGGAAAAACACAAGCTTGGGCACGAAGTCAAATATTTCATAATCAGAATACTAATAAAGCGAATGGTCGCCGTGCTGCAGCAAGGCTTCTAATTGAATTTTGGGAAATCACTGGAGGAATGTGGAGAAGACGGCAGCGGCTGCTGCTGCGGCTGCTGCTGCGGCTGCTGTGGCGGCGGCAATGCGACAGATGCCGGCCGGTCCTGTTCAACTTGCGACCGCGTGAGTGGTCGCCATGCGCGACAAGACGCCGAGTTTAGCCACGCGACGGCAGCTGCACACCGCCGTGACCGATTTAGCCCCGCATGCATTTTTTCCCATTAACAGGCCAGGCTGGAAGCTTGCGTGGCGCCAATTAGTTGCCCCCCGCCCCTAAAAATAGCTGCCAGGCGGCCTTGGGGATTGACGTGCGGGCGACCGACCCGTTCACGTACGATGACGGCAGCGGGACAAATCGGAAAAACGACAGTCCTGCTCCTGGCATGCTACATGCCGATCTCCATCGGGGAAACTAGGAGGCCCTTTTCGATCGAGAAATTCAAAAATCAGTGGACGACGGTGACAAAATTGATATTTTCATTGATAGTATTCGGAGAATATTTTCTGCTGGGAGGCTGAAATTCCAACAAGGTCTTAATTGATTAATCGATTGGCTCATTCTGAACACAGCCACATCCCCCAGTCATAAGCGGGCGTGCATGGATGGGTGGGCTTGTTCGGGATAAACGTGTTGCCCGCTGTCTTATCTTTTCACTTGTGGAAAGGAATGGGGGGCATGCAGGCAAATTGTTTACTTTGAGGAGGGGAGGGGCGTTGTAGCTTCCTCTATTGTCCCTCCTCCTCCAGCGGCCTTTGACTTCCCGTCTTGGAACTTCTGGCATTTAGCGCCCGCTGTTGTTTTGGGAAGGGGATGACGAGCTCGTCATTCCTGGCTGCTTTTCCACTCGCACGTGGGAGTGGGCGCCTTATCTTTTACGCGCCTTTTCCTGCGCTGACGAGGGTGTGTGTAAACGTTTTGTGCTCAAGGGCCACGTTGAAGTTGGGCCTCACATTGACAAACCACAAACAAGCCTCACAAGCGTGTTGGCTTGATGAGTTCTTCTTCCTTTGCGAGTATGAAACCATGTATTGATGAGGCTTTTCGGTGAGGGTCCTAAATAAAGATCCGATTTTGCCATGGTCCGGATGGTGAGGCTTTGCTGCTGTTACTTAGTGGATGTTTTCAAGGAGGGTCTTGCAAGCCTTTAATCCTTCTTACGGCAGAGCTTCTCAATGAGATTAGACCCACCCCGCACGAGTGCGACCGCGCACTCCTGTTTTTCATGTTAGCATCCGTCCCCGAAAGCCGGCAACATTTTGAAGACGCCGTTAGACAAAAACAACAAAGAGGACTTGTGAGTCCAAGTTGGCCATCGGTGTAGATATAAGGGCAACCCTTAACCGTGGACACGTGAAATGATGGCCCTGCGTGTGTCACACTAGCGTGGGGAGATTAGCGCCAAGCAAAGATTAAGCAAATTAGCCGCAACAGTGCGGCCCGAAATAAACAGTTGCCGTGGTAGCAAGTCGACCACAAGTCGGGATGTAGAGCACCGTGGTTTTTCGAGACTCCAAAAGAAGGAAATCGCAGTTTTTATAATGACAGCATAGGTGAGTTTTGCATTCTTGTTATCAATGTTGTGGTATGATTTGGAATATAGAAATCACAACTCATTCGAAGAATGTATTAAATTTCTCCAGAATCCTTCCAAAAAAATTTAATATAAATACTGCTTTGGATAAAGAAGATAGGAATAACTTTATATGAAATTTGCCTTACGCAAGGTGCTAGAAAAAGTATTAACCAAGCAGTCAATTTAAGGTTCAGAATTAACCAGCCAGAAATGAACACTAAAATAATTTGGAATGCTTCTGTAACCGTTAATACAAGAAGTTATTTCTGACGTTTCAGATTTACAAGAAAACAAAAGTAATATTTTAACCAGTGAATATCAAAAATATTTTCTATTATAGTGATTTACATGCATTCCTAGACAGAGATGTTTTTGTGGTTTAAAATGCCTCGTTCCTTTTGAAAATGTGAAACGAAAAGACTGAAGCAGTGCAAGATCTGTTTGCTAAGCTCTGTGTGTATTTTTAGCTGCAGTCCTCAATTCAAGAAAAGCTGCGAGCAGTGATGAGTGAACTAACAATCATCTTTTCCTCTCTCACAGCCAATAAGAGAGATGAACGAGTCGGGCCTTCGCAGGATCCCCCCTGACCAGTCATCGGGGAGTCTGCGCACCTTGGGCAGCCCCCGTGCAAGCGTCACCGACCCCATTTTGTCCAAACGTGTGTGCTTCTACAAGAGCGGCGATCCTCAGTTTGGCGGCCTGCGCATGGTTGTCAACAACCGCACCTTTAAAACGTTTGATGCCCTCCTGGACAGCCTGTCCAAGAAGGTGCCGCTGCCATTTGGGGTGAGGAACATCACCACCCCCCGGGGGGTGCACGCCATCAACACGCTGGACGAGCTGGAGGACGGCAAGTCCTACATCTGTTCTGACAACCGCAAAGTAAAGCCCATCAACTTGGCACTGGCCAGGAAGAAATTGGCACCCTGGTACCACGCCAGGCCGGTGAGTTCCCGTCGCCGGAACTTGCAACGGGCCAGGGCGTTCCCTGGGCGGCAAGAACCTGTGCTCGTGCACACGCCAAAGAGACTGGTGGTCTTTCGGAATGGAGACCCCTCCGTCAAACACACAGTGGTGCTCCAAAAGAGGAGCACGACCACGTTTGAATGGATTCTGGAATATATTTCAGAGATGATGCAGTTCCACGTAATGAAGCTACACACGGCCGATGGCAGACGCGTAAGTGCATCCATGTTTTCATGTTTCCACTTTGGGACACTTATCACTGCCCTGTAAATGGTTGTCCCATAAAGGAAAAGTCTTAAGCTTCTTTAGCAGCCACCCTAATCTCTCACATTGCATTCTGGGATACCGCCATGTAAGGCAACTGGTCAGGGATCTCATTTCAACTGAGAAGATCCAAGAAGATCCACAACAGTGGCGTTATCAGTTATGACTCCATAAGATTTTTTTTTTAATGAAATTAGTCTCGCCGTCTTACGCTCCCCGAAAGTGACACTTTTGTTTCGTTTGCCAAAGGTTGAAGGACTCCCGAGCTTGATCTTGTGTTCCGGCGTAGTGGTGGCAGCGGGCAAAGAGCCATTCAAACCTGCAAACTACAATGTCCGAAAGTCATCGGGGTCCATGAGGCTGCCCGGGAACCGGATGAGCGTCAGGAGACTGAAGGCGCTGAATCGTAAGTCTAATTCATTTTAATCATGAAGGGCCTTTAGTCATGTGACGCCTTATCCACCTCGTACCGCAAGACAAAGCCGGAGAAAGTGCTGACACAATGTCATTATGCATAACACCGTAGATGACCTACATACGGCATCTGTGAGCTTGACTACTCATAGACAGACTATCTATCTAATTGGTTTTCTCTCTTCTTCTTTCCTGGGTATCCTCCTCATCCTCATGAAATCGTCTAACATTTTTACCGCTACTTCTTGGCTGAGAAGGTAAAAAGAAATCACCGTCGTACGGCTCCAAGTCGAGGAACTTCTCCACATCCTCCGAGCGCTACATCGTGAACAAGATTCAAAATTCCCTCATGGAAAGCTCATGCGACCTGCCCAGCCATCCCACCAACTCCATAGGATATGAGTCTGGACATGTCGTTGCTGAAACAGAAGGTGACGGGCTGGAATGCGTGCAGCCTGACGAAGACGACATTGAGAAGTCCTTTCGAGTGAACCAAGATGGTAGCATTTCGGTGGAGATGAAGGTCCGCTTGACCGTCAAGGAGGAGGAGATGCTCCACTGGACCACCACCTTGACCCGCTCCAGCATGGCCAATCAGCTTAATGTGACCAGTTTGCCCGAGCTGGAGTCGGAGAAGGACGTCTGTCCCGCCACACTGGATTCACAAGATCCAATCTCCTCCAACGACACCATCAACAAGGATGAATCCAAAGACGACCGCAACGACGAGAATCCGCCATCACTGGGCAACGGGATTTTAAGTCAAAGTAGCTATGAAGAAGATGTCAAAATGCAGGCAACATCTCCTAGGAGTGGGCCAACCCCGGGACAAACACAAATCAGAAAGAAGCCAGCTTCAATGGAGAGCAGTGGCTCCATTGAATCTTACTCTTACCAGGAAGAGATAGAAAATGGAGCCCTGACAGAGCAGTACTGCGTGGTTAGGCAGAGGAGAACCAGGCCGATCCCCAAGCCAAGAAGGCTCAGCTCTGTTGATGCTACCGGCACGAACAGCACAAACATGTCATCATATAAATCGGACGAAATCATGCATGTGGAATCCAGCGGGGAGGAGATCACGGAAACCGTCTTGCATATTTATGAACAGCAAACTTGCCAGGATAATTATAATGCCAACTTAAGTTCATTTCCGAGGCCCACGACTTCAGAAACCGGACATCTACACAGAAACGACGACTTTGAACACGAATCGTGGGAACCCTCGACAACCTTGGAGTCTGTTAGCATCTGGAATGGCGGGAACGAGCTTGTAACAACAGATTTGCCTTCTCCTAAGCATGGCAGAATAAAAGAGATGACACAAGTAGCCAAGCCTACCAAAGGCAAAGAAAAACAACCTCGACCTAAGACCAAAAGGATTCCCCAAAAAACAAGGAAAGGCCTGAGACGTCTTCTGTCACCTGGTAAAAGGCAGAGAGAAAATTTATCAGGAAATGCGAAGAAAAACAAGAAAGCAACACCATTCTCCAGTGCTGGGTTCATCCGGAGAATTTACGGGAATAAATTAAAACAAGCCAAAAACCTGAAAAACTTTAAAAGGAGAACGACCAAAAGCAGGGAGGGCAACGCTGGAGCAAAGAGCACAAAGCCACCAGATAAAACACACCAGAAACCAAACATAAAGGCACGAGGAATGCTGACCCAGCAGACGTCAATGCATCGAGAGACGCATCATGATGTCAGCAAACAAATGTCCCTTCCTGCTTTTGATTCCTCCAGCTCTGTTGCTAACGAATATGTCCAAAACTGGCTTAAGAAAGTGCATATTAACCAATCTACTGAATGCCAAAGGAAAAGCAATCAGACAGAAATCCATGCTTCGGCAGAGAATGCCAGAAAACTGACAATGCAACCTGAGGATGTACGGGGAACTTCTGTCAGAGAGAGAATCCAATCCTTGGAGAACAAGATGTCTCCATCAAATCTTCAGACAAATGGAGAAGGAATAAATGCTCAGCCTAAAATCAATGAGATGCCACCTGGAAGCGAAACTAATATCACAAAACTCGAAGAAACTTCTCCTGTTCAACCACCTCCGCCTGGAGAAGAAATACAGAAAGAATCCAACCCCGAATATCACGTGGGTTGCAACCCAAGTTCCGTGCAACTATCAGAGAGAAGTCAAACGTCAGATAATCCTCTGCCATCTGCCCAGGCTTTACCGCACGCCCAGCATGTCATGAGAATCACTCAAATGATGGAAGCTGTGGTTTCAAAGGAGGAAGAAACCTTATCAAGATCTGCCTCTATCAAAAGGGCACCTTTGGTCAGCAATGTGTCTCTGGAAAGAAAAATGTCCCTGAGAAAATCTTGTATGGATAAATTTACCGTATGTAACAATGAAGAGCAACAACAATCATTCTCGAAACCAAACAGCAACTCTTCTGCGTCTCCAAAAAGTCTTCCCTCAGAAGAGAAGCTGTCCTCGTTCAGTATGCCATCAAGTGAGGTTCCAACATCTCCGAATAATCTTCCATTACAAATCATGGGCAGTCCAAAATCACAGTCCAAAAGGTCCCAATCATTACGCCATCCAGGGGTCAAGAAAATATCACCGAATGTCAGCCCCTTGCCAAAGAAAAGGCAGACGTTGCCCAAATCAAAACAAAGCAAACAGATGGCACATTCCAAATCGATGGACCAAGAATTACCTCCAGTCAGAGAAAACTCCAAAAGGATGCTCCCCAGAAATTTGTCATCAGACTCAGAGGCTGCAGGTACAAGAAAAACACAATCCCAGAGAAAGCAGATGAACTCTCTGCAGGCCGTAAAACCATCAGTATGTACTGCTGAAACTGCTAAACCAACTGATGAGCTTCAAATGCAAGATCAAGAAAAATCCACAACTGACACAAAAGTAAATCTGCCAAACATCATTGACCAGCCAAACATGGAATCTGTCCTTGAGAGCGTTTGCTGCTCCATCAAGTCCATCCGGTATGTCGCTCAAAGTCCATCGAGCTTGGAAATGACCAACAGTGTGCCAGACTTCTCCTCCCATGTGGCCTCCACATTTGGCTCCTCGGCCAAAGTCCTCCTGGCATTTTTGTCCATCGTGGCTCTTAAAGACAGCATTGCCAACCTCAACGTGGACCAGGTGAAGGCGAACGACGTGAGCTGCGCTGATGCTTTGAGAATGATCGAATCCCTGAAGGAAATCGCTAGCATGGAGAACTCCCACCTGTTTGAAGACAGACTGTCGGCTTTATGTAAGTCGTGCTCGAGGCAGCTTCTTGACAGCTGGAGGGACTTCCAGGAGCTCGCAGACGCATATCAAGAGGAAAACGCCATTGATGACCTCATTGAAAGTCTTGACATACCCAAAATAATTAAAGAAGAACTCGTGTCTCTATCAGTTGGTTGTAGCAGCAAAGGTCAAGAGAAGCTGAAGGCAAATTCTGAAGGTTGCAGTTCTGGGATGGGGGAACACAATGACGAGTTGGCATATGATGATGAAAGGCAGCAGGAATTGAACCCGGACCTCGCATCACATTCAGTCGTGGAACAATGTTTAGAAGAGGAATACGAGAATAAACCACAAGAAGATGGCTGTTATGTGGAATTGAATCCTAGCAGGAGGGCAAGTTCAGAAACAGCACAACCAGAGACCAAAGACAAAATGCAAAGTCTGGATGAAGAAAAGGGCTTGAATATTATCGTACAGGAAAGAATATCTGGACAGGATGAAGAGAATAAAGAAGAACTCAGAATCGAGATGCAGGATCCAAAGAGAGACCATCCTCGGGATCTGGCCGATGACGACAGTGGCAATGACCTGAGTCATGACGACCATGCGGAGTCATCCGCGCTTGAAAATGAGCAAATACGAAGCTCGGCTGAGGAAGAACTGAAGGTATCAGGCTCAGAGGAGGAACAAAGCTATTTAGCAAAATACCAAGCCCCTGTGACGGACACAAAATGTGAGACGGTGGAGGGTACCAAAGTCCTGTTTGACGAAGAGACTTCACAGCCTGTAGCGGTCCGGGTGAGTCTTCTGGAGAAGCAGGTTGCTGATGCCCAGAAAAAACAGTATAACAAAGATTACGCCAAAAAGCTCTCGCTGTTGTCCGAAGAGTCCATTGAAACATTTCAGCAGTGCAGCCGCTCGGCCCCGCAGTCGTCACTATCCTTCAGCTACGACTCAAGCGGTGTGGTAACCGTGGAGCCTGAAGGCAACAGGGTCAAGAGCATCCGGGAAATGTTCCTGGCAAAGAGTTTTGCCAAGAATGCAAAGCAGGGCCTGAACGCTGCGCTGCCTTCTGGGACATCCGAAAAAGACGGTTATCAGACACAAATATTAAGTGAGCAGTCAAGCAGTGAAGAAGATCCAGTGCGGAAATCCATCAGCAAGGGTTTTGTGAGGAGAACCATCGAAAGGCTTTACGGGAAGACTAAAGCTCAAGAGAGGCCTCCGTCGGCCCCTAGAACCAAAAAGAAGCACTCCAATACTTTCTTGCCTTTTCACACAGCAAGATGCAAAGCGGCATCTGAGTTGTCGTACTTTAACTCCACCAGCGCGTTGGACACCTTGACCGAGGCCACGCGTTGCATCGCTTTCAACGCACAAGTCGGTCCCGGCGACAGCGTTCCCATCGACGAGGGACGATGGCTGATCAGAGAGAACGCTCTCATCCGGAAATCCATTTCCGACCCGACCGGAATCAACACAAACCTGGTCAACTCCGCCCAAGATGAGGACGGCTGCGAAGACACGCAAGACGACACCCCCTACTCTCTTTTCAGCACCACGTCAGAACCAGAAGAGCATAAAAAGTCCAAAATGTGCACCTACTTCTCTTTGCCGCATACCAGCGACTCAGAGGTGTGTCAAGATGAACAGAGCGTCCTGGAAGCGAAATCGGAGAGTGGTGCCAAAATGAGAAACGGCTCTGCTGTCGGGATGGCGGACAACAAGGTACACCCGTTGGCGGTGCTTCCGGCGGACGGCGAGGCGGTGGTGGTGACGCAGCCCAAGAAAGGACACGGCATGGTGAACCAAAGCCTCCAGGAACGCGACGTGTTGGACGTGTTATATAGCTTCTGCGGCGAAAACTGTCCCATCTTGTGAAAGAATGACTCATCTTTGGTGCCTATGTTTTTGATGTTGCCATAGCCTTGGCATGAACAATAATTTCATTTTAGTGTTCTACGTTTGGTATTGTGATTTAATAAGTAATTTTATCAATACAAAGGCATGCAGAGATTTCACACGGAAAATGTTAGCCAAGGGATAAAAAGTGTAACGATACATTTGAAAATTTCAAACCATTATAATTGCCTGCATCTTTTATTTTCTTAACAGAACAATTGATGTGATTTTATTTTTGCGTACTTTGTTTAAATTACCATATTTCATATTTGGAAGAATTTTTATATTCCATTTTAAATGTCTTCCTGTTTACACAAGATGAACATTTACTTCCCTTACGTTACCAAATGTGAATCGAGTGCACCTGAGTGCAGCGCGTGTAACTACAGGCGTGGATTTTGTTTTGTTTTTGTTGACTGTTTTTGTCCGTCATCAGGACAGAAGCTGTGGGAAGAATTAGCGTAATCTGTTTTTAAAGCTCTTAGGACAGATCTAGTCCCAGCATGTGTCAGATGTCACGAAAGGTGCAGCTATTATTTGACCCAAGGTTCGGGTCACACTGTACAGTGTGTTTTTCGTACGTCGTAGTTTGCAAAGCGGTGGTACACATATATTGATTTTGGACATTTAGGTTTTTAAACGTGATAAACACCCCCCAAATAAATCGCCAAGGATGTACTTACTGTTTTAGGTGTATGTGGTGTACTCCAGATGACTAAGGCAGCACGCCATGCTCATCACCTCGCCGAGCGCTGAACCAAAATTAAGCTGCGAGTGGGGTACACACCACTGGAACACAAAGAAGGAAAAGTAGTAGTTGTAGAAGAAACAACTTGGAGATTGGCTATTGACTTTTGTCACATGGGAGGAAAATTGCTAAAATTTAGCCCAATTATCTGTTTGTGTGTCCCCGACTTTGAAGTGTTATTTAACATTGTGCTTAGCTGAATTGTGTTCTCAAAAGAACGGTTTTACTGGTTGAAAACGTGGCAGCTGTAATGACTTTGTGTCTTTAAACTCTTGCAGTGAAATAATAAAAAAAAAACAATTTCCACATGTATCCCCTTGCATCATTTACCATGTGTGAATACCAAAGTCACTCCCTACAGACAAATAATCAAGATGCGCCGTTCGGGTACCTTGGTTGTTTTTCAACCCGGCCTGATTGCTATCATCTTTCCTCGCTTGAGGAAGTGTTTTTGTTGTTCCAAGCTTTTTTTTTTTGTGCGAGTGTTGAGTTGGTCCGTGTTGTGACAGGAGCATGGAGGAATGCACCTTAAAAGAAGAAAAACAACACAGCAGTTATTCTTGCTCACTAAATGCTTGAGGGGGGGGGGGGTTATACAACCGGCCACTAGGTGTCACTGATCATGTAGGTCTTCTCTGCGTCCCTGGAAAGAGAGCAGGCATAGGCTGCAATGCATTTAGTTTATTGTTTAAATAAATGTTTTTTTTAATATATCTGTGCATAAAGTCATACGCAGAAGGGGGGTAAAGAGCCTTAAAGACTTCCCACATTGTTTATTACAAATGTTATAGTGCGTGTTTATCTACATACCCATTTTATATGGTACAGTGTAAGTTATCAAGGAAAAGGATAATGATACTGAGCACTAGGTAAAAATAAAATAAGACACTTAAATTCAGGCACAACATCAAAACGTAATGGACAAACCGTTGTGTTGAGGGGGGGTAAAAAAAAAAACTCGTTTGGGTTACAATGCCTCGTCGCTTTAACAGCGGACAGTATATGGCTCAGTTTGGAATAACAAGTAATGTAGTCTAAAAAATATATTTGAAAAAATAGCCCCAGCTACACTTCTAAACAATTCTTCTTCAGATATTTGGTTGTAAAAATGTTACTTTGAAATGTTGTGACAAACTAGGATGGAGGTGGTAAAAGGGTTTAAAAAGTGAGCAGCCATTGATGGGAAAACACCATGCACTTGATTGCATATGTTAATGCACACGAATAAAAAATGTAAAACAATAATCATAATAAAAGGGACATGATTCATTTCATCTGAAGTAGTTTTAGGGCTTCACTGGGGAAAAAATCTACAAGATTAAAGTCATTTATTTTCAAAAGAAAAACACCAGTATATTTTCAAGAACAAAATCGTATTACGAGAATAAACTTGTATATTTTCAAGATTAAAAAAAAAAAAAATCCTTTTCGAGCTAGTCTACTTTTCAAGATAAAAAGTTTTTTCTGATTGAAACTAAAATAAATTGGGCTGTACATTTTAAAGATAAAAAGTTGTATATTTTCAAGTCGTTATTTTTGAACAAAATAGGTGCATATTTTTGAGCTAGATTTTCAGTTTAGTCATATCATAAAGTCAAATTTGAGAAAACAAGTAGTACATTTGAGGTGTACATATTTGATATTAAAGAGGTAATCTGAGAATAGATTTGTCTGTTTTCCTCGTATTATTTTCAAGATAAAACTTAATACACGGTAGTTTTAGCTTGAAAATATTCAATTTTATTCTCGCCCTGAATTACACCTTGAATCTTGTAGTGTGATAATTATTTTCTTTTCAGGGTTGCCCCAATACTCCTTGGTAGTTTCCACCGGATGTCGCTTGAAAATAAATCAAATTTTTGTACGTCAAGTGTGAATTTGTTCATCCTGAGATTGGAACCAAGGCGCACGTGCGTGTCCATTTTGTGGGGCGAAAAACGGAGGTGGATCAGACGTTTTTTGGCGAGGGGGTGACCACTCCCGGCGTCGCCTCCGGGCTCGACTGTCATACCGAGTCACTTTTGGGCTGGTTCGAGTGCGTGCCACTAACAAAGTTGTACACCAAAAACTGCGAGGTGCCAAAGTAGTGAGTGGCGAAGAGTTTGCCGTCGGGCGTTGGGTCCGAGAAGGCGATCTCATCTTTGCTCAGGTACGAACCGAAGATGAAGTTGTTCCTGTGCAAAGAAAGAACGGAAGCGGCTTTGAAGTGGATTCACAGGCTGTTATGTTGTGGGTCACTTTGAGCCGTATTTTTCCTTGACAGAAATGGGAACAATTTGAGAATTGAAAAATAGCAAGGGTGGTACCGACCTGAGGCACTCGACCAAACGCGAGGCGATGGCTTGGCGTCTCATCATGCTCACCACCCAAATGCGGCTGATCCCGCACAGCGCCGGCTCGGCTGTGGTGGAGCAGCACCACGCCCTCTGCCGCTCAAACATCAGCTTCTCCCCCTCCGAGCCCTCTGGCTGGGGCTCCTCAATCACCCTGTAGCCCTGCGCAGAACGCCAAAGCACACGGTGACGTAAAAGCGCCGAGCGTCGAGCATTCTGCCGGCGTCGCGACGGACTCACCTCGTTGATGTGCTCGGCTATGAGGCATCCCGCCACTTTCTTGTCGTTGGTGATGAAGAGGAAGGTTTTCGTCTGGGAGGGACACTTTGTACCCACCTGCTTGAAGCCGAGATCATTGTCCACCATCTCCCTTATCTCTTCCACCTGAGCGGCAACAGACTGTCATTGGTGACTTTACACACAGGGTAATGGAGAGAGCAAATTTGCTTGGTGGATAATTTAAGAACAACATAAACATAAAACTGCCATTTTGGGGCCGCAAAAATTCATCTTGCGGGGCTGCAAATGGCGGCAAGTTTAGTGCGTTGCACAAGATATGATGGCAAGGAAAACTTTTCCAACCTTCTTGAGAGCATATTTGGGATCATCAGGCAGAACCAGGATGATTTTGCCGTCGGGAAATTCTCCCAGGATCCTCTCCTTTTTCCAGCCCTGGCAATCACAATAAACATGACAAAGTTTCTCAGCGTATTACAAGATGAGCTAAATTATGGAAAAAATCTCCATCCACTTACCACATATTTTACGGCGCTGATGAATTGGTTGTGGAAGAGCAAATGCTGTGATTCGTCCTCAGGGTTGGCGGCAGAGTACAGCATCCCGCATACGCTGCAGGCCACAGCTCCAAAGTGCTTCTGTCCTGCATCCTGTGGTACACAGACAAAAACGCAAGATTACATCTCTACACATTGACTGGAGGAGAAATTCTTTCTCTCCTTTACTCACAATAATAGTTTGGCTGTCATCTTTGTCCGCCTCCTTAAGTTTCCTCACTTCTCTTTGCAGAGTGGCTTTGTCTTTCTGCTTCACTGCACCGCTGAAAAAAAAAAAAAATGAATACAGATTGCAGTTGTTATGAGGAAAATAGTACAGGACTTACTTTTGACAAGATGTTTCTGATGCATGCCCATCCTGGACTGTCTTGGAGGTATCGGTCTTTTGGCACTGATCAGCAACTTTGAGAAAAACAGTGATTATTGTACGCCACAAAATTTTGGAAGTAGGGAACAAGTAATTTTTAAAAAAATCAGACCTGCAGGCTCTCCTTCACATTGCTGCGTATCAGGTGGATTTGAGCTCTCTTTCGGAGGAGGGGGGCTTTTAGGTGGACTTGAAGCAGCAGTAGCCTAGAAAAATAGCCATTTTTTTGTTGTTAAATCAAGTACCACCAAAAATGTTTTTCTTTTGAATATGAAAATGATCAAAAATTGTTACCTTGCTTTCCTTGTCTGTTGCTGGCTGAGCTTGGAGGGTTTGGGCATGACCTGCAACTCCATCAGCTGGAGGACTGCCAGGCTTCATCTGGGATGTGATTGAAGCAACTGACTGGTTGGTCTGAGCTGGGGCAAGGCCAGCTGTTTTTAGTTGAGGTGAAACCGACGCAGCCTGAGTCACAGCCAAAGCGGGTTTCGATTTCAGAATTGCATCTGAGGGAGACGGTTTGGCGGGAGCAGAGGTGACAGATGTTTTTGACTGGGCACTTACGGCAACGGGAAGGTGTGGACCAGGAGAACAGGTGGGTTTGGACTGAGCTGAGATTGGAATGGTGGGCTTTGATTGACATGGTGATGGAATCTGTCCAGCAGAGGTGGTTGGGTGTTTAAGTTTTGCCTGGCTGGATTGCTGAAGTGTGGCTTTCAACTGGGCCAGTGGATGTGACTGACTGGGAGACTGGTTAAGCCTAGGTAGAGGACTAACCCTCTTTGGAGGCGTCGGTAACGGGTCATCATCAAGTTCAAAATCATCAGGTGAATACCTGGGACGCGGTTTGTATGGCTTGTACTCGACAGGCTGTGGTTTTGACGCCTTAAGTCCGTTGGG
This sequence comes from Syngnathus scovelli, assembly GCF_024217435.2. NCBI lineage: Eukaryota > Metazoa > Chordata > Actinopteri > Syngnathiformes > Syngnathidae > Syngnathus > Syngnathus scovelli. Next base: position 5,962,283 of record NC_090864.1, on the reverse strand, counting down.
CATGGGTGGGGGTACAGCCGGCAGAGACCTCCTGGTGGACGACCTGGTGACTTTTGGGGTGGGATTTGGAGGGGTGACCTGAGGGGTCTGAGCCTTACTGCTTTGCCGTGTTACTCTCGTGATTTCGGCTTTAGGAGGTTCAGTCGGAGGACTTTCTGTTTTTGGGGGTTCTGTTTTGATTTCTGGTTCAGTCTTGGGGGGATCCGCTATGGGTGCTTTTGTTTCACTCTTGAGAGACTCAGGAGCTTCTGGCTTGGGGGATGCCGGTTTGCTACTTAAGGTGGGAGTTGGAAGGGGGGCCGAACTGGTTTTGGGTGCAGGGTCAGTGGTCGTGGCATTGATGGAAAACAGAGCAGGCGGTAACATCGAAGCTTGCCAGTCCATATCAGAGAACAGTTGATTTGCCTGGTCAGACTTCATTTTCTTCATTCGCGCCCATGACATCTTCTCCCTTTGCAGTTCTACCTGTCTTAATCTTTGATATCGAGTTAGCTTCTTCTTCTCGTGGGCCTTCAGAGGCACAGAAACTTGGGAGACAAAGAAACGCCTCTTTGGCGGATCCTCTGCCAGCTTGGATTCAGCACTGGCAGGCTGCGCCGCAGGGGGTTCCTCAGCAGGGGGCCCCTGCGCTGAGGAGCTTTCGGGTTCAGCAGGAGGCTTGACGTCAACAAGGGCCACTTCCTGCGTGCTCATAGGTGGATTTTCCTTCTTGGCGGCTTCGCTTTTGGCCACTGCTTGTTTTTCCTCTTCAATCCTCTTTAACAGCGTGCTGTCTGTGGCGATGTCCTCAGCAATTTCCTGGCACAAGGCTAAAAGGTTGAGCTGCTGCCGGTTGGCCGTCCTCTTCATAGCGGCCGCTTTCTGCTCTGCCAGAGCAGCCAGACGCGCTTTGGTTCTGGCCTGGGTGTTCATTTCTTGCTTCTTGGGTTTCTCAAGAAGTATTTCGGTGTCAATGTCAGGCTTTAAAAAGGAATTGTTGGTCTTCAATACATCTTCATTTTCAGTCTTTTCCACTGCCTTTTGAAGAGAAGGCGTTTGAGTGTCGGCTTTGTCTATTATCGTAACGTCAGCGTCTTCTTCGTTCGCAACCTCAACCACAACGATCTCATGTCCGATCTCCATGTCCTCCAGAATTTGCAATTCCTGGATGGCAACGTTTTCGCCGCTGTCCTCTGTCACCACAACAGTTTTATCTTGAGGTTGAGAGTTGGTCGTTTCAACCGTGACAGATGGTGGTTGAAGGAAGTTGTCTGGAGTTGACTCAAACGGTTCTTCTGAAGGTGATGCAGGTAAATCTTTTGCCTCTTCACTTGAAGGTATCACTGGATCAACTTTGACATCAGGGGGTGGCTCTTCAGTCTTCAAAAGGCAGGTCTGTTGAGGTCCATTTATTGCGTCAAAGGTAGAATTTGGATCCACCTGGTTCACCAAACTGGGGTCAGACAGACCTGACGCGACGGCAGCTTGAGAGACAATATCTAAGTGAATGTTGCTATCTGAGACTGGCTTGAGAATTACATATTCATCAGATGCATCATGTGGCAGGTCCACGGAAGGATGATCATCCTGCAAGTGTTGAGAAACATCTGCGACAACCACATTACCATCTGCCGGTTCTTTATTAGATGTCTCTTTTTCCGGTTGCAAGTCATCTTTCACATGTTGGATAGTTGATAAATCCTCTGAGGACATCAAATCGTCCTTATTCAAAGCACCATCTCCATTGTTGTTTCTCTCTAGATTAGTCTCTGGAACTGTGGAGGTCTCTTGCACAACTACTTCAAAAGCTGCTTGGCAATTTGTCTGTTCTTCAGCAGTTTTCTCATTTACCAGTTGCAAGTTGCCCTCCATGTCTAAAGACACAAATTCTTTCTTCTCTAAACCCAGAACAACATTTCCAGCTCGGTTACTCTCTGGACAAGTCTCTGAAATGTTAGTTGTATTTTCGACCTGCATTTCAACAACTGCTTGGACTGTCCATTCGTCCGCAGTTGTCTTATTCTTTAGTTGCAAACGATGAGTCTCTTCACTTTCATTAGGACACAAGTCCTCCTTTATTACTTGATTACATGGTAGATCGTCCGGAGACACTAAGACTTGCTTCTCCAAAGCCACGGTAACTTCGCCATCTTTGTTACTATCTGGACAACTCTGCTGAACTGGGATAGTTTGTTGTTTCTCCATTTCAATTGCTGCTTGGCCATCTGTCTGTTCTTCTTTAGCACTTTCATTATTTTCCACTTGCAAATGACTAGCCTCTGCGCTTTCATTCGTGAGCGTGTCCATTTTGTCTTGAATACTTGGTACTTCCTGTAAAGACAGCAAGTCCTGCTTCTCCAAATCAGTGGTGGCATCTCCTTTATGCTCTGGGACAGTGGTGATCAATTGTACTTCCTCCATTTCAACTGAGGTTTGGTTGTCTGTCGGTTGTTCTTTAGTGGTACTGCTATTATCCGGGTGCAAATAACTAGCCTTGTCTTGAGTACTTTGTACCTCCTCGTCTGATGCCAAATATTGCTTCTCCAAAGCCACGGCAGCATCCCGATCTTTGTCGCTATCTGGACTACTGTCTGGACCTGGAACCTTGATGATCTGTTGTACGTCCATTTCAATTGCTGCATGGTCGTCTGTCAGTTTTTCGTCATTTTCCACTGGCAATGGACTAGCCTTACTTTCCTCCATCATGTGTTGAGTACTTGGCACATCCTCCGAAGGCACCAAATCTTGAACCTGTAAAGACATTGCCGATTCTTCCTCTGCACGAGTCTCAGAAAAAATGGTTGTCAGTGGCACCATCACCATTTCAAGGGCTTTCTGGCCCACTGATACTTCTTCTTTAGCCATTTGCTCACTTTCCAGTTGGAAATGACTGGCCTCCATGAATACATTGGGCAAGTCGTCCTTCGTGTCTTGAATACTTGATATGTCCGCAAAAGAGACCAAAACTTGCTTCTCCGGTGCCATAGCAGCATCTGCATCTTCAATACTCTCTGGGCTACTAATAGGCTCGTACACTATTTGGTTTTCAACTTGTGATTGACTTATTGCATCGCTCTGCTCTTCTGAAGTAGTGGGTACAGGAGCAGTGTCAGTTGGTTGGGCAAAAACTAAAACTTGGACTTCAGTATTTCCAGCTGTTTCTTCGACAGTGTCATGATAGCCGTCTGTCTTTGCAGCAGCTTCATCATCTTGGCAACCCGTCTCCTCTTCTAATAAAGAATGAACAGATTGATTCAAAACAATGTGATCAAGGCCAACTTCAGACACCTCCTCACCTTGAATGACGCTTGTTACTGCATTCGAAGTGTTTGCCATTTCTGGTCCCACATGCTTGAGTTGAACTTCAGCAATGTCTTCATTCTGCACTTGTATTTCCTCAGTAGAAGTTGGAATTGAGATACAATCCGGTGTTGCTGGTATGTCCATCTCTGGTTGGTTTACGGAAGCATTCGAATCTCTGGTGATGAAATCGGTGACCTTATTGTTTCCCAAGATTGAGACGATAACTGTCGATTCGCTGACCTTCTTGTTCGTGTCATCTTCTTCTGCGACCATTTGTACTTCTGCAACACACTGTGTGGTACCCTTGTTACCATGACAGCCATTTGCAGTCAAATCAGGACCCATTTCACTTTCACATACGATCAGCATATGTTCTGCGACCTCTTGCTTTTCGTTGCTTCCTGCTGAGCCAGAATCCACTGGGGCTGATGCTGTTTGTGATGCATGCTCAAGATTCAACTTCACCATGTCATTTCTACTTGAATGATTTGTTGTGACGTCTTGAGAAGTCTCATGTAGCAACTCTGTTTCATGATGTATTTCCAAGTTTGAGGTTTCCACCATTTCACTTTCCAATTTGTGTGTCTCATAAGTCTTTGTTGATAATGCAGTCTGATTCTCTTGAACACCAGAATCTTCATTCTCCATGTCTTCAGATACTTCTGCCTGATTTTCAGGAGCATCAAGTAATTTTGCATCCTCCAGGTTTTCTTCTACGAGAACTTCAGAAGACATTGTGTCTGCTGTTGGGTGCACATCTGGTTCTGCTTGACTTTTTTGATTTTCCGATTCTTCAGTTCTTTGAATTTGGAGGTCAGTTGGACTCACAGGTGTAGCTACAGAGTCCAAATTTAACTTGTTGTCATAGTTACAGACATTGAAATTTTGACCTTTGTTCACCTCGACTCTCTCGTGTGCCTCTTCTGTTTCCTCCATAACAGTTTTGAGTTCTTCGGTTCCACTGGTCTTGAAATTTGCAGAAGCTAAAGCTTTTTGTGTAACAACAGTGGTGCAATCGCTAACTTCAGGGTTCTCCTGGACATTTGCCTTTGGCACCGTTTGTGCATTAAAAATGTTCAAGTCTTTATTTGCAACCTCATTGTCATTTTGGCTGGAGGGATTATTGATTTCCTCCTGAAGCAACGTAGCGGTTAATCTTCCCTTCGATGGCATTTCCACATCTGTCTGCAGCTGTGAGATGATGACACGTTGACGGGGCATCTCCATTGTGCTGTTTTGCTTGCCGGCCGACTCACAGTGAGGTGTCGACACATCAGTTGTGTTGATGCTTTTGTTGACTTGCTCCTGCTTTTGTTCAAAGGGATTTGAGATGATTCTACTATCAGATTCCATATGCTTCTTCTCAATCTGACTTTCTGCATTAAAACAATATCCGAGGACCTCTTGATGTTCCTCTAAACTGTCTATGAGGGCCACCTGTGGCTTTGGTTCACTTCTTTGTGAAAGAGACAACTCTTCAACATGACTTTCAATGTTTTTACCAGCCTCCAGTTCTGTTTGATTTTTTTCATTGGACACCATCTGATGTTCTTCAACGTGGCTCTCTGTAACAAAACAGTTGCTAAGGGCTTCTTTTGGAGTGTTTTCAGTTTTTTGTGAAAGTGAAGTCAATGCTAATATATGGTCTTCAACAGGACATACTGGGCTTTGAACAGACTCCATTAAAACTGGATTCATTTCTTCGGTCTGACTATTTGGGGTTTCACGGAGCTCTTCAACTTGACTCTCAACAGTTAACTGGTCAACCATGACCTCTGGTGGTGTAGGTTTCATTAAAAGTGATTGATTTTCAGATACGCATTTTCCACTTTCTGATTGACTACAGTACTCCACTGTTAACATTTCTTGAACATGGCTCTCTATTTGAGTTTCTTCAACTTGTGCATTAAGATTTTCATGGAGGACCTCTTGTGGTGCAGGAAAATTTTTCTTCACAACTGGCAAATCTATGAACGTTACCTCGGTCTGCCTTTTTTCATCAGCTGCGGTATAGAAAATGGATGGATGGATGGATGGATTCTCTGGAGTTCCACTTGCCTTTCTTTGATCCTCTGCATTGTGACTTTCAGTGAGGACCTCTTGCGACGTGGGAACAGTTTCCTTTGAAATCGAAAACATTTCGGTCGGCGTGTCTGGTTTTCTATCAGACTCTGTTGCACTTAGATTTGCTTCAGTATGACTCGCTGGGTTCATATCAGGTTCCATTACTTCTACGGTTACCTCAGGTGTTTCCATTTGACTTTCCTCGACTGCACACACTGCAAGGACTGCTTCTGGCACATCTTGGGTCTTCTTTGAAAGCACCTCAGGCAAACTTTCCAGAGTTCTATTACACTCAAATTCAATTTGGCACACATCATCTTCAATCTTACTGGCCGGAAGTCTATCGGACTGTGTTACTTTCTCAATCCGAGGATCCCAGTTGCTACCAGTGTCCGTAAAACTTGTTTTTTCTTGCGTCTGATTCTCAGATGCTGAAGTTAGAAGTTCTTTAAAATGACTCTCCGGATTTTGGTCGGATTCAGTTTCTGTTGCCTGAGTATATGGACATTTATTTGACTCGGGTATACAACTTTCTTCAATGCTTGTCTCAGGATTACAACTTTCCAACACAATTTCTTCAGCATTGGCGTTTGGGAGCATCTGATCTTCACCAGATACATCATTAAGTCTCATTAAGTCACCACTGACCGTCACATCATGCTTTTCCTGGTCTGTATTTTGTGTTAAATCCTGCTTTATAACACTCGTCACAGTTTCTATACATTCACTGATGGAATCAGTCTGCCAATTTTGTTCACAGACTAACTTTTCAAGATGTGCATCTCCGTTGCTGGAACAAAATGTTCCCACTGCCCGACTTCTGAGAGCAGCACCACCACCAGCATCCTCTGAATGCGTCAAGGACGATGCGAGGGGATGGTTAGCAGGAAGCCTTTGGTCTTCTGCTTCTTTTCTCTCCTTTTCTTCAGCCGTAAATATTATGTTGGCTGCCGTACTTTCCTTTGTGGTGTTTTCTGTAGTGTCCGAAATACTGTCAAGACTGGAGTCTGATGATTTGCCATAACTGTGCTCATTCTGGACAAATTCCGCTGGAGGTGACGGTAACTCTTCACTCACCTGCAGCGAGTCGGAGGCCGGCTTGGTTTGTATTCGGCTTGAGTATTTCTTTGTGAAACCCTGCTCGTTGCTCTCAGTGAAAATTCCGTCCTTGCTGCTGTCGCTGGGCGTATTGTCGACATTGAACTCTGTGTTAAAATCATCTGACGGAGCTTCCCGACAGAAGGCACTTGAGTGTTTTGTGACGGGTGGACCTAGAGTAGTTCTGACTGGTGAAGTCTGTCGTGATGACTTGGATGGGTTTCCTTCTGTAGCTTCTTCTTCTTCTGAAAGTTTCCTTTTGGTCCGAGGGGCAACAGCATCTGTAATTTCATGCAAATGTATTTCTTTATGAGACCTGTTGTTGATTGCTGGTGTGGTTTCAGACTGGAGCGCTTCACCAACGTCTTCCAGCCTCCTCAATTTCGCTTGAGGATCGAGGGGCTCCTCTGTTCCTCGCTTCGAGGCTGGCATTCTGTCGAAAACAATTTAACATGTTAATGAAATGACTATGAAGCATTTTTCAGAGGGATTATCCTGTAGTGTGGTGTGGGATGAGGGATTTTTTTTTTAACTCCCTGATCTGCTTAGTAAACAATGAGGGCTGACTATCGTAAATGTTAAATCTGCTCAGTATTTACAATTGGATACACACATATGACAGGAACCGGGCCACATTTGACCAGATTTCCCTCCTGGCAATCAATGTCAGGAAAGTGTTGGATGTCTCTATTCCGGAGAGTATTTATCCTGTGGTGTGGGGTGTATTAAGCACGAGTCGTCTTAATGCCGTCCAATAAATGAATTAAATTGTACACATGAAGCTACATAAGATTTCGCTCGCATTTTAAATGTTAGTTAAGGTGTTATACAACTCCATTTACGAACACTGCTCAAGCCATGTAACTGTAGCTGCACTTCAGATGCGCTCACATACAGTGCCGTGAAAAAGTTTGTGAACCCTTAGGATTTTACAATATATTTGCACTTTTTTTAAAGAAATGACGGTGACAAGTTTACAAAAGTGTTACAGGATATTGACACAAGGCTAGTTAGCATTGACACAAATCTGCAAAACCCTGTTTTAACAGGAAGCATAAGAAAATAGCAAAAAAATCAAAACACAGGTGTGAATAAGTTTGTGAACCTTTCCACCTATAGAAGTTAAAACTGACTGTGTGACATGTCTTTCAATACTAGATGACTTCGGGTAATTTCATGTGACTTGACAGACCTTAAAGCCACACTTGTTGTATACTCACCTGAATGTACTTGTCATTTAGTAGAGCTATACCTGCGTGGACACAAACATTACAAATCTAGCAATGGGAAGATCTAAAGAGCTGTCTCCAGACCACAGAGGAGCAATAATTGCAGCTCACAAATCTGGAAAAGGTTACAAAACCATAGCCAAAGATCTGCAGCTACATGTTTCAACTGTAAGACAAGTGATTTACAAGTACCAAGAACATGGAGTAACTACTTCACTTCGAAGATCTGGTCGTCCAAGGAAGATAACAGGCAGAGCAGAAAGAGAGATGGTGAGAGAAGTCACTGATAACCCCAGACTTACCTCTAGAGACCTTCAGAAATCTCTCTCAAGCAAAGGAATTGAAGTTCATGACAGCACCATCAGAAAAAGACTGGCTCAGAATAACCTTCATGGAAGGGTAGCAAGGAAGAAGCCATTACTATCAAAAAAGAATATTGCAGCTCGGTTAAAATTTGCTCAAGAGCACATAGGAAAGCCTCAAGAATTTTGGAACAACATTTTATGGACTGATGAATCTAAAATAGAACTTTTTGGCCAAAATCAAAACAGATTTGTTTGGAGACGACCAAACACAGCTTATCAACAAAAGCACCTCATCCCTACTGTAAAACATGGAGGAGGACGAGTACTCGTATGGGGCTGCTTTGCAGCAGCAGGACCAGGGCAACTTACCATCATAGAAGGAATCATGAATTCCGAGGTTTACCAAAATATTCTGGAAGAAAACGTTAAACCGTCTGTAAAGAAGCTCAAGTTAGGAAGAAACTGGATGCTGCAACAGGACAATGATCCAAAGCATGCAAGTAAATCAACATCGGAATGGCTCAAAAAGAAAAAATTCAATGTTCTGGAGTGGCCCAGTCAAAGTCCAGACTTAAATCCGATAGAAATGTTGTGGTCGGACCTGAAAAAAGCAGTGCACCAAAGAAAACCATCAAACCTTGGACAACTGAAGCAGTTCTGCAGGGAGGAGTGGCCCAAAATCTCCCCAGCTCGATGTGAGAGACTCGTCAGTACTTACAAGAAAAGATTGCAAGAAGTCATTGCTGCTAAAGGAGGTGCAACAAGCTATTAACTCTGACTGTTGGCAAGGGTTCACAAACTTATTCACAACTGCGTTTTCATTATTTTGTTATTCTTGTGTGTTTATAGTTAAAATATAGTCCTATTAATTTGTATTCAGCCATAATGGCAATGTGTCACCATTCTGTAACACTATTGTGAACTTGTCTCCGTTATTTCTTTAAAAAAATGCAAATATATTGTAAAATCCTAAGGGTTCACAAACTTTTTCACGGCACTGTATTGAAATATTATAGACGACGTGGAAATACCACCCCAAAATGTTTAATGAAGATATCCAAACGATATTTGGTAGGTGACGTATAGCCGAAAGTAAACACTTGCCAAAATGATGCACGACACCGCGGACAACAAACGCGACGCGACACGCACTAGTTATGACGTTAGCACGCATATCTGTGTCCTTGTAAAACATTTTACACCGCGAATGCGCGGTGGTTGTGATGCTAGACAGGGCATCTAGTTAGCAAATAGTGGCTAGCGTGTTAGCTACAAGTGTACATCAACGGTGATGGTAGTTGTGGCTAAAGCTAAAGCTAGCAACTCGGCACCAAAACGCGGCTCGCTGACAAATAAACAAAGCAGCAGCGTCGCACAGCGACAGGAGGTTTAACTGGGCGTCACACGGGAGAATAATGTCAACAAAAGAACACAAAATTGACGGGGGAACTCACTTTGACGCTTTCTTTTTTTCGTACACCAGCTGTTTTTTTCTCGTGAATAAAAATTAACTGTACTTCCGGAGAATGACGGCGGAAATGACGTTACGTCGCCGTCTGGGTTTTTTTTTCGGCCATTTTTTCCTATTTTGAAATAATAAAAGGAACAAACATGTTGATATCTATAACAATTCACAAATAAAATACAAATAGTAAGAATCTAAGTGAAAAAAAATCGAAAGTAAATGGTAGTCACCCTTAACTGGTCACCAGCTAGTTTCATCATTCATTTTTGTAGCACTTGTCCTCATTTGGGTACTTGCTGTGTTATTGGAATACATTCTGGACTGGTCACCTTTCAATCAGAACAGTGGACACATGCAAAAAAACATTCAGAACTTATGGACAATTGAGTCTTAAATTAGAACGTGGGAGAAAGTCGTAATAACTGGAGAAAACCCACTCAAGCATGGGGAAAACAGTCAAACCCAGAACCGAAAAATTGTGAAGCAGACATACAAACCACTAGTCCACCACTAAGTCAAGGAGAATATGACAAACATAACCTTCAACAACAAACAGTAATCCACAATCATTTTGAAATTCGGATTTTATTTCTTGGTCGGCCAATTACATTACCAGCAAGTGGAAGGTGTCCACAGATTTGAATAGCATTTTTGGTTGTGTTTTTTAAATAAGTTATTTTTTCATTTCCAGGATGCCGCTTCCTGGCCCACGTCTCTTTGCACTGCAGATGTTGCAAAACTGCACTCCGGGAGTCTGTAAAAAAAACAAGAGAAAATATTAGGCGAGATGTAATGTTCCTGCTGGATAATAATGATTTTAAAATTTCTAACCGTTCCCGTGGAGGGTAAACATTCCTTGTGAAACATGTGTCTGCAATGGAACACCACCACGCTGAAAGCTTTGGCCATGTCTGAAACACACATCGAGTATAGAATGTATAAAGCATCCATTGCGTTGTGAGCTAGAAATAAAGGTATAAAGGTTCCAGTGTGACATACCTGAGGGTAAAATTGTCACATGGCACGATTCACAAATGCTCTCCTCTGCAAAGAAAAGCCCACAAAAGTATGAATATGAGTTTCAATGTGAAAATCTGATCCACACAATTTTCCTTTATATCACGATGACACGTATTAGAGGCTCTAGAAAATTTTGTGCACCGACCGTCCACCGCGATGCCTCTGCTCTGCGTTCGATGCATCTTCTGAAGCAGTGACAGAGAGTCGGCCACCAGGATCTTCTTACATCCTTCGCGAAGCATAATCTGTTGAGGAGAAATTGTCTTCTAATCAAAACAGGAAAGCTTTATTGTAAAAATAAAACACAAACAGCAAATTTGAGCATCAACCTGCAAGTTGTAGTCATGGAGAATCTTGACCAGGGAATCCCTGAGGTTGGGGATCTCCATGCCTTCCTTGATGCGATGGATCAGCAGAATGGGGTCCACGTGAGTGCCGATGTTGTTCAGCAGTCCTGTGATGAACGCTGGAGAGGCAAAACCAAAGAAAAGGGTGTGAAACTCATTGGGCGAAAAACAAAGCCAACTTCCTGAAAGCTTCTCACGCGGCTTGTCGATGGAGTAGGTGATGAGATCCTCCCACAGCTCAGCGTCGTCCTGCTCCTTGGCGAACTCGATGGCCTTGTCCACGTCCCCCAGCTCCTTCATGATCATCTGCAGTGCCCGTCTGCAGTTCCCCATCCGGCCTGCGGAAGCACTCGCGTTAAATCAACTCCGCCGTCGAGGACATTTCAGCATTTGTTCTTACTGAGCAGGAAGACGGTCTCCTCCACAAAGTGTCTCTGCTGGCAAACTTCCAGAGCCTGCAAGAGGAACCTACTACATCAGTGGTGGGCTTACAGAAGAAACAACGATGCATCACCCCCAACGTTTGAATTAAGAGGATGAGAACCTTCTCCAGTGGACAGTGTGTGCTGTCCCTCAGGAAGGGCAGCAGATTGGGTCGGTCGAATTCAGCGTACAGGCCGATCTGCTTCTCGTGGTACCTCTGGCCTTTATGGTGGTCCCGCTTGAACAGTTTGTGGAGGTACTGCCCGGTGACGAGCGGGAAAGGCGGAATCGGGGGAAGCGTTAATGTACTACGGCAGCAAACGCAACAACAAAAAGAGAGGGGGGGTGTCTACTGACCACATGAAGAAGCTCAGGCCTGTCTGCCAATTCCTCCACCACCCTGTCGATCTAAAAATAAAGAAAATAAAAGATTTTGTGAACAACATAATTATCCTTAAAAATTAAGAACATATCGCACTCACTGATATTTTGTCTTCATTGTCCAGAAGCATGTCCACAGCTTTCTGCGCGCATATACACAAAAAAAAAACATGAAAAGAAAAAATCCCGAAGGCAATTGTCGCCGTGATGACGCGGGTTGCGAGACAAACCTCTTTGTCAAAGTCCATGAGGAGCACAATTTTGTCCTCGATGGAGGAGAAGAGGTTGTGCTTGTGGATGAGCTGGTAAACGTCTTTGTGGCGAAGACGCAGGTAGATCTCCAGCGCGCGGTCATAGCGCTGGTCATACGTGTAGCTGAAACCCCCATCAAAAATAATTTTAAAAATTTAAATCAGACACGAGTGCAGTGTAGGTGTGTCTAATTTTCAGTTTAAATATTTTTTTGGTCTGAAAAGACCGACTCACAGCTCCGCCAGCGTGGTGAGCAGGGTGGGGTTCATGGGGTTCTTGCTCAGGTGGTCAGTGACGGCTTGCACGATGGCCATGTTGTTGTAAAGCTCTCCCGGCCACTCCCGGATTAGCGTGGCGAAACCCTGAGCGGGCAGACAGGTGGAGGGGAAAAAAACAAACACTTTGAGGCCATGACGGGCTTAAAAGCTCAACATTCAACGGCGAGCACCTCATAGTCTGTTTTGAGGAATTCGTGCAAGATCATTTCGTAGATGGCTGGGCGAAGACGCAGGTCTCCTCTGGGTAAATACTGACTGATGGCCTACAATTGAAAATGTTGATTATGAAAATGAAATGAATGACATTTGACCTTGCTTCGCCGTTACTCACCTTCAGTTGCCCGATGGTCTTGAATCTGTACACCTCGTTTTCCCACAGTTCCATGTTTTTCCCAAGAATCTTTTGGCACTTCCTGCATGAGAAAACCACGTACAGTATTATTCATGAAAATACCGGGCTGACTAAATAGCTGTGTAAATTGTTGCCATGGCGACGTAAAAGCCAGAGAGTATTAGGAAGAGAAACCTGGCGGCGCCGTCGTAGTCACCCTTCTCTAGCAGGTGGTTAATGTAGGCCATGCCGATCTTCTGCACGTCGTGCCTCTTGATGTTCTTGAAGCTGATCTCGGCGGCCATCAGCGCCTCTTCATACTTCTTCTTGTCCAGCAGCCAGTCGATGTGGTCGTCCTGGTCACGCTCCTTGGCCACCACCACGTCTTTGGGGCTGACGATGTAGAAGAGCGACTCTCCCTCCGAATGCTCTGCACCCCATATCATAAGAGGTTGTGGTCAATTGTGCGCAATTCTCTCGAGAACTTTCAAGATGAAAAAGTTGCTGGATTTGTCACTGGGGCAGGCTCACCAAGACGGTAGTCGCGACACTCGTTCTCCTGATAGTTGCGCACGGTCAGGGCGTCTGACGAGATCTCCTCGCACGACTCGGGCAGAGGCTGGATGATGTCGAGACGAGGCCGCGCCAGGAACTCGGCGTCCTGTCCCCCGCCCCCCGGAATCAAACATCAGAAATGGGCTCACGGGTTCCGTCACGTTTTCCTTACCACGTGCTCGGCGTTCTCCTTCACAAAGAACAAGGTGACCAGCTGATCGGCCAGCGGCGCCAGCCCGCTGATGAAGAACTCCGTCTCAAAGGCGGAAACTTAAACAGCACAAACGGGATTCACTCTGACTGTCTGGTCACGAGAAGAAAAAAAAAAACCATGGCCGAAGCTTTCCATACCTATTTCCACGTAACGACTGGGCAGGTCCCTCATTTCTGTAGGATGTCGCTCCTTTACGGCACAAATCTTCAAAGGAGGAATGCGAAATGACACAAAAGTTGCTTGAAAATGTCAGGTTCAAATGAAAAGGTCAAACCTTGATGGAGGTTCCCCAGCCCACGATGAGGGTGGTGTTATCTTTCCAACACAGACTACACGGGTACATGTCGGGCCTCAGGCTAACGTTGTCGCGTAGAACGTTGGTGATGCGCTGCTTGGTGCTGATGTCGTAGATCTTGACGCCCTAAGCCGAACGAATGAAGGGTGTCACGTCGACGGCGCGTGCTCGCAAAGGTCGAGGGTGGAGGAAGGCCGCGTACCACGTTGTTGGCCCAAGCGATGAGGTTACTTCTCCACTGCACGTTGGTGATGCTGCCCTCACCTTCGTGCAGGAGCGACATCTTCCAGCGGTTCATCCAGTTGCGCTCGTACAAAAGAAGCTTGGAGGCCGCAAGAAAAAGAAAAATGTCAGTGCAGAATGTAGAGCAGTGGCGCCCTGCGACCAATAGAGGGCAGTGCATGAACAGTAGACAGCTGAGAGAGAGCGGCACATTGAAGTCCACCTTTGGTGGATGACCAATTCATCCATCCATTTTCTGTTAAGCGCACAATAAAAGATAATAAAGTCATCAATAAACATTCATATTGAGAATCAGAAGTGCAAGAAAATGTTAAGGAGAATTTTTTTTTTTTTTTTTTAATCGCTATTATTATATGAACATGATCCATATGTAAAATCCTGCTCAATCTACATCAGTGCTTTTAGGTTGTTATATTGTTAGCATAGCAAGTGCTAGCGACTGAGCGTTTCCAATTGCTATGAGAGGCCCGCACTAATGTGTGTTTTTATCCACACGTGCTGTTGTGACACAAAAAGCTGCACAAGATCAGCACCTAATAAACGCTTCAGCCCACCACCGAGAGACGGCGCGACAAAAGAACGGCGGAGGCAAACATTGAATTTTTCTTTCCCGTTGAGGCGCATCGATTTCCGAGGCAGGCACCTCGCCGAGGCCTTCAGCGAGAGGAATCGGCGGCGATTCAAAGAAAATGGCAAAGCGGCATGCTAACAATGACGCCAAAGAAACATTGCTTGATGTCGAAATGTCAGCGCCCTTGAGCTAAAAATAATCCCTGGCATTATTACGTATACTCTACGGTCACAACATTAGGTACCCCATGTTTTATTTTTCACATGGCTCAGACGGCAAGCTCGTCCGTAACGAAAAATTTGTCTCACAACGCAAAAACTCGTAAGTCAAGGCAGCACTGTGTGGCATCGCTATAATGATCCATTCGTTCCCCGAGATTGCTGGAAAGCACTTTACGAAAATGGGCCGCTCTCCAGAGAGCACTCCAAATAGACAGAAAAGGCACTTTTTGTTGTTGTTTTCCACCGCTGACCAAAAAAAGAAAGAAAGATGGTCTCCTTTAGCCGTAGCGAGCTTGTACCACCAATAACGGATTTGAGAATAGAACGTCCCCAAATGTGAAATTGTGAATGAGGTGGTGAAAATTCTATTCGAAGCTACCTTGTTGCCGCCGGTGACAAACTGCTTGTAGTTGGATCTGGAGAATTGCGGATGTAACGCCACCACCTAGCGAGACAGACGACACTGTTAGCATTTGGCAAAGTGAAACGGGATTGATGCTTTGCAATATTCCAGTTAAGGATGGCAAGAAAGAACGGACCTAGCAATTTACCAACTGGAGCGGCCTAGCAGAGGCCAGAGAGCATTTGGATGAGGAAAGTGAATTTTTTTTTGGGATAGCAATTCAATTTTCATCTCTTACTTTGATGGGACAATCAAAGTTCTCGTGGAAGCCTTCTCTTGTGTAGAGGCCAAACACTTGCACCTGAAGAAAAAAAAAAAAGGAATAACAAAAGGTGAATAACGCATCACCTCCGCTTTAATTGCCGCCTCTGCAACTAGCCTGGACCTTCGGGGGAAAAACTGTGGAAAACCCGACTTTGATTTGCTCTACCAGGTCGCCAATTAGTGCACACCTTGATTCCGGGGGAAAAAAAAAAGAACAACAACCCTACGGGCTTTAGAAGCTTGCTAATCTTGGACTCTGTCGCCACCTCTTGTGTGGTGTAAGAGGACCGCCGACTTGCCATTAGTGCATCGCGGCCATCGGGGGGGCTGGGGGGCGGAATAACACCTGATCCCGAAGACATCTCAGCGGCAATTAAGGATTACGTTAGATTTGTAAGGATTAGAAGGGCCTCCTGAAATCAAGTGGGAGCGCATCTCGCCTGGGAGGCTCTTAATTACGATAAGCATCAGTCGAAGATCATATCCCGAGATTAAATGGCAGGTTAACAGTGGCGCCGTGAAAACCTGCTCAATATTTCCGTCCGCCAGCGTTAGCATCAAGTTTGGCGGCGCCGATGGAGAAGCACCCCGTGCCGCACGCACGTGTGGTCAGTGAGATGGAAGATGTCCGACCTTGCCGTCCTCGGAGCAGATGCCCACGTGCTCGCCGCTCTCGTCCAGGCTGATCTGGTTGATCTTTACCGAACTCTAGAGGAACAGAAGAGATGTGGCGTCATCTCAAATCATCTTTCGCCATTGAAATGAATGAAAATGTTATCAATCCGTTCACGCCTCTTCCAAAACAAACAATGTATGTGTTGTTTTTTTTAAATAAAATAAAATAAAAAAACATTTATGTGAATTATTATTATGATCGTCTAAGCATCTTATGGCTGTTACTCACAATTTCAAACTTCTGGGTGACATTTCCTTGGATGTCCAAAAGGAAAACCTTCCCAAAATGTGTCCCCAGAGCAAGAAACTGTAATAAAAAAAAGAAGTATAAATTCAACAAGACAAATTGAAGATTTTTGAATCATAAAACGAAGCCGTGTTTGTGTGTAGGTGAAGGGGATTATAAAAATAAAATAAAAAAAGGCGTCCGGGTGCGGATCGGGTGAGCTTGTGAGCAAAAGTGTGAAATTGCCATTGCTCTTTATTAAGTCAGGCAGTGTGAAATGGCATTTCTTCTTCTTAAATTAAAAGGCTTCAGCATAATAAATGCACCGTACGTCTGACTTGTCTTCACCCTCTTGCTGCTAAGCACACGATTTAAAAGCATTTGTCTCTTGCTTTTTTTTATTTTTTTTCCTCGGTGCATCATGTGGTGTGTGTCCGCTGGGGAAAAAGAAAGAGAGGGGGGGGGAATAGTGTGACTTTAAGTGTGTGTTCCTGCCGCCCCGGCCTAATCTCCCCCGCCACCCCCGCCTTTCTCTGGCGGCATGTGGCCCAGCAGCATGCTTGAGTGCAGCCTATAATGAAATGCTTATATTTACAGGCACAGCTGAGCATGTCACACAGAGCCCACTGCAATCTTCCCCAAATAAAATAAGCAGCAAATAAAAATAAATAAAGCAAGAAAGAAAGAAAAGGGTTGGAGGCTCGTGAGGCGCAGCAACTTTTAAAAGGGATTTATCGGAACGGGGGATTGTTCAAACGGAAATCCCCATTCAGACGCTTCAGATATGAGGCCGCATGTGCGCGTTTGCCGTGGAAAGCCAAAATTGTTGGTGGGGCGGCTGTGACCACACGGGGGTCCTCGCCAAAGCACAATGGGACTTGCTTGACTCGGGGGAGGCTGCTCGAGATTGGAAGGCCCTAAATATCGAATACAATACAAATTGGGGTATTTCATTTAAAATATATGATTAAAACCTAACAAAAGAAATAGTATAAAAAAATACAATAAAAATAGTTATTAAAAAAAGAGGGAAAAAAAGTGAACAAAAATAGTTCTAATATGAGCACTCCAGAAAATAGGTTCAATCGTTTACAAAGTGACCATCCAACCAGGAAGCTCTTTGGTGGAGGCAATGAGTTTCCGACCCGTGTTCCTGCTGTCGAGATGATTCGTCAGCTTGAAGAAGAACTCCCCGACGGCAGGTGTGCGGGAGCAGCAATGAAAAGGGAAGCCGACAACAGCGTCTGGCGCGTTTCGTTGCGAGGAGCGGCCGTACACGCAGGTGAGAAAGGAATGGCCCCACGAGGCGGACTGGCAAAGGGGTGGCGAGACGGGACGCCGCACCCACACTACCTTGTCGTGGACGGTCATGCAGCTGGCGGCGTCGCTCTGGAGGATTTCCGTCACACCGTTGGACAGCCGTTCATATTTCAGCTTGGGCTCCTCCTCGCTGTCCTCCTCCTGGGGGACAAAGAAGATCCGCTGGATGACAACTCTGACACTCCTTCCAACAGTTTTTATTACAAGCGATGTCCATAACATGAGGTCAAAATCCTGCAATGTGGCAAATAATCTGCAATATGATGAAATCTGTGATGTGGCCACAAATAGCGCAAGACATATCTTATTTAGGGCTTTAAGTAACCATTATTTAAATAATCAATGAATCTGATGATTTCTTTTCGATTCATCAAGGAGCTGGTGGGGCTGATGCAAATTGGGCCAAGGATGCAACATATGTCACCTTTCATTGGATGAACCCCCCCTCCCACCCCATCTATTAAAATGCCGACCACAACGTGAAGGTCAAGGGACGTTATCCTCGGTTTGAACTGTAAAACTGTGACTTCGGGTAAAAACGAGGCCAATTGTGCGACTGTGCGACGCTTGATGGCAAAAGTTTCTGTGGAGAGGGATACAGTTAGATTTTTTTTTTCTCATTCGATAGGGCGGCCAAGCCCATGACGAATGCCCTCGCGTCAAAGCTCTCACCACCGTAATACACAGGAAATAGCCGAGATATGGCATTGTGGAGTGGGAAAGGATTGTTTTGGAAAATAACACTTTTTCCACGCTCTTGTCCCACCATCAGCCCCCCCCCCCTCCAGCTCAGCAGGACATGAGAGCGCACACACGCAGTGTTTGGAGTTGATGCACCCCACAGACTGTGCAGCATCGCTTATAAAGCCGATTTGGGAGTAATATTCAGCCCGTGACGCACCGGCCCCAAAGTGTTGCTCGGTGCCGGCAGAAGAAAAGCAAACGCTTGACATTGATGTTGACAGTACAGAAATAAGAGTATATTGAGCAACTCGTACTCATTCTTGACAGATGGACCAGTGGTTGTATTTATTGATCTTACCTCGGATTCATCTGTGAATTCCTCACTTGGTTGTCTGCTCTGTTGTAGGAAACACAGATTAGATTAGATTCTACTCGATGGTTAAGTAGTACAAGGCACTGATATCTGGATTGCATATCATCAGCCTAATTCATAAACAATGCATCAGCAAAATAACTTATTTAACATGATTTATCATTTCATTTGAATAAAATGTGCATTTTGGCCTACGTTTGCAGAATATAGGGAGGCCACCTAGATGTACATAAATCTACATTTGAGGTTCAACGAGTTAGTTTAGTAGTGACAACAACATTAGCCGGCTAACGTTAGCATGCTAGTCTTACCTCTTCCATCACTCCCGCCATCGTCTTATCCGACAATAAATACGCTTCGACTGGAGTTGAAACCTACTTAGAGGTCCCCAACAGCACGGTTATTATCCCGGCATGACAATAAAAATAATCACGACAGTACACGCGTGATACTTGTTGTCGGCTAGACGACGCTTGCTGTCTTTAACTTGAATCACATGACAGCAACGCCAACGCGGGGGTTTGTGGGAATTGAAGTTTTCCCGCTGGAAAACGCAACCGATAAGAGTGCATTGATTAATGCAAGAAGCAATCAATTTAGGAGAGCTACATTTCTTCGGATATGAGTTTTGACGATAGCTTTAGTCAGATTTTTACGTGGTTGGTTAGTTTTTTGCAAGAGTATATTAATTTAGCCAAAAAGGGAATTTTAAAGGATGAAGAGATGCGGAACAAGTTTCAACTGCGTCACAACAGGTAACGTCATGCTCACTTGCACCATTAGTTTCTGCATGTTCGTTTACCTTAATCATATTGACACAATTCAATGTCATTGCATGAGGTATTAAGCCCGTGCATTAGTCGACGATGGAGGTGTTTAAATTAAAAAGTCTTAATAATATATATTTCTTCCGAGTTTGTTAAAAAATATATGATAGTGCTATTTAAATGTAAGTATTATTTGGTTTTAATTAAAAAAATGTAATATAAATTGTGTGTGGAAGCTATTGTACTATGAGGGTATTAGTTGTTTTTCTAAAGTGAAACCGGTTTCTATCAGGGGCCATTTTGACTCCGTTTTTTTTTTTTTTTTAGTACCCTAAAAGGGCCATACTATGGAACCCTTGAAATGACATGGGAGAAGAAAAAAATGTTTTGCATTCGTTGCAAGGGAGCACAAATATTTGTGGAGGAGCAAAATCTCAGACTGCCTTTGCAAACTAGTTACCTGAGTTGATCCCGGCCAGGACAATTGATTTAATTGATAAAATCATTCAATCTTATGTTATGGACTAAATGTTTTCTGTGTATTTGCAGCATAACCCAGCGGACCTCTTAAAGTGCGCCCCACAGAACTGAGAATGGGACCCAAATGGATTCCACAGCTTGTCATCACCTCTCGGGTAGCTCCTTCCCGCCACTGCCGGCTGCCGGCCAACTTCCGAGTGAATTGCAACGGTACGATTTGCCTTCTCTTTATTGAGATTGTCTCACGCTGCCATTTTCTCCCCTTCGTCCACCCTCGGGAGAATCTTAATGCACTGATACCAAGAGGGGGATTTTACAATCTACTTAGCAATGATTTATTGATTGAGGCTTCCACCCTCAGAGAGAATTACCGATCCCTTTTTGGGAAATCAGATTTTCACACCTTTTGCTACGGCATGGCGGGGGTCCCCGAGGACGGCGCCGCTCGCTTTTGAGTGGCAGCAAGTCCTCTGTAGTGTCACTCCGGCGCAGTGCCCGCTGTGCGGCATGCCATTCTCTGTCGACGTTTGCATTATTTATGGCTTGATAAATGCAGTGTCCGAGATCTACTTCATAGGGTATTTTTCATAGAGAAAAATAAAAGCAGAAAAACAACCCTTGCCCCCCCGCCCCCTCATAGGAGGAGTCAGATTAGGGCACTGAAGTCTTTGATCCTCCAGAATGTCAGTGCAGTCCATCGATCGAGCAAAAAAAAAGTATATATATAAAAAATATATATATAAACGAGGCTACACCTGACCAATCAGAGGCTGCGCCCTGTTCTGGACCTGCCGCTGCCGATTGAGCTTCAAAGAGCTCCTTTTAATACAGCACTTTGATAACACTCAGCCTGCACTCGCCCTCCAATCATCCACCAGGGAGCGTTTTGCCGGAGAGAGAAAAAGTGGGGCTGGAGGGGGGCTAACTGTCGAACCTTTTAATGAGTGTGATGGAAGAGAAAATATCAACTTTGTCCTTCACCACATCAGCTACCGCTTGTGGAGAAAAGGAGAGGCAGCTTCAGTTGCCGTCTTGAATTTTTGATCGGGATGGGTAAAAATATTGAATAATCGATTTATCGCAATACTTCCTCCAATTCGATATCGATTCACCTCCTGGCCAGCCAACTTTGTGTTGTTGCTGTCAAAAAAAGGCCTCCAAAGTAATTAAATGCGACCTTTGAGGTAAATTTAGATTCTTTTGTCATTCCGCAGCACAGCAATGAGACAAAAGGAAGGACATTTGGAAGCAGTGCTTGACAGATTCATTCATTTTCCAAACGGAACTCAATATTATTTGTGTACCTGCACTTTATTTTTCTCAGTGTCATTGCAAAACTGTCATGCAGAAACAAGTTGCTGTGCGGAAAGAAATTGCAATGATTTATTGCTCAAAAATGTGAGGTAACATGAAGGTCAAGCTCTAAAAACTTGATAATTTTATCTTTCGACGCCATTTTCATACTTTACGGCTGAAGATAACATGGCGATTGATATTTGATGTATCAACGCGGCATATTGATAGTTGGTCGCCCCACCAATTAGCCCCCTCCCACTTGTGTGTTGATGGGGCGCCCCCTCCCTCCCACTCCTTTTGACGTGACACATGATCATCTATGAAAATGTTAATCAATGGAAAGAGTTGACGCTGTGGCGGCTGTTCAATACTGCCGTGTCTGGTAACAATGTCACTAGTCAACACGCGTTGTGTCCCATTTGATTTTCGGAGTGCGCTTCGATTAAATGTGGGCCATCAAAGTAGATTTTCCCTTCTGCATTCCCCCCACCCCCGCTCGCCTTGATAGGTCCACTGGAGGGCAAAATTAATACCTAATTGAATCTTGCAGTCATCAAAATAATCAATAACTTTTTATTATTTATTCTTCACAGTCTGTTGGCTGCTTGAAGGCTGCAAGGGACAGCGGCCCTGAAATTTCACAATGTCGTTTTTGCACTGGGCCGTGCCACTTTGCAGCACCTAGAAAATGAGAGCATTTTTTTTCTTGGTGGAAGGTGTTTGTATGTCGGAGGGGGGGGGGGGGCAAAAAAAAAAAGAATAAAAGAAAATGGGAATCTTTGGCCCGGCAGCTATGATGAAAAATAGAATAAACAAGCTGGTGACACTTTGGAGAAGAGCAGCGTTCTCTCCGTCCATCCCTCTGTCTTTTTTTCTCCTTTCTTCCTTTCCCCTTTTCTCCTTATTTCATCATATCACGAGTGTGTGGCGCTACCTCCCTAATGCCGGCATTCCTCTTCCTGACAGACTCCAAACAAGTGCCGGGAATGAGATCAGGGGCTCTAATCTTCCTCCGGCTTGCAAGGTTGCGCGATGATGATGATGATGAAGATGGTGGTGGTGGTGGGGGGTGAAGGTGGAGGGCCACACATCTCTCAGCGTCTGCGTTAATCGAAAGAATGAATCAGATGTTGGTTAGTCATTTTGGAGAAATCCTGTTAGGGATGTGCAGATCACTTTTATTTTTTTTTGGGCCATTCCCGAGTCCAGATCCGATGCCTCCAGAATGCAGAAATTTATTCTCAATATTTTCCTTTCGATTCTGATTGCCGATTTCAATGGGAGTGGATTTTAATAAACAAAGTGTTCCTATTCGGTGGGGGGGCCGGGGCGCAAGTGTCTCCCGGCATCTCATCGCTGTGTTAATTGAATCCACGAACGAGGCGTTTATTAATTTAGCCACTCGGGGAGGGCCGCTAATGTCGTTAAGGACAATAGGATAATCCCGCAATATAAATCGCTCATAAAAGGGATGTTAATGGAATTACCATGGGAAAGTCAGTCAAGCATGCTAAATATTAGCTTAGCAATTAGCCTCATTTCGATCTGCATGACTGCGTGGGAGCTCAGGGATAAGACAAAGCACTCCTGGCCAAAGGGCGAAAGATTTGTGGGACGAGGGAGGGGTGGGGGCACTGGGGTGGCAATTGATACACATGACCAAATTTGGAAAAGGGGGGAAAAAAAAGCTCCATTTGGAATGTGGTGATCATCATTAGGGTCTTGTAGAAAAAGAAAAGTTGAATGAGAAAATGATTTCTGACGAAGAGATGTGAGTGCATGCAAACAAATGCAATGTTGTTTGTTGCTTGCTTTGTGCGCACACTGGTCACCTGCCCTTTGCGCAGACATATTTAGGTTGATTCCGAAATAAGGAAGCCCAGTGCGGCCCCGCTGCTCCTCGTCTGCATCTCGGAGCCTGAGGTGGGGTGAGCGCTGTCTGAGGAGCTCTCGGCTGGCCAGACACAAGGCGGAAGAGACAGATAGAGGGAGGAGGGAGGGAGGGTGGGAGGGAAGGAGGAGGCGGCGGCGACATCCCCGCCGCTCGTCGTTGGAAAGCCACCTCAGCGTGAAAGCTGCGCTGGCCGTGCACGTGCTCCCAACTTACTGGCGAGCGGGTCGTAGCGGGTCGTCGGGCAAACGCGGCCCCCTCACGTTTGACCCATTTCAACTTTGGGGAGCTCCGAGAAGCTTCGTTTTCTGAATTATTATCGATTTGTGAGGAGCTTTGTTGAGGTAAGGGTGCACTTGATGGCGTTGATGTTGGCTTTTCGGCTAGATATTATTCTGCTATTTTTTTTTTAAATTTCTATCCCTTTTTGAAAAAAAAGTACAATATGCATGAATAGTGTTTTGTTCAGAAATGTTGGTCAATTTCCAGAGTGAATTTGTCTCATTTGGATCCAAAGCGGTGGCTAAAATTGGAGAGTGTTCCTTAATTAGAAACTAAAAATCCAAAGCTTTTGGTAGACTTGAAGTTAAACCTGCTTTGGAAACAATGAATTGAACAAGGGAAATAGTTTTTGATCAATTGATGAATTTTGGGTAATTGTTTTGCAATTTGAAAGTGACGGATTGCACTAGTTTATTTTCTTCTTGTTTCCTGTTGCCTTTGATGAGCTTCTGTCCGCAAAGGCGCAGTTTGAAGGTTTGTTGGCTAAAATGAAGCGTGCGTCAGGTCCTAACGCTACTTCGCAGCATCAGTTTGGGATGAAAAGCAGCCAAGGAGGGAGGGGGGAGCAGGGGGGGAGCGGTGAGAGAGGGTTATGGGGATAGAAAGGGAGAATGCTGGTAGAGGGAGAGAGCGAGTGTGAGGTAGCCAAGGCGAGCGCCCGAGCACATTGTAACCACGGCTGCATTTTTCTTTTTTCCCCCCTCCCTCCGCATCCCACCTGGCCTCCCTCCAGCTCCTCCCGGGGACCCGATGCTAACGGGCCAGCTGAGCAAGCCGCTGCTCTCGCTCATGCGCGGCGGCAGCGGCGGCGACATGAGCGCTTTGGAACTCGGCGGGCGGCCGGACGAGCGAGCGGCCGGCAGCCCCGACAGCGAGCTCGACGAGGAGACGGCCCTCCCGCCGGCCGACGGCCCAGAGCGGGACGGCGCTCCCGCCAAACTGTACGGTGAGTACCGCTTCACGGACGCATCTGGTGCTTGAGTCAACTTTCTTGTCGTGCTTTGCTACTTTGATGTGGTTGCTGTAATATTAACTTGTTTTTTTTCTTCATTGACAAAATGAAATAATTAGTCATTGAAATGAAAAGCCTTTAAAGTCAACGTGAACAGTAATGAGGCCATTTTGATCCTAATTATATGCAAATTGTTGTCACTTGTGCTTGCTATTTTTTTCTGCCTTCCTTCAAGGCCTGTTTTGCATGTTAACCAAACTGACAAAAATAAGTGTTATTATTATTTCAATTGGTTGCTTTGTGTGTGCTTGTATTTTATTTCAAACCGTCACTCTTTCTTTCATATTCTAACATTTTACTTTGGTTTCAGAAGGCCCCGCATGTCAAATCATTTGCCAAACTTGCAATTTGACACGACTCGCACGAGAGTTGGCGAAAGAGCTGAAGCAAAATATTGCTTCCAAACTTGGTCACGCTTTATTTCCTGTGCTTCTTTTTTGATTGTGTGTTTCTTGATACTTGAGCCACTTTTAGTGTTTGTTTGCCAGCTTACGTGCAACCAATGATGACACTTTTCGTGGTCCCCGGTTATGATGTTGTTGCTGTTTAGAGGCGCTGGAGTGTGAATTTGGGGGGTTGTGGGTGGCGGCAGTGGTGGTTGTGGTTCCTTTTTTTTTTTTTTTTTTCTCACCCAGTGGCAGCGCTCTTGGCTGTGGCGCGTCTTGCTTTTTTTTCCTGACCTGTGAGCCGGAAAGGCAGAGATGGATGAACACTATTACAAGATTTGTATTTTCCTGTAGACAAAAAAAAATTCCTAGAGAATAATCTTATTCTGACATAACTAACGTGAATGGAATATACAAATAAGCGCTATGAGATCCAATTTTCCGAGCGGCAGCCTGACATACTCACACTGCACTCAACAGCAGCAGTTACAAGACTGCTTTTCAATTATTTTCTGTCACCGGCTCCCTGCCGCGTCTATAAATGCTGTCGTTTGTCTAGGAAATTATTCCAAGTACACCTCCGCATAACATTGTCTCCTTATTCACATTAAAGCAAACATGCGCAAAATATAGAGCAACTTACAACAAATAATCACTCTGTTAACATTTTTTATTTTTAGTCTCTGTGCACCTTTGCTGTCATCATTGTTAAATATTTTTCCATCGTGTCTCTTGAGGCTCTGTTGACTGTACTGCTCTGTGCTGTGTGTGCATGCTTGGTGTAAAAAAAAAAAAAAAAAATCCTTACACCTACGCCACTACTACTTAGTATAGTGGATGTGCAATTACATTTTATTCATGTTCCCTGGGGTCAGGCCCAGTCCCCCCCTCCCCCAAATAGAATACAATACAATACAATTTTATTTAAATGACATAATTATATTACTTGACACACTAACAAACATGGCTGACATGCCATCCGAAAACAAACAAAAATTACTTTATGCAATGTTATATTTAAAAGCAGTTCCGGTTCAGCGGGTGATTTTAAGGCTCATCAAGTCCATTTGTCAACTATATGCTACATTTCAATTCATTACAATTTATTCCCATCAAATTTTCCACCAAGTGATATTAGCTAACGATATTAGCCTCTACGTTGTTGAGCTAACTTCAATCTGCGCTATGTTGATGCTTTGCCACCAACAACAAACTCCACAAAGATGGCCGACATGCTATATTGAAAAATACCATAGCGTGCCGCTAAAGCACTCAATTTGGTGATCAGCTCCACTTCAGGGCACATGGATGACATGTTTCAACCAAGTCACTGATGCTAGATTGCCACTTATTCCGCACCCTAAAAAAATGGCCGCCATGGAAAAGAAAAGGCCCATATTATGATACCAAAACACAAATGATCATTTCTGACTATTTAGGCCGTACAAATCTAAGTTGCGACCATTTATCTTCATTTAAATATATCATAAAAATAGTTAACTAGAAACTAGTTTGTCATTCCGCAAAGATAGCCAACAATATCCTCGTGTATTTTAATGCTTGTTATTTTAAGTGGTACTTGGAGAGCCAATTTTTTTTCCAGGTGTGCTAGTTGGTGTAAAAAGTTTGCAAAGAATTGTTTTAGATTCTTCTGATTGCAGTTGTTGTCAGTCTAGCAAGCGGACGTCAGCGATGACAGTCGAGGCCGTGTTTGTCCGACAACAAATTGTGAACCTGCCGAAAGCGTGAGCGCTCCAGCGCCTCCTCCTCCTAAAAGCTGGCCTGTGCAAATAGTCTTCCACTTCAGCTAACAGGCGCTATGAAGCACCGCAAACGCGCCGCCGCCTTGCATTTTATTCCCGAGCACAAGTGCTGGACATTAGGTGTGGAAAGCTGTTGTTAGTCAGAGAGCAGACATTTGTTGTGTGCGTGTGTTTTTTTTTTTGTTTTTTTTTTGTGATGTGTGTTGCAGCTTCTGTCTTCACTCCTCAAGTCAAATCTGCCTCCTGCAGACATCAGCCGACAAGATAATAAGACACTCAGAGCACAATTCCGTATTGTATTGGCCGAGCGCAGGCTCATCTCTTGTCAGTTTGCATTTAGTCTGGCGAGGATGTGACGCTTCGATCATCACGTTGTCAAAAGCCGGCCGGGCCGGGAAGGACAGCACCGCTCATTTGGCACACTTACTGTCGGCACCAAATGGGCCGCACTTATGCCAGTCCCTGCAAGAAGACGAGCCGCTTTTTGCTCAAGGTCGCCCAGAAAGACCACCCGCGGCTTTTCATTGCAATGATCGGCCACGGGAGGTCATGTGGATCAAAACGCACGTTAGCGGTACGGGCGGCTTTTTAGCCAATGCGCACACGCAGGCAGGAGCTGTTATTGTCTGTGCGTAATCAGCTTAGCGGCCCTCATCATGTTTAAGTCATAGTGGCACAAAGCATTCACGAAAGTGGATCAAGGCGGGTGAGGAGAGAGAGGCCGGCGACAAGTCTTTCTTTCCTCATTACGAGCGTTTGGCAGTGTCAGTGCATGCAAAACACTCGCTAATGCTGACAAATGCGTCTCACGCTTGCTAATAGCTTCACACGCTCGCTAACGTGTCTGCTATGCTGCGACGACGAGCGCGAAATGTTTTTGAGCCAAGGTCACCCCGTTTCATGTCGACTTTGCGCACAAACTTGCCTTTGCCTTGTCAGGAAAGTCGAAAGTAAATTGAATTTCAATGTTAATTCAGTTTTTTGTTGTTTTATTTTGAACACCAGTGTAGCGTGCACTCGCTAATCCAATACCGGCGAGCCTTTAATGTTACCGCTAACAAAGCGGCGCCGTCGCTATCCAAGCGGCGGGAGTCGTGTTTTCTTATTTTTTTTTCAGGTGTGCGCACAAGAGGTGGGGCGGGCAGGGGGGTGCGTAGAGAAATGACACGTCTGGTATTTGACTGGTGTGGCGTGAACCCGAGACGCATCCCGACGGCCCGTGTCCTTCACCGGCCTTTTATTATTTATAAGCTCGGCTCTTTGAGCAATGACCAGTACTAATGCGTAACCTTCTGTCCCGCCGGCTGATTCGCTTCCTTTGAAAGCAAAGATTGAGGCGGGAGAAGTGGGCGGATGGTGGATGAGGCGGGTGGGGTGCAAATAGCGCTGAGAGGGTGTGTGTGTGTGTGCGTGTGTGTGTGCGTGCGTGTATGTGTGTGTGCGTGCATGTGAGATCCAGGGAAGTTATTATGTTTCCCCTCTTTTATATCTCAGGATGTGGAATAACACCCTGATGCTGCTTTTCTCCAGAATAGAGTTATGGGCTTCAAAGCAGTAGTATTTACACACACACTCGCGCAAACACACACACACATACACATTAGTTTATGCCAGCAGAATAATTTGGTGGCAACATTAGTTTGGAGAAATGTGCCTCAAAAGTCAAACAAAAGTTGGCCAGCTGTGCTCATGCAATCGGAGTTAAGTTTATTAAAAACGATTAAAAGAAGCCGCTTGTTATTTCCCGACTAATTGTTGGCCAAAAACAAAAAGTGCCCCTTTTTCCCCTCATCACTGTGCCATGTTGTGTTTTTTTGTGTCGTCTTTTGTGACGTGGCGAAGTTTGTCAAGTCGTCACTGGGAGACTCGCCACGCGCCGCCTTAACCGCGTCTTGATGTGTAGAAAAAGAAATGTTTGACTTTGGCGCTTCCACCATTGCAGATGGGAGCGGTTTGTATCAGCTGATGGTATCGCGCCACGCTGCAGTGATCCATTGTCATTACAGGCCTTGCGACAGAAGGATGAATTGGGAGGGGGGGGACGAGTAGGAAGGGGAGGAGGGCGGGCCTTGAGGGACAAGGGCTTGAAAGTGGGACATAGGCAGCATTAGGGCTGCATCGCCTGGAGGGGGCCCAGGCTGATGTGTCAGCCATGACATGTGGGTGTCTCGCCCACCACCGCACACACGCGCGCGCACTTGACGGCGGACGATCCCTCACACCCCGCTGGCGACTTGAAAATGTCCCACCGGATGCACAAAGGATTCTCCGAAACGTGCCGTTTGACACAATGAAGTTCATTCGCGGCGATGTGATCCGAGGCGTTCGCCTGGCCGCTTGATTAGGGACAAGCCGTCCTCCTTGGCCTCTTTTTCTCGTTCGGAATTGAAGACGTAAATGATGACATCATTGTACGGCTGATGGGAAAAAAGCTCGTCACACCGAAGAGCCTCTCATGTCCGCCATGTCGTGTGTATTACTATCCGTCCTCGTTGCAAGGCCGTAAAGTTCAACAATTTGCAGATTACTGTCAAAATTGGTGTTTAGAAAAAAGCCAGTTGAGTATTTTGTCTCTTTAAATGTCTTTTGTCATGGGTGTGTAAATGTGCAGCGTTTTTTTAAGGACTAGAATTACAATTAAGAAAATAATTCGCAGAAATATATCATATAATAAATATGTAATAAAATTACATACATTTAAAATTTATATTCAAAAAAATTCAACAAATCAAAAAATATTTCACACAGGAGAGCCACATTTGATGATTTCATTTATTAATGTTCTTTACTTTGCAAGCCGTGTGGGAATACATTTTGTATGAATTAAAACAAAAAGGAAGAAATTGAATGAGCAATATCCTTTTTTAGGCGTTGCTTTTATGGATAGCATTCTAATCCCACACAAATATTGAAAATAATCTTCCAATACCAATAAAATATCCAGGCCTTATTTTGTGGTTAAAAACAGAGAAAAGTACTCATTGCACGTGTTCAGCCATTTTTTATTTTTATTTTTTTTCTAGGCAGACTAAGTGTAGTGGTCCTGAGCTATCACTGCCATCTTTTTTTGCTGGAGGGCTGCGCAGGGCTGCGGGCAGCAGAATCCTATTTACAGCAAATAGCATTTAAGTAATGCTGAGGGAGGAAGGGAGGGAGAGAGGGAGGCGCGGCGGCGGAGCGGGCGTCTCCTAAAAGGCTTACGGCGCTCCAGAGCCGCTCTTCATCTCGCCCTAAAAGGATGAAGCATCATTTGGATTGTTATTTCCCTCATTCAACCTCAGCTAATCAGCTTGACTTTGCTTGGGGAATGAGGAGGACGCTTTGTAACAGATGCGCTGGTCCACAAAGTGTCTAGAGTAAGAGAAGCCACCCTCCTGCCGCACCCTCCTCCTTGTGCTCGCCATCACAGCATCTCTCCTTTTTGACCTTTGCGATGGGCTCGGGCGCCTCTTGTTCCCGTCTGCACTCCGGCGTCAAGGGGGGGGGGACAGGTAAGAGCGGCAAGCCAGAGCACTCGCCGGCCGACGGGCGGGAGTGTGAAGTGGCTCTCCCGCCACCGCCAGCGGCGTTTACGTGCAGATGGCTCATCAGCGGGCGGCTTGCTATCGTCTCCTGTTTACATTTGGAGGAGACGGCCATTACCTCGTCCAATCAGTCTCACCTCCGCCCGCCCTCAACCTTGCCCTTGTCCACAAAGTGTAACGTGCACTTGAAGAACACAAATCAAAAAAGTCCAACTCTTGACCTTCAGCCCCAAATTTCTCATGTCTAATCAGAACCCGTAACCTTGACCCAGATCACCTCTGACCTTACCTCCAAGTCCGAACTCCAGTTTTGACTCCACCCCCCCTCCCAACTTGTTTCCACTCTGCATTATGGTGAATCGCGTCAACTTTCCAAAATCGATGTCTGAACAATCTGGGGCGTTTGTCTGCGCTATTGACGGAATGTTTATCCTTTATGCATCAACAGAGCAACGCAAAATGGCCGCAATCAAAAGTAAAGGACGCGTTTGATCAAATTCACTATTGTTGGATCAGCGTCGGACGTTCCGCAAACATTTAGCTCCTCTTGGTTGGCTTTGTGATTCCCCCTAATTGCGTTCATGTCGGCATTCGTTGCCCGAGTGTGTGTGAATTCGTTTGTGTTTTCGCGAAAGCTGACAATGATTGACAAGTTACTAATAGCAAACACATGCGCTCAGCCGGCCACTTTGAAAGGGGCCATTATCAAAATGGGGCCCGGCGTGAATAGCTCGCCAGACCGCCCGCCAATCATTAGCGGGCCTCGCTCGCTCGCCGCTCTCTCGCTCGGCTACATTTGACAACTTACATAATGCCTTTCCACTAAAATAGCTTAAGTGTTACGGCTTCTTTTATGGGTAGAAATTGATTCATAAATGCAGCCAGGCGAAAGCTAACCTGGACACAAAGCTTTCAATAACGCCCATTTGATTCAGAGCGTCGATGCAGCGAGCGGCTGCATTAGACAAGGTGGCGTGCTGATTGCTTGATGAAATCTGGCCTAATTGTTTTGTACCCGAGTCCTTGGGGCAGCCTGCATTAAGACGCGCACGCGCACGCATTAACGCACAGGCATCCAAAGTAGCTCTCCGGTGGCCACTTTGGTGATCAATGAGCGAGAATTTATACGGCCGGCGCGGTAAATGTCAGCACCGTGAGATCGTGTTGCATTTAAATACATTTCCTCCCAAAGTGTGTCGGTGTTGCTGTCACGGCCCGAAGACGATCCGCCGCCGTGTCGAGAGTGACAGTGTGATTTTGGCTCGCATGTACATGAAAGCGCAAACGCGGATACAATCTTTTATCTTTTCAGCTAACCTATCCAGTTATTCCAACTCCCCCCCCCACCCACCCCGCATCATCATCATCGGAGTTTGAAGGCTTTCTTTTGAGTTTGCATTCTACAGTCGTCTTTATCTTCATCTGGAATCTCTTTTTTGATCTTGTTTTCAAAGACCTTAAACATGTATCAAGGTTTTGATCATAAAAAAGATATTTGCAGACCAATCGGCTAGCTAAAGAAATTATGCCCAAGCTTTCAGGAGTGGCGCTATTTATTTATTATTGATTTCCTCCCAGGTGATAAACATGCTAGCCTTAGTGGAATTGTGAAAAGGCAACGATGAGTCCTTGGATCGAATGCGACGCGATTGTCAACGGGCCCACCAAAGCCTTTATTATTACAAATGGAATGTTTTCATTTTGATAATTGCTTTTTGTGGGATGTACTTTAATGCTGGCGGGAAATGTCTTCAGCAGCGCGGTGACTAGGTGGATGTTAGCATTTTTTTTTGCCAGTTAAATTAGAAAAACAAACAACAAAAAAGAGTCACATTTTCATCCTTAGACATTCAAATATTTCCCCCTCTTAAACAAAAATGGCGAGTGCGCAGGGCGGGGCCGGCGTAATGGCGGAAATAATTGGCGAAAAGAGATGTCAAAAAGCGTCCTCGATGCGGACATCCATCGAGAGCCGGCGGTAGAAAACCAGCGAGTGAGCGAGCGAGCCGCTTGAGGTTTACGTGTTGGGTCACGCCATTCAGCAATTATTTGGATTTTATGGGCCAAGATGAAGTGATTTTACTCGGCGTAGGTTGAGTTGAAAACGCCTCGCTCGCATAAACACACTTGACAGGCAAGCGGATCCGGCCGCTGACGTTAGCCAACGCTACATTTGATCGCAACCAAGACCTGTTTGTCCGCAAATCAAAAAACCTTTCACAAGCGGCGAGAGTCCATTTAGGAAAATCAATCGTTTTGCTGAAAGGTGATTGTATTTGTGTTGAAATTTATTGCCGCTGCGGCGCTCTTTAACAAGGGTGTGCGGCTTTCAGTCACATTTGCGTACGCTCGACTTGACTCCCCCCCCGCCCCTGCATGAGCCATTTTTATTCCCCGGGAGAAAAAAAAAAAGAGCTGCCGTGTGAAACGAGAAGGCGCGTCTTCTCGTCCTTGTCAGCCGCTTTGGCGTCGGACGCTGAAAGCTCCTCTCGTCATTTTTTAGGCAAAACATCACAGCGCGTCTTAGGTGTAAACAAGGCCATTTTGTTTTTTTGAAGCATGTGAACTGACTCAATCAGCGCGCAATAGTGCATTGATTCTTCTGGCGACAAAGCTTCAAACTTCTTTTTCATATACCAAAAGAATTTCTTGCTTTGTTTTGGAAAGTTTGCTCGCGTCCTTTGATGACTAGCGTCATTAACAGGATAAAAATGTCGGCCGATGCTACGGTGACGATTACTCGAGCGAGTGAGACACAAATGTGGAGAAGTTGGAGATGGAGTAGGCTGACCTTGCAATGTTTTACCTGAAGACTTCGGAGGGGTCCTGCTGAGGCCTACGCATCACTGATGGCAAACAGGTCTAATTGCGCGCAGCAGGCCGCGGGCTGCGATTGCAGCAAGCGCAGGATCACCCGGGTGATCCTCTCCCCCCCTCGCTCCATGTAAACGGCTGAATAATACGCTCAGCGCTCATCCAGGCCAACGGGGGCCCGCCGGCAGGCCTGCGCCGTCGTCAATCAGCTAATTTATTCAACGCCGCAGCAGTTATTGATGAAACGCTTAAATACAAATTACAACACAGCTCAGCAACCTTCCCCAAGCCCCCCCCCACCCCACATCTGTCTGTCTATCTGAACAATACACTCACTTATGTATTTGACCTCTTTTTTTTGTTTTGTTTATGTGACATGGGACCTGGCAGGCGCCGGCGACAGTTGCGTCCAGTCGGATATGGGTGGCAGTCCATTAGAGCAGAGTCAAGTGGGCCAGTCGCCGCCGGGCTACGCCGCCATGGGACCGCAGGTCAGTCGAGTGCTTCATTCCGCCACAGCTCATCCATGATCAAATCTATCAACAAATCCAAATTTGGAGGAAATGTGGATTGAAATGAAAAAAATGTCTCATCTTTGTCTTTTTAATCCAAATCATAAATAAAACAGTTTTGATCTTGCTGATTAATTAGTAAATGTGCGTTTTGTATAAATATTTTCTTCCCCATATTTAGTGATTTTTTTCTTTTTTTTTATATTGACCCACAAACTTATTATTGTTATTTTTTGTTTGTTTTTTCAGACCCTAAAAAGTTTAGATGTATTATTTTATTGTTTTTATGTGTCCGGAATGCTTTTTCTCTCTATGAAATCTTCAGCAGAACGACGTTTCCATCCGGTATTTTATTAATGGACTGAATGACTTCCACTTGCCGCCCTCCGTTAACGCTGAATAATTGATGACCTCAATGTGCATCAATGAAGCTTTTTTTGTCATTGGTTAGTCCACGACGCCAGCGAGGAAGCGGAGGTGTTGGCCCGCGGCCAGCGCTAAGCGCTCTTAACGCTAAATTAGCCGTCGCCCCATCCGATTGAATTTATTGGACTTGCGGCTCCGCACTGTTCATTAACGTCCGTCTCATGTTTGCGGGCATTAGCTTTAGCGGTGAGCTAACTAGTGCTGTGAAATATCAGTTGCATTAAATGGGCTCATGTAAATCCAGCCGTTGTCGTGTTGGCGGAACAAAGAAGCGCGAGGTCGCGCGTCCAAATGAAGAGGAGAAATGCGAGTGGCTCTCAGCAGCCGCTCGCCGTCTAATAGATGAACGCTGTCAGGCGGGCCGGCCTGCGTCAAGCTAACACTTTGGAGAAACAAAGGCGCCCCCGCGCGCCCTCCCCAATTCTCCTCTCGCCAGATCAATACCTTTGATAGATTCCCCGTTCCCGAGCCGGATATTGTGGGAAGGCCCATTATCCGCCGCTAGTTTGCCCAACGTGAATCCACCTTGCCATACTTTGGCGCCGCCACTGCTCGCTCGTTCGCAGTTAGGGTGACAAAAGTCCGCTATCTGGACCATTATGGGCAATTTCTCAGTGGTCGAGCTGCCAGGCGCACTGAGGATCCTCCTCAAACCCCTGATGGGCCCCGTCCCGCCTTGCGTGTGTGCGTGCGTGCGTTTGTGTGTGTCCTCGCGCCCCCCTCGGAGAGCACTTGTCATCACCCAGCTGTCAAGGCCTGCCGAGCGCGACTGCACGGCTGAGGAAATCTATTGCAAAACATGTGAGCCACTTGCATTTGCAGCTTCTCTCCGCAAACTACACTAAAAAAAAAAAATACATGAAGGTGCTTCACTGTGTTTATGTTTACTGAACCTTTACGCAAGTGTCGACGTAGGACAGACGACAATAGATAAATCATATCAATGTTAAACGACTCGTAGTTGGGCTCCAAATTTTCTAAAGATAATCAAATATAAAACTAAAGTGTCCCAGCTGATGACAAAATGCCTTTTATGCCTCCCCACAGTCGCTGTTGGTGGCCCAGCAGCTGGCCAACGCGGTGGGCGGCGCCATGTCCGGGGCAGCGGCGGCGGCAGCTGCAGCGGCCGCCATGAACCAGCCCATCCTCATCCCCTTCAACGCCGGCGGGCATCTGGGCGGCCAGCAGGGCCTGGTCCTGTCGCTGCCCGCCAGCAACCTGCCCAGCCTGGTGGCGGCCGCCGCTGCCGGGGGCGTCATGACGTTGCCCCTGCACAACCTGCAAGGTAACACACCTGCCACTTATCTCTGGTCATCCAAATGGCAACAGTCCTTCCTTCCTTCCTTCCTTCCTTCCTTCCTTCCTTCCTTCCTTCCTTCCTTCCTTCCTTCCTTCCTTCCTTCCTTCCTTCCTTCCTTCCTTCCTTCCTTCCGATCCTCTCCTCAACCGGCCTTAAGCAACAAAGCGTATTAATTACAGGTCAGCGTTTTGCAGCGAGCGCAGCGCCAAAGCACTCGGTGCCTCTTTTACCGCTGTTCTCCTTTTTTTATCTGTCCTCATCTTTCCATCCAGCGGCTGTACTTATGTGTGCTTTTGAAACTTTAATGTCCAAATGTTCCCTTTTGATCATACTTGTAAATGGTTTTCATTTTAATGTTTAAAACATTGTCTCTTTTATAGCATTAGATTGAGGGATGGCTAGGGTGGGGGGCGGGGGGTAACGCACGTCTGTCATGAATCTTGGATGAGTGCGGCGCACTAATGTCAAAAGACGTCCGGGCCGCGTGTGCGTGCGTGTTTTTTATTTTAGGGAGGGCATATTACAATAATGCCGGAGCAGCACAAAGTGCAGGGGAGGGGAAAGTGGACGGCCGCGTGCCTCGAGTGTGGAAAGGCGGGCGGCGGCCTAATGGACACAAACATGCATAAATAACAACAAGCGCGGCTCGCGGGCAAAGCTTTTAATAAATCCCTTCACGTGGGTTGCGTCAAATCTTTTCATGCAGACACTCATCAACTCACCTTGGCAAAAACGTAGAAGCCTCAAGCTGTTTAATTTTCGGACGCCCGCTCGGCACGCGCTGCCATCTGAAAGTGACGCGTTGACGGGACCTCCGCCGAGAGAAAGTGACACGAGTCATGGGTGAAGCTAAACGTCTTGACTATGTCGGGGCCCCTGCGGCCACGCGGCGCTCCTCCGTCCGCCGCTGTCCGAGCCCATCGCAGCAGACCGGCCTTGACTGAGGCCTGCTGGCGCGGCACCTCTGTCGCGCCACCGCCGCTCATGTGGCGCCGGCGAGCTCACGCTGCTGCCTAATTAGTGTCACATCAGGGAACCGGCGGGAGGGGTGAGGCAATGCGAGCATTAAGGTCTAATGAGGCGGCTAATGAGCCGCTAATAAGGCTGCTCGGCTCAGATGGGGAGTCAAGCGTCTGATAACTGACACGTGTGCAGTTAGGACTACAAATCATCAAATAACCACGTGGAGGCCCGCCGCTGTGCCGTGCGTCTTTTTTTGTGGCTAAAGTTAGCATCTGAAATTAAACAGGAAGTTTTCCATTTTGGTTCCACAAGGCCATTCCAGGCAAATAAAAAATAAAAAAAGTTTGGCATCATCATTTGCGGGTTGGGCGTTGTTACCCCCTTGGGCGCCGCTCGCAGCTTGAACTCGTTTTGCTTTTGAGCGCGTACGAGTAATAAGTTGGCGAGAAACTGGATGTTTGTCAAAATGATTCATGCCGGCGCAGGAAAAAAAACAAACTCCCAGTGAACGTAAGCAAGGGAGAAAGTTATCCTTTGTGACAAGAGCGCGCGCAAATCCGAGCGACTTCACACAGGCTCGGAAAGTAGGTTGCGTCACACCCGAGCGAGCTCTGTAAACATTGACGACTATTAGCACACTAAAACATACATGAGTGGCAGACTTTTAAAAATGAGGCCTTTTTTTATGATGTCAACTTTCCTAACAAGGAAATGGTGATTAACACGCTTGTAAAACCAGCGGCATCAAAGCCAGCCGCAACAAAGTCTTCATCCGCCGACTCGTCTCCTCAGCGCTCGCTCGCTCGCAGCTAATGCGAAGGCGCCGCTTGACTCGGAAGCTCTTAATAAGCGCATGCCGCTTTATTTGCCGCGCATCAATCACATCAGAGAGGCGGCGGAGTTCTCGCGGCGGCGGAGGTGAGAGCGCCGCCGTTCGTCTCGACTCGGGCTTGCCGCTTGTAAAGGTCGGCATCCCACTCACCTGCTGTAATGAGAGCCGCCAATCAAAGGCCCGCCGCCCCGTCTGGTGGTTTGATTCTGACGCTCTGCGGTGTCGCTCCGAGGTTGCCGCTGCAAATTAGGGAAATGGCACTGCTCATTACGCCGCCCGAGGCCCGGCCCACGGGAGGGAAGAGTCGGCGGATGTTTTTGAGTTACACGCGGGGAACGCCGCCATCGTGGACAAACAGCTCAAAGTTGAACGAGCGCCAAAAAAAAAGTATTGATCGGGATCGTTCCAATCGCAAACCCCGGTGTTGCCGCACTCATTTTTTTTGGGCCTTGTTATCGGCGTCAGGAAAGCCAGAGCATATTTCCCACACGTGGCAAGACAATGGAGGCCCGAGCCGTCCCTTTCCCCCACGTGACTGTTTCATTTGCAGCCTTCTCTGGCACATCGCCCCTTTTAATGATTTAAGTTGG
Organism: Syngnathus scovelli; assembly: GCF_024217435.2. Taxonomy (NCBI): domain Eukaryota; kingdom Metazoa; phylum Chordata; class Actinopteri; order Syngnathiformes; family Syngnathidae; genus Syngnathus; species Syngnathus scovelli. Next base: position 5,924,926 of record NC_090864.1, on the reverse strand, counting down.
CAGCACCGGAGCCGAGCGAACGAGAGAGAGAGAGGGCGGGAGGGAGGGAGCGTTCGGCATTAAATAAATAATGGTGATAAAATGTAGAGCTCATACATTTCAAAGCTAATGCGACTAGCGGCGCGATCGCAGCAGCTGCACACAGTCCTCCCAGCGCTAATTTGATTGATTTGTTGTGACAGCAGCCAAATAATTGAGAGTGAGAGGTGCTGCCAGCCAGCCAGCGAGCGGGCGGGCGAGCAAGCGGCACACGCCCTCCCTCTCGCTCTTCCTCGCTTTCTCGCGCCACTAGCTTATTGTTTGCCTTCGACGACAAGCTGTCTTTGTGACGACTCCCAATCAAAGTGCGCTTGCGAGCGGGTCGCAATCAAACAAGCGCATTTCCACCGGGGCTCATACACACACACACACACATAAGCGCATCCCCCCGAGACGCAAAATGTACGCATCTCTCTGAAGCTCTCAGCGCCTCACTTGTTGCAAGCGTGCTAATGATTTGTCTTCCACGTGCGGCGTAATTGCGCGCTTGATTGTAGCGCATTATGCTAAACAGCAGGCATCCCCAAGATATTTGTGCCGCTCGCGCAGCCGGCGCGCTTCCTTCTCCACACAAGTTCTTATCGATGTTGAAAAACACAAAGGTCATTTCAGATCCACCTTCTCCGCTTTCGCGAGTCTGCGGCAGATGGCATCGGAACCCGACCCCCCTCGCTAAAAGCCGTCTGCGGTTACTAATTGCTGATCGGGGCATCGTTAGCTTAATTAATGGGCTGCGATCTGTCCCGGCGAGGGAACCAGGGGGGCGCTTTTATCTGTATCGGCGCGACTTAAAAGGTCCCGGGAGATGGGCTTGGGTCCTGTGGTCGCTATGCCTGCAAGCCCGACTCATCTTATGGTGGACCATCGCTGACTTTGATGACGGGGAAGGAAAAGACTGCAGTTTGCGCCGAATGATTTCGGCTGCTTAGAAGCCGCGGAAATAAAATTGATCCGATTCACACATCTCGTAACCCGACTGTTGGATGATGCATCGTTGCGGGCGCGAGATTTCATTCAGCGCCGCTGCCCTTTGCTGAACCTGTTGCGAGTCAGCGAGCGGCATTTAGCGCATAAGTAGCACGCGGCTTCATTCATCATACTCAATCGGGCCGCTAAAGAATCCCCATCGGCATCCGCGGGGAATCCATTTGCGCGCCGGCTAGCGCATTTGGCCACCACGGCGTCGACCCACGGCAATGTCTCAAGACCCTTGCCCAAAGTTCAACGGGAAATGTGCCACTTTGGCTGAAAAGATCATTTTGAGGATTTACCGCTTGAGCAAAATGATGCGAGGGGCCCGTCGGTCGGCGGCCTCGGCTCGAACGGCGTCGCCTGGCTTGCCGCTCGGCGCTGTATTAAAGAGCATTCCTAATCACAGCGGGCTGCTTGTGCGTGTCACTCACGAGGCCGCTTCCACATCAGTCAAGCGCCCGCCGGCGTCAAAGCGCAAACACGCGCCCAGCAAAGGGAATCATTAAGGAGACACAAGAATGGAAAGCAAATCCCATTGTTTGGCCTCATTTCAGTCTTTTTTTTTTGTTTCCCGGCTTCTTCCCCAAATGCTAACGTGTCCGCCTCTACATTATTGTGCATCTCTGGAAGAAGCTGCCGCTCGTGCTTGTTGTCAGCGGGCAAAATTTGGACATCCCCTGCTTGAAATAATCCCCGAGAGAATTGCAATTTAAGGTGAAGCGGCGACTCCTTTTTGCCGAGCGCTAAACGCAGCCCCTCAATCTCTCTCGGCTTTTACTGTCAGTCCAGAGAGCACTCAGTCATCTCTGTGCATCACAACCCCCTCCCCCTCACCCAATATTGATTTTTCCTCCCACTGAAACAGCCGCATGAACATAAATTTTGCATGAGGCTTTTACTCGGGGCCTGCGCGCTTTTGCTCCAACGACACATGAACAGGCGCTAATAACCCGGCCTGGCTCGGCCCGGATTGGCCCAGATAGGCACTCCGGGACCCCTCACTGGGCACCGTTGTATTACATTTTGTCAACATCTTCCTTGAAATAACCCTGGAGGAGGAGGAGCAAATGTATTCTTTGTCACGAAAGGAGGCGTGGCGTCCCTGTGACTGCACTGTGCGTTCCTTCGCCTGACCCTCACAATGCAAACAAAGCATCCGCGGCGAAAGCGTCTGCCGGATTCAAAAGCAAAACTTGTTGAACGTCTCCACTCCTGGTTTGTGTTTTCAAGGGCCTCAAAGCTTCTCTCTCGTCTGGAATTTAATGTCATTGCTGGTTAATAAGATTTGTAGCTTTTAACCTTCTCCCGTCACCTTTCATATTTTCTCTCCAAAGAAGTGGAATGAAAGTCGATCTTATTTTGCCGCCCACTCACCGGCGAGGGGCGCGCCACCCACGGAGGTGAAAAGAGCGGTAGGCATTCTCCGCTCCTGTTTGTGCAACATCTCCATTTAAAAATAAAAAAAAGGGTGAGATTCTTTGACTGGCATAACCTCGACAATAATAAAGTCTTCATTTACTACATTTGCTCTCCAAACGTTTCAGCGATTCCCAGTTCAGGTTTTACACAATAAGCATTTTGGGAGATGATGGCACTCTTGGCACACCTACTTGTTGAAATTAGGTCAGACTGTAGAGTCACAGCTCCTGCAAGCAAAAAAAAAAATGGCGTCCTGACTCTTTTTTTCCAAACTTCCCGCCGTTCCCCACCTTTGTAACAACAGCGGCAATCACTCGCTTGAGAAGAACAGTCCGACTCAAATCAGGCCCGAAGGGGAAAATTCTTTCCTATTTTCCAAGTTATTGACGATAATTAGGAAGAAGGAAGCTTCCCTTTTCAGGTTTAGCACGGTCACGTCCGAAGATACGATGTGAGACTCGAGCGACCGCGGTCGGGTCGGCGGCGGCGCGTGACGACTCCGTACGTTAGCCGGGCCGCGTCGGCAAACATCAACGCGGCGTCGGCCAATGAAATGCTTTTGCCATTTAACGAGCTGGTCGGCATCTGGCCCGCTCTCCATCACTGCGGCAAACAATTAGCCCAGATGAGGCGCTTTTTGCGGAACTTGGGCGGCGGCGGCGGCGGCGGGTCAGTGGTCCTGACAGTCTTAACAAGATGACAGCGTTTGTAAAGCGCCGGCCGGGCGCTCTTCAGCAATGTCGTTACCTGCGGTGCGGCTCTGATAATGAGGCCACATGGGGCTTCTTCCATATTCCCTCTGTATTTGTTTGCTTTTGCCTCATCCCGCCTTGTTGCGCCTCTCATTTCTGGCCGTAATGGCCCACGCCGGAGGACATTCTTCGCTCGCCTTTGATCTCTCCTGCGCTTTGGCTAATTTGCTGACAGACGCCGCGCCAAACTCGGCTTTTGTCTTCTGCTTTTGTGTTTTGTCTCGGAATTAGAGCGCAGCGTTTTGTCACTGTGGAGGCAAAGAGGGGCCTTTTTTTCTGGGGTGTCACAGATCATTTTGAAGACTTTCCCACTCATTTGCACGTGGCTCCGTCCTGCTGGAAATTTCCAAAAAATATTTCAACAGGGCACCATTATCCAAGTTAATGTTCTGCTCTGGGAAATTGATGCTCCCTTTTTTTCCCGGTGTAATTAAAAGAAAATATCGTGACAATGGAGATGTTTGACTTGGCAGGCAGCAGCTGCTTCGTCTTTGTCCTTCCAACCCGACTAAATTGAGGAACCGAAAAGCCCTCAGGACCTTGTTGTGGCTCCGTGCAATTTGCGTGTGCCTCTAGTGGCGCACTTACATGTCTTCATGCATGTCAATCGCAGGTGTGGGGCTTGTTGCGTGAATAAAAACATCTCACGTTGCCATGTGTTGATTGGGCTTTCTCTACAGCTACCTCAACCCTCAACTCGCAATTGCAACACCTGCAGCAGCTGCAACAGATGCATCACCACCACCAGCAGCACCAGCAGCAGCAGCAGCAACAGCACCAGAATCAAGCGTCATCCCAACACCATCACATGACCCCGCCCGGGCATCAACAGTCATCCGTGCCGTCGCCGGGGTCCGCCTGCTCCTCGGTGTCACCGCCGCCGCCGTCGCATCGGCCCAACCAGTCGCCCGCCCGGAGCCTCCCCTCGCCCGTCACCCCGCCCGTCCCTTTGCCGGTGAGTCTTTCTCAGGATAAAACAATTATTAACATTTCTTCGACAAGCACCCCTAAGATTTTCCATGTTGCCTGACGTGTTGAGCATGCCTGGGAGGGATTGTGAGGTCATCTCCTCTCCTGTTTTATCAGCCTCTTCATCTTTGTCCGTCCATCCATCTGGGCCGTCTGTCTGGCCGTCAGCGTTGCCATGATAATGGCCTATTTTATATCCCGGCGGTTTCATTTCCAGCGTGCGCCGGCCGGGGTCGCCTGGCCGTCCCCGCTCACATTCATCAGCGTCAGGCCCCTTATTGGCTTGTGGCGTGAGCTTCTTTATGGGCCGAGATGCGTCGGGCTATTTGTTCCCTCATTTTCGACACCCCCTGCCTTTTGCCACCACCGCCGCAGCCTGCTGAGACTTACGGGGAGGGGGGGGTGCATGTCTGGAGCTAATGGGCCTCCAACGATGCTATGTTGGAACCTAACACGCTGTATGGTCTCCGTGCCGAATCACTTGAGAAAAACTGAAGACAACACTCTTCTAAGAAAATTCACCGCCACAAGTCACAATGTTATTTTGTAGGCATGTCAATCATGAGCACGCACGCAAAAATAAGTCACGTGAAGTTCCAAGGATCCCTCTAAGAAAATTCAGCTCCAAAATCCGTCTAACTCAGCTACAAAAAAATAATACACTTCATGACCCCACAAATATTTGGTGGTCTGGTTTATCATGAGTACACCCACAAAAAATCATGCCCCAAACAAGACAACAAGTCTTCTATTTTGGTCATATAAGCCAAGACAGTCGAAGCTTCGAGTCGAATAGCCCGCCCGCGTACCCGCCCGCCCGCTTTCTATTGAAAATGTCTTGAAAGAAAGCAGCAAGCGTGATTCTGATGACCGGGGACAGAGCTCCCTTGAGAGGAAGCCACATCAGCTATCATTAAGATATTGCCTCAATCAAATAGGATTAGCGTGCGTGTGTGTGTGCGTGTGTGTGTGTGTGTGCGTGAGCGTAAAGGCTTTACTTGGATTCTGGGTCAGCGCCGGTCCGGCAAGGACAGGCCGCGGCCTATGGCGACCGCTCAATAGGATTTGAAGGCCCGCTCGGGCAGACGCACGGTCCGCGGCAGCTGATTGGATGGCGTTAAGCTCCTTGCTTCATTCACGTAAAGGTTCAGCTTTGGACTTGAGGTGGACAAGGTGCTGAGCTGCTCTGATGATGATGTTGAACATTCGGCAGGTTTTTGGCAGCTGCTGAAGTTCGCTTCAAAAATCAACAATGTCGGTTTTGGCCGACACAATTTGTTTGAGGTCCGGACTCGTCTTGGCTACTTTCTTGCCTTTCATAAACTACGACAGCTAATTTGTTTCCGCGGCAACTGGAAAGAGCCGCAGAGGTGACAAATAGACTAGCGAGGTGAGATTAGCAAATGTGCCTAAGTGTGTTAATGTGCCGAACGTGAGAAGCGGTGGCGGCGGCGGGATTTTCAGCCCGCGGCTTGATTGATTGGAGCCGCAGGGTTTTCTCCACGCCCGGCGAGCTCGGGGAATTGGCGGCAGGCAGAAGTGCGGCTACGTGGCGGAATTGATCTTAATTAGATCTGAAAGAGCCGCCACAGCAGAACGGGCCCGCCGATTAAAATGAAAAACAGGAGAAATTACCGAACAAATTAATCATAATGTCGGGCTACAGCTGTAAGGTCGGCTGTAATTTGCCACTCCACTGGCTTACATCGGGCCGGCACCGGTAAAGGCGGAGGCGCCGCTGCAGGCGGACATGCTGATCTGTGGAAGCTTAGGTGGGCCGGCCCGCGCCGCCATGACCGTGCTTGTCGCCTTCCCGTCCTCCTTCCCAGTTGTCTGCTGCAAATCTCGCTTAATAGCAATTGTTAGCTTAGCTTGTAGTTGTGATCATTCTCATGCTTTTACTTGGCTTCCATTTCCCATAATAAATATCAAATATTAGAGAATTGACGACAAAAATATTACCAAACGTGTTTGTTGGTCTCTGCAGGGAGCACAAATGGGCCTTTTGACTTGGTTTGCGAGGAGGTCATTGCTCCGATAAGGCTGCATTAAAAGCTTCTTTGGGATTTTTTATTTATTTATTTATTTATTGCTGCCTGGACGGTGCTAGCTCTGCGGTCACTAATGGCCACTAGAAATTACCAGCGGTGGAAGCGGACCCCGCGGGGGACCCCGGCCTCCTCGGCAGAGCCCAGCACTTAGACGGCGTCTGCGGGGGGGCTCGATGTCATAACCCGCCCGGATAATTAAAGAAAGCGCTGTTAGCCGAGCCCCCGTCTCATCACCGGCCGTCTGACCGACAAGAACCTCCGACCCGACTGCAACATCCACGCGGCAAAATGACATCTCATGTTTTATCTGAATGTCAAAAAAAAGGAGCTTCCGAAACCAGTTTGGCGTGTTCGCACCAGATGAAAAAAATAAATAAAACCAACTTTGAGTGCACAGCCAAATGAGGGCTGGATCTGGTAATGAGATGAAGTGAAGTTTGTCAATTGCAGCCTGCCCGGCTAATCCCTCATTGCAAGTAAATACAAGTAGCGGAGCCGTCACGGTCAGCTTCCCGCCGGGCCCGGCCGGCCCCTCGTCTTTCAGATGAAGTCTTATTTTCTGCTTCAGTCAACAGTGCGCATTTGGGAGGCTAAATTGCACGCGGCCGCTTGTTACGTAAGGCAATTTTCTGCCTTCTTAAGACCCGCAGCGGCCCGCCCAAAAGCGGCTTCAGGTAGTTGGGGGGGTGGGCCGACGTTTCGAGTCCCGTTTGCTGTTGAAGTTTGAGTTGTGCCGATCTGTAAAAAATCAATAAAATCGATTGGTCAGGCTCGATTAATACATGTGTTAGCATAATAGGCCGGTGGCGTCTTTTCAGCGCCTTTATGGCAGTAAACCGAGTGTGTGGAGGGAGCTCGGCCGGAGACAAAGGGGGAGGATGCAGGGGGGGGTGGGAGGTGAGGAAAGATGAGCAGTGTGAGACAGCGAGGCCTCCGACGGGCCGCCGCGCTTGGCAGCCGCTGACCTTGGCCGCCACGGCGCTCCTCGCCAGGGGCTTCTAATGAAGGCTGATTGTCAGCCTGCTGAAAAAGAAAGAGAGAAGAGGTAATTGCAGCACTTGCCCCCCCCCCTCCCCTCGGATGTTGGGGTGCAGCCAGCAGCCGAGACAGAGGTGGTCTGGTAAATTGTGGAGGAGGAAGGTAGGAAGTAGACAGACCCCCTGGTTGCAATTTACCCCCGTGGAGAGCGGACAGGGAGAATTTTGAACTCCAGATTTGGGTTGCCTTAAATTTCATTGCAAGCGGCGTCCATTTTGGCGTTTCCTCGACGTCGAAAAAAGACGGCAAAAGCGAAGCGGTCGATACAACTACCCATGTAAATGTCATCAATTCATCCGAGGACGACTCCACCGTTCGTATTTTTGTCCCAGCCCGAGAGGGCGGGCGAATGATCGATCCGGGCGCGGCGGCGAGCCCCCCGGCAGTCGTCGCCATTCGTCTTTGGGGCGGGCGCTCGGTCGCTGACACATGACAACTCCTCCATTTCTCTTCATTAGCCCCTTTTTTTTTTTTTTTTTTTTGGAGAGCACCCGGCCAGCCAAGAGTCATCACTTACCTTTATTGTGTTTATGGAGACGCGCCGCGGCTGACCCTCCCCATATTAAATTGACAACATCAAAAGATCACTGGACATTGATTAGCGGGATATTAAAGTCATTCAAAGGCTATATTGAGATGTCAGAGCGCACACAAGACATTTTGCGCTCAGCGCGCTTCAAAAGGGATCCTCCAAATGAAATCAAAGAAAAGTTTGATGACATCTGAAATATTTGCTGACCTTTGGGAAGTCTTATGACTGCATGTTTGTCTCCATGAGTTGCTCCACAGTTAGTGTTCAAATATTCTTTCCTTCTAAAAGCTCCCATTTTAACGCTATCATAATAAATGCTATTGACATGCTAATGCTAACGCTTGCCGTAGTTGTACGGAGTGTTAGCATTAACATGTCAATTGCACCAAATGTGTCTTTGAATCTCTTTGAGGTGGCTAAATCTCATCGATCATTCGTCGGCCATCCAAAAAGTCTGAGTGGAAGCTGGTGTAAAAGCGGAGAAAACACATCCAGAAAGAGTCCCAATTATCAGAAAAGGGGCCGAGGGGGATTTAATGGCATGATTAAAGGCGTGCTTAATTCCGCTGGGCGGTAACGAGTGGCGAGATTGACGGCCGCCGCCCGGCACTCCATCAGCGCTTTATCGTCGCCTTGGACGATTTCACGACTCTGCTCCGCCTTTATTTGCATCACACCTCGTTAGACGCCTCCATTTGGCCGCGCCTTAATGCCTTTTATTTGACGGCGCCTTAACTCGCTGTCACTCAAACGTCTCCGATGACATCACTCCCTCCGGCCGTTTGTCCTTCTGCAATGTGGGAGGTGCATTTTACTGGATGTCTTGTTTTTTAGTTCCTCACTATTGGACATCCGTCCATGGGGGGGGGGGATGTTGGCAGCCAGCAGGCTTTATTTTTCGCAAGGTGTGCAGCAGAAGCCCAGCGGTGGGCAACAGATGGCCCAGTGCGGAGGTGTTTGCGAGGGCCTAATGGCATTTTGATGTTTAAGCACCGACGGGCGCGAGGGAAGAGTCGGCCTGGCGGCGGCGTGTGTGCGCTCTCGTGTCACACTTGATGACATCAAGCGTGTGGGGAGGAACTTGCATGTTGGAGGCGCAACTTTGTCCTATTGTGACAACGCGGCCGTTATTCCTGCCGGGGACGACGCTCGGCGCCGTATGAGCTCTTTGCACTCACAAGAAAAGCCGCCGTCGCACGTACAAGAACGTCACAATCAAGAACACGACAGGACAAAAGTGCTTTCTTTCTTTTTTTTTCACCCCGGTTGCTAATAAAAGTCAGCGTAGCATTTTGTTTCCTAAATTTGGGAAAAAAAGTGAACAAAAGGAAAAGTTAAAACAACAACAATAAACGGCATTTTCTTTGTTTCAAAAATTTCCAGCGGGGGGTCTGCTAGCGCGGCTACGCTTGGCAGCGGGGCGACTTTTCCCCCTGTTTGAGCGATTACACGCGCCGGGCGAGCCTCCCTCCGGCTAAAACAAAAGTCTCAGCACGCCACACTTTGCGGCGATTATAGCCAAACGTGCATTTAGCCTGGCGTAGCCTCTCATATTGCGCTGCCAAGAAAATGAAAGCTTTGGCTCAAACCGCAAAAGCATAGAGCTAGCGTAAAGACGCGAACCAACAAACGGTTGTTGATCTGCTCCAACAATCAGCGCCAACGCTCGGCCGGGCCTGTCATTTGCTCCCTCCCGTCGAGGAGTCGCCGTGGCGGAAAATGGCCTGTTTAGCTCTGGAAACGCTCATGCGGGCTTTTCAGGACCATTTAACCCAACAGGAAGGAGAGGTGCTATTGACGAGGTTTCCAATCAAGATGCCTCGCTGTGTAATTGGCTGTTAACACCAAAATAAACACGCATTTTGCCGTCAGAAGTCTTTTTCTGAACATATTCAACTTGTATCTCAAATCGTACAAGTGACTCGAAATACAAGCACGTGTTTGAGACGTCCGCAAGATGAGCTCTGCCAAAACGCAGTCCGCTGGGAAGACGACATAAAAAGACAATAAAGGAAGAAAAAGACTTTGTGGGCAATATCAATCACGGCCAATTTGAGGGGAGCTGCCGACATGAAATATGATTTCATAAGACAAATGCCGTGTCATTCTTAATGTGCTTAACCTTTACTGTCAATGAAAAAGTATTGATTTCCTCCCCCCGCCTCTCCCTTATCATTAGATTTGAGAAAGTGTAATAATAATGTACGGCGCTGGGCCTTAGCTAACACGATGATCTTCGGATTGGAAGCCCGCCGTGCACGCCAGGACAAGCGGGCCGCTCTTGCCTCAATTTTACCACTGAGCGCGCAAACGCTACATTTAGAAACTTGTGGCTGATTCTAATCTCGTGCTTGTATTTCCGACAGCCGCTGAACCCTCTTGCCAGCCAGGCGGCAGCAGCGGCGGCCATGGCAGCCGGCTCGCAGGTGTTCGGCAACGCTCTGTCCAACCTGCAAGGAGGCGGCGGGCAGCTGGTGACCAACGCGCAAGGACAGGTGAGCGCCAGCCTTCGACAAACAAAAGCTCCTCTTCCTCCTTCTGGTTGCTAGGCGCACAAAAAACGCTGAGTTGGTCGTATTCACAATTGCCGGACGCTTGAATGATGACGCTTGTCATGGCCAAGTCCCGGCAAATGAATCATCTCGTTGCAGGCAAATGTGTGAGTTTGACGGACGGACAGATGTTGACTTGATGGCACTGTAGTCAATCGTTTTTTTTTTTTTTTTTTTTTTTTCTCCCTCCAAAGAAGCCACCAAGCGTGTTTGGTGGGAGCAACGATGCGGTGTTTAACTCACCGCGTGGGCCCGGGCTCACGCCTGCTCTTGATGCTAAACGCAGCTAATGAGACAGTATGGACTCAAGTGGTTTCCAAAGGCGCCGGCGGCGCCGACCCATGTCGACGCAGCGCGTGGCACTGCGCCGCGCTGTGCGCTTTGCTAGTGTCTTGGGCCGGGCTGACGGTGCCTGACATAATCAGGTCAGCGAGACGGTCAAAGCCCCGGGCTGCAGCCTTTGCTCCCCGACCGACTCATTATTCGCCGGCATTATTCAGACAGAAAGGGACGGAGGGGGGGAGGGGGTGGGCACTCACACCACGGCTGCTTACAAGCAGGATGAAGCACGCGGAAAACAAACAGCCAAAACCTCCTCCTCATATAGAGGAGGGAGAAGCCAGCTTTTAAAAAAAAAAAAACAATGTCAGCATATTTTTCCTCCCCATCTTATTTATGTGTATTTTATTTCTAGCTCTATCTCATATATTTCAGAATAATTAATTCAACCTTTTGGATGCACATGATGAAGAAGCGGAGGTTATGGAGAAGAAAGATCAACATTGCGTTAGGTGACGTTTGGTGAACGCGAGTCGGCGAGGCCCCCGGATTGTCATCAGAAGAAGATTCCAAAGCAAGCTGTCGCCCGCCCGCCCTTTTTATGATGCTTACGGAACAAGCACTTAGCGCCACGACCGCCATGAATAATTGAGCGGAACAAGTTACCCCCGCCGCGCCACGCCAGCATGCAAAGCGGGGAGCTCGTCGAGGAAGGGGGGGGGGCAATAAAATATGCTAAGTGGCAGGACGAGAACACGAGCCAGGAGAGCGAAATTATCTGCAGCCTAATGTGAAGCAACGCAGCCAAATGAGGCGTGGCGGGGATGAATTACAGATTACCGGCCCGCCTTGCTCGCGACGATCCCCCCGATTATGTCAAAGCGATGTTGCCGGGGGGTGGCGACGTGGGGGGCGGGGCCACACGCATCGCAGGAGCCATGCAATGCTAACAGTTTAGACGAGTTAAATGAGGCTCCACGGGCAAGAATTGAAAAGCAAACAATTGAGCTGAAGTCAAATGTTTGATCAAGCGGCGCCTTGAGATAAGAGCGACCTGACTTAGGAGTTTTCGTCTATTTTTTTGTGCTTTGACTTGTGTAAACTTGGGATATGACGAAAACGAAAAGGTCTTGTTGTCCTAATCAACCATCTTTGAAAATGGATTTCTTGATGAGTTGAGGTCTTGGCCGAGTCCTGGACCGGGATCATGTGGCAGTTGTGCCTAACGGGGGGGGGGGGGGGGGGGGGGCAGATTGAACAACCTTCATCCGTGCATTGACACTCAACACTTGCGTTTGCCCTTCCTGATTACAAGAACACAGGATGAAGGTGTGTGTGGGGGGGCAATAGCCCCCCCACGAGAGCCCTCTTTGTTTTTATCTGCTCTCAGTAGAGACACACAAAGACACTTGAACACACTCAGACACTTGTGGTCACGCATGCAAGCGCTCACGCTGCATGATGTCTAACGCAGGCACTGGTGTGCACCAGCTCACACACACACACAAACACACACACAGGTACTCGGTGTTGACCTTTGCTGCCAGCAGTCCACTCTGGCCTCGCTTACTTTTGTCTGTACGAGCAACATTCGGAAGACATTCAAAGCTGCTCCCCCCGTTTCAGATCATCGGAACCATCCCTCTGATGGCAAACTCGGCTGGTCCGTGCGGCCAATCGGGGACCGGCAACGCGACGCTGCAGGTGCCGCCCATCACGCCGCAGCTGCTGACCAACGCGCAAGGGCAGATCATCGCCACGGTGATCGGCAATCAGATCCTGCCCGTCATCAACACGCAGGGCATCACGCTGTCGCCCATCAAGCCCGGCCAGCAGGTGGGCCACCTGAAAAGTTGCCCGTCGTTCTCCATGAATGCTTGTAAAATAATGTTTAGCGGCGGCTGGCTCTGCATTTAAAAGCCTCGACGCTCGCTCGCACGAATCATTTACGCCTGTCAGGAACGCGCGCTCGAGCATATTTCCACTCAAGCTGGATAATTCTCTCGGCTCGGCTGTTGACTAGCGCGAGCAAACACGTAGCAGCCCGAAAGTAATGAATAGGCGGCGAGATGACAAGGCGCCCGCCCGTCTTGATGTTGTAAAAGCGCAGCCGGCAGAAGAGTACATCCATGTCGCTATTGTGCCAGCGCGGCGTAGCCGTCAGGAATTAGCATTTGATTCCAGGAGCCAGCCACAACAACAAACGCGCTAGTTCCTACAAAAGTCAAAAGCAGGACGTCAAAAGCGGCAAACTCGCTTTGCTGCGAAGTGGCAAATTTCATCACTGTTGATTTTGCTCACTGCTTGAAACAGTTCACCTGAAGTTTTTTTTTTTGGTTTCTCAGCAGGGTGCGTGCGGCCCAGCTTCCTCCGGCTCCTCCTCCTCGTCCTCCCTGTCGTCTTCGTCCTGCTCATCGTCATCCTCGCAGCCCGGCCTGCTCCACCTGGCCCACCGACACAGCCCGCTTCACCGGCCCTCCTCTTCCTCCTCCACATCCCCCTCCTCTTCCTCGGCGCTCAGTGTGGGACAACTCGTCAGCAGTAAGTATGGAGGAAGTCTAAACAACCCCCCCAACACCAAAAAAAAATAAAAATAACAAAGAATAATTTACTGTGCAAAATGCAAATTTTAAAAACATTTTGTTTACTTTTATTTTTCCACTATACGTCAATCGTAATTTAGATTTAAAAAGAACAAACAGAAGATTTGAATCAAGATGGCGGCCCCATGGATTTTTGCCTTAAACACGCTTGGAGGATTCTTTTAATAATTTATTGATAATGACCACGATGAATAATTGACAGGCGGCAGCAGCTTTGCTTGGCAAAGCTAGATGCCAGAGCGCGCCTGTCGTCCGCCGTCAATTTGTCTCATTAGCGCCGCGCTGTGCCGCGCCGCAACTTTTTGTCTCTTTCTTGTCGGCAGCCGCGCGAGTCGTTCCACTCGGGCGCTCGTTTCTGACAACTCGCGTTGGAATCACTCGGGTTTTGTTGCTTTTGTTTATTATGGGGCTTCAATTGGAAGAGATTACAATTGAGGACGTTCTTAGGGGCGCATCTTGGGAGGGCAACTGTTTATTTAATTTTTACTGATGAAAATAATAGAATTAGAATAAAATATTTTTAAAAATCTGCTTTTCAAAGTAGATTTAAAAATATTTTTTGCTAAATGTTTTATATTTTAAGTGTGGAAAGTAAATTTAAAACAATTTTTTTATCCTATATTATCATAGATTTCAAACATGTATATGGTATTATTAGCTTGAGTTATTTATTCTTTGTTTTTTATATTGGAAGAGTTTAATTAAACATTCATGTTATTTTTTGATGTATTACAACATATATTTAAGATTTCTTCATTATTATTATTGACCTATCAACTGTGTTAAAAAACTAAAACCAAAATTAGCACAATTGTTATTGTGTAAACTGCAAAATCTTGGTGTGAAAACATGCACAAAAAATTCATAAGAAATTTATAAAATTTTAGTAAAAATGCCATAAAAGGAAATAAAGTGTCCATTGTCTTAGACTAAATGCAAAGAAAAAAACTGGTTTATTTTCGTGACTGCTTTTATGTTATTCATAAACGGCACTTTGTCATTTATTAAGAAGGTAACAAAATTGTGCTCGTCAGAACCCGGCACAGCCCCGAGCGAGGTGGACGGCGTCAACCTGGAGGAGATTCGCGAGTTCGCCAAAGCCTTCAAGATCCGACGCCTGTCGCTGGGCCTGACGCAGACTCAGGTGGGGCAGGCCCTCAGCGCCGCCGAGGGGCCCGCCTACAGCCAGTCCGCCATCTGCAGGTGAGCGGCGCCAAATCGTCCTCCGCGCCCGTCCTTCAATTGGCCTTGGCTTTGCGTCATCAGGAGAGCATCCGTTTTTCACGACTCATCACCTGCTCTTTATTTTCACCGTGCCACATTGGACAACCTTTAAAAATTTCAGCGCGTCAACATCAGACGTTCAATAAAATGTGAAACGCCCCCCCCCCCCCCCCCCCACACACACACACACACGCACACACACACACGCACACACACGCGCGGCTCCCGCTTCCTTCTGCTCCTCCTCATGTCAAACAGTCCCAGCATGCATTATTAACAAGCAGGCATAATTGAAATATTTATAACATACATTAAAAGCCATTAGCTTGAAAAATAAACATGCGTGTGCGTGTCAAGCGGATGTTAACTCTCTTTTGGTTAACACGGGAGGAGGGCGGGCTGAGCGATGCCCCGCCCCCTCACTAAGAAATCATTATTTCCCTTCAAAATATAAAATAAATTTCATGTTGTGATTCCAAAGGAACATTCTGCTGATTGTTTCAAGCTGCCGTTGATCACTTTGAACAAAAGTAGTTGGTCGGCGTTCGGGGACAACATTTTGTTTGAAATAGACGTGCTGTGACACTTCCTGGGCCAGTGGAGTTTTTTTTTGTTTTGTTTTTTTTTGTTTTTTTTTTGGGTGGGGCGACGGGCAGCTTTTGAGTAAGCTTGTTTTTTTTTCTCGACTCTCCCCAGACACACCATCCTGAGAAGCCACTTTTTCCTACCGCAGGAAGCCCAAGAGAGCACGATAGCTAGCAGTCTGACAGGCAAACTGAACCCTGGCCTTTTATATCCTGCCAGGTTTGAGAAGTTGGACATCACCCCTAAAAGCGCCCAGAAGATTAAGCCGGTTCTGGAGCGCTGGATGGCGGAGGCTGAGGCCCGCCACCGCTCGGGCATGCAGAACCTGAGCGACTTTATCGGCAGCGAGCCTTCCAAAAAGCGCAAGCGGCGCACCTCGTTCACGCCGCAGGCTTTGGAGATCCTCAACAGCCACTTTGAGAAGAACACGCACCCGTCGGGACAGGAAATGACAGAGATCGCCGAGAAGCTCAACTATGACCGCGAGGTGGTGCGCGTCTGGTTCTGCAACAAGCGCCAGGCGCTCAAGAACACCATCAAGCGCCTCAAGCAGCCCGACAACGGTGGCTGCGGGGGGGCCGTCCTGCCGCCGCCGCCCCCCCTGGACCTCGCCGACCCGCTCCGTGACATCCCCAAATGAAAATCCCCCGCTCCCAGCCAAAAAACTCAATGTCGTCGTCGTGATTCTCACTCAACCAAAAACAAGGCCGTGAATGAGATGTGAGGAGAGATATGAGGAGAGATGTGAGGAGAGATGCTCGGCGGTGCCTCGACTTACGAAGCGGCGCTCGGTGGCTTTTTTGCCCGCCAAAATTGGACTGAATGACTGTCAGCCTTTTTCACAGCATCCAGGCATTTGGAGGACCCACAAAATTCTATTAGGACCTATACGGTGGAGCCCCCCGACCCCCTTTGCGGAGTCACCTATTCGCTGCCAAGCCCAGTTTTTTTTTTTTTTTGTGGTCAGAGTTAGGGAGCTCGTAAATCAAGGTACCACTGTACAAACAGGTCAAACCAATTGTGAGAGGCCGGGGGAGAACATACCAAATGAAAACACTATTTACCAAAGTATGAAATACTTTTCTAATGTGCATTTTTACATTTATACCCGCAGACGCGAGGAAGCCAAAAGTGTTTTTTTTCCTTCTCCCTTCTTTCCGTGTACATACCGAATGCCGTGGCGATCGCAGGCCAAATCCATCAGGATGGCGACGTTAATCATCAAGATGTTCCTTTTTTTTTGACTTTGTACAACTTTGACAGCCGTTTCTAAACCACGCGCACGATGAGGATGATCACGGTGATGATTATGATGGTGGTGCGTTGCCAAAGCCTGATAGCCAAAGAACACGAGAGACTTTTTCCAGCTCAAGGACTTTTTCCCGATCGGCTCACTTTTAACACCAAAAAAAAACAAAAAACAGCCCAAAAATGACTAATAAAGCCTATAGAACAAAAAAAAGTCACGTCAAGCCATGTAAATGTCAGCAATGTTTGCATGTCACGCTTCTCTCTACATGCGGTAGCAGCCTCGCCCCCTCCCCTTCCTGAAAGACCCCAAAATAAGCTGGTCAAGAAAAGCCCTTTAATGTGATGACAAGGCTGACTGACCTTTGACTTTACATATATATATAAGACTATATATATGCAGGGTTTTTGTTCTATTTTGCTTTTTTTTTGCAAAGTGGGCCGGACCAAAGCTGTCGACTTGTTATGCACATTGTATAGAAACGTTTTCACCACCTTGACAATCTTGCCGCCCACCCCCCCAAAAAAAAAAAAACTCTTCATAAGGGAAGACGTGTACAGACGACAACGGCGCCCGCCACCTTTACCTCACTTTGATTGCGTGCTTGCTTTATTGGTGTCGCTCATACGCAACGTTTGTAAACTATCATCTGCCAAATGTTACTTCATTTTATTTATTTATTTATTTATTTATTTATTTATTTATTTATTTATTTATTTATTCAACCAACTCGAGAACCAAAGCTCAAACATTCTGCAGAGGTTAACTTTTTTGTTTTTGTCCTTTTAAATAATGCTAATGAAATGTATTTAATCCATGACGGAGCAATATCTGTTTTGGTCATTTACCATACAGCACTTTTTTTTTTCAGGGTTTTTTAATTTCTAAAAATGAAGAAAAACAAAGAAAAGCTTCGAGACTGTCTACTCTGACTCGCACCATAACGTGAGGAAAAAACAATTGTTTGACATTAAGGTGCCTGTCTTTTTGTTTGTTCATTTTCTTCATATAAAGTGTGCGCAGTTTTTATTTATTTGAGAATCATTAAAATGAAATTATTGCACAATTTTGCAAAGTTTTATGATGATTGTTGTTTATTTTACATATCTATTTTTTCCAATTTATCAAGTTACGTACGTCAAAATCGTCAAGACATTTCTTTGCCACTACAGCTTTATACAGGTCAACAGAAAAAGTGTTTTCAATAACTTGGAGTGTAAATATTCTTCAAGAAAAAAAAAAAAAACATTGCGTCCTTCATAAGCTGCACAAATGGAGCGTTTAGTAAAAGCAGAATTCAAATGACCTCGCCGCCTCTTTCAATCACCCCCGGCAAGCCTATAGGAGGCCATGGAGGGGCTGCTTGCTGACAAATGCATAAAAAAAAATTATTTTTTTTTGCACAGAGGGGGTCAGCGCAGACGCGCGGCCTCTCGTCGACAACCGGCAAACAAGCACAAGAGCCAAGAAAAGAAAAGTGAAGGGAGCCTTTTGAAAGCAAACTCCAAAGTTTGACACCTTATTGGCTCTCCTGTCCGCCGTGACGCCTTTGAAGACGAAAGGAGGAAACTAGTAAATAATAAAATCATCCTCATACAAAAAAAATAAATAAAAAAAAGCATAGAGAGCAGATCCATTATTAATAAGAAGAAGGATGCTTTTTTGGTCTTTGAGGAGGATTTCAACTCTGTTGGCAGACATGTTGTGATGCTCTTTTATTTGCCTTTTTAATTGCGCTGGCCGATGAAGATCGGCGGCATGCCTGTCCGCGTACTTGCTGAAGAAGGAAAACAACGTGGCGCCGCTTTGCTAGTCGGCTTTGTCTTTTCGACAAGACTAGAAAGCTTCCACAACTACACATTCAGTGTGTGATGTTAAACATTAGCCACCGGATGAGTGAATCATCCGCAACGCCGAAGGTAATTGCGCTGACACGAGCTGCTAGCTTAAGGGGGAATGCGGCTCGAGTTTGTGTCCTCGAAACACTTGAAAAGTTGCATTTAATGTAAACACGACAGCAATCATAGCGACAAGTCGTCCTTGAGATTATCTTGAAAAAGTGGCACTTGAAGAGGCCTCTTAATATTTCAAATCATCACAGTGCCACCAAAATGCAACAAACTTTGAACTTTGGGAGGGGGGGTTTACCTTGGAATATCCTGCGAGTTTATTTATCTTTTATAAAATATGAATTTTAATCTCAAGAATTTTAACATCATCCACTGACATGTTTTTCACCATTAGATGGCAAAAACATTCCACACACTGTCCCTTTAAGGAAAAGTTATGTGAAAGTTAGCACATTATTAACATGTTAAAACGTTTATCGCTTAAAATGTTATTGCGTGAACATTATTAGGTTGAAATGGGAAATTTAGCATTTATAATATGATGTATTTTTTTTCTGTTGTGGGCCCAATAGAGCAAAAATATTGACTAAAGATTCAGCTTTCAATGTTGCTTTGTGCATTGTCATTAAAGTGATGAGTGCGGAGTGTCCTTGTCGTCGCCATTTTGCATTGTGACGTATTCACACCTCTTGAAAATGACCAATGGGAGTTGTGAATCGCTCAAAGACGGCCCCCTAATGATGGCTGCACCTATGTGGCCCCAAGATTAGGGGGGGGAAAGGGCTAGAGGACATCGTGGTCTAAGTGTGGTGTAAACTCCCAATCTATCCGTCAAGAGGAGGAAGAGCTCCCAAGGTGCTCTGCTGGTTCCATTGTGTTGCTGGCCTGTCATCTTAAATTAGAGACTACAGGCTCGGCCAGTGTGAGTAAGGGGGGGGAAATCAATACTTGATGGAAGATTGCTCCCTGGAAAATCTGTTTTGATTCTTAGGATTAATTCTGGGGCAAAATGACACGCCATTAGGCACCGAAAATGAACACGCTCGGAAATTGGAGGGAAATGCAGGAGTAGGAGAAATAAAGTTCGATTGGGAAGGAGACCATAAAGAAAACATGTGCATGACATCACACATCTGTGTCTGATATACTTTTCAGGAACAGAACTATTGTGCAGTACGTTTCATTTGAATCATTATTGAAGTGCAATTTTCTATTAGTCTACATTAGCGATGTTAACGTTTGATTTGTATAGCAGGTTTCAGTGTCTAATTCATATATATATTTTTTTTAATAAAGCGGTTTGGAAAATAAAAAATAAATGTACATTTTAAGAAATGAATCAATAATTAAATCGTGTATCTTGTTCTCTTCCTACCACGCCACTGTATTATGCTCATACTTCGACTGAAGTGTTTTTGAGGTGCTACTTGGAAGAAAGAAAAAAAACCACTGCTCTAATGTATCCCGCTGAGATTTTTTTCCGCACAAGGTTGAAATGCATTATTGATGCCTCCCAATAATACGTTTGGTACTCATGACGTGTTCAAAAGTCAAACAGGATGCTGTAAAGATGGACCGGACGGCAATAAATTAAATATTGGCGCTTGTTTGATGACCGTAATAACATCAACAAGTAAACAACACATGATTTAGAACAGAAGACGACGGCTTGTCTTATCATCACATTCTGCCTTATTAAAGATTATTATTTATGCTCACTTTTGTGTATTTGGGGGATTTTGTTGAATCTTTCCGAGCTCTAATGCAATCATAGGCCTACATAAATACATATAGTACTTTACTGAGTATGCGGCAATATGGTGTATCTTTTTTTTTTTTTAAGTACATTTGTACAAAATATTGAATGCATTTGTGTACCTACATTTTTGCACTCAGACAACGTGCCACGGACTAAGTTAACCACAATGCTCTGGCGTCCCCTGTAGGATTTCTCCGTTTAAGAATTCAGGGCAATTTGTTCGACAGGTGGCGGTGTTGCTAAACAGCAGCTGGTTACTGTTTCGTCGAAGAAGAAGCTTCCCGTGTGACGTCACAACAACAACAGCAAAATCAGCGGCGGCGACACTATTGCCTTTCTTTTGCCAATTTGGCAACAATGTCGTGGTTGAAAGCGGTGTCAAACGGGACGGACGACGTTTTTGAGGAGAACGCGGACGAACTTAACATTTCAGCCAAAGAATGGGCGCTCAATATGAAGAGAAGAAACAGGGTAGGAGGTCTTTTTCATCACTTTGCTTTTCTTATGCAAGTGTGGCGAACCGGAGCGTCCAAATCCTACTTTTGTTTTTATGTCAAATTGATGGTCAGGACGGTTATGTGGATGGCGCTGACGCTGGCGAGGATGCGGGGCTGGAGGTGGGTTTCAGGGAGGGCTTCTGCGAGGGAGCGGCCAAGACTCGGGCCATTGGACGACTTCGAGGGATTGTTTGGTAACCTAACTACCTGATATTTGATAACAATGGCCAACAGCGCATGCAGACTGACAATATAGCAATACTCACAAGCATGTATTCTATAGCAATAGCATTTCCCTTCAAATCAGTGAGGAAATATAAATTGAGCCTCCCTTAAAATACCATTTCCACTTTTGTCTCTTTTGTGTGTTCATTTCTAATGTTTTTTTTTCTTCTGTGGCTCTCTTCAGCGCAATCGGCAGCTGGTACCAGGTGGAGCACCGCGGCCAGCCATTCCCCGCCTCCGTGCTGGCTCTCCTGCAGCATGTTTCGCAGCACGAGGATTCCATCGTGTCTGAAATCATGAAGGCCATGGAGACGCTGCCCCATCCTAGTGCTGACGATGTGGCAGAGAGCCTGGAGGAGCTCGTGGTGGCATCACCTAAGGCCTGTCAGGAGAGCGACTGCTGCACGGACACGGATTGTCCTCCATATTGTCAAACAACACATCACGTGGGCGGTGGGAGCAACACTTATTCCCCGTCTCATGCCCGTGCGACAAACTTCAGCCAGCTGGTGCAGAGCTGCAGGGACATCGTTGCGGAGCTCGGGCTACCTCCAGGGCTGTTGGAGCACATCAATGAGTTGGAAAGTATTTAATTGACATTTTTTATATACCGACAATACGAGCAGTCCCAGAAATCTTGGGGCATTGACCAAACTGTCCCCTTTTGGGCTCTAAGCAGCACCCACAATGGCTTTGAAATGCAACCAATATAATGTGTTCGAAGTCTAGATAATTGGGGGGACTGATTGACATCCAAAAAGGTGGATGCCGCTCTATATGAAGGACAACAGATTGTGAATGGCTGGAATCATGTACCTCTGAAATAATTTCTCAATACAAATGTAATATATTTGAATAATGTTTCAGACAACGTCCGCCTCACAGTTCAGAGGGTGCGGGTTCGATTCCACCTCCATCCATCCCTGTGTGGAGTTTGCATGTTCTCCCCGTACCTGCGTGGGTTTTTCCCGGGAACTCTGGTTCCCTCCCACATCCCCAAAACATGCATGGTAGGCCAATTGAGCACTCCAAATTGCCCCTAGGTGTGAGTGCGGGTGCGGATGGTTGTTTGTCTCTGTGTGCCCTGCGATTGGCTGGCAACCGGTTCAGTGTGTCCCCTGCCTACTGACCGATGACAGCTGGGATAGGCTCCAGCAAGCCCACGATCCCCGTGGGGGCAAGCGGTATAGAAAATGGATGGATGAATGCAATTTAATATTTTTTAGTAATGGATCAATTAAGTCATTAGATGTAAGTCAAATATTTTTAATAAAATGAATGATTTTCTATATAAATTTGGGGACGTCAATGATATGACACTGTAATTCCCGAGGTGTTTGTGAACGTAGCAACGCTTGGCGCGTCCCACGATGACGTCAGCGTATCAACCTGGAGCCGTGACCCTCAGCGGACCCCGCCCCCCAAGCTACGAGGAGAGTCCGTCACCTACCACCCCGCTCCAAATCACCCCCTTTTATTTCTTTTCATTTATCATTTTTTAATTTAAACAAGCAAACGTTCCGGCCAACCAGCGCAGAATTCAAAACCTCCCCTGCGCGGCGCTGTTGTTCTTAAGTAACCGCGTCGAGTGGAGTCTCAGATTGCGGCGCGTTGGTTTGGTTTGCCTATTCGAAGTTTCCCAAGCTGCTGGCTTGGTGTCATTCTTCGCAAGAAAAGGCCGAAGCAGCTATTTCGTTTCCTGCTCAAACCTGTCTGTCGACTTTGGACGCCTTCTGCCCTCTTCTCAGGTATTCCGCGTCTTTTTCAACCTAGATGAATGTTTTTGTCTCGTCGCAACGTGACAGTTGAACGCGTTGTTTTTCCACTCGTGTGTCCAAGCACATCTTTAAGCTTACATTTGTTATCATCTGCGATGTGAAATGTCGAATGTGTGTCGTAAGTGTTGCTAAAGGGAGTCAAGATTCGTCTGCGTTTATTTAATACTACATAGCCCTGCGAACACGAACTTGACCTAAACAATTGGGACACGGTGCCATCAGATTCTCAAATTACTAGCAGTGAATCTTGATACAATCAAAGAATTAAACTGTACACTTTACAGCTTGCATTAATGTAGCAACATTCAAATGCTATTTCCGCATCAAACGTCACTTCCGGGTCATGATGAGGAGCTAGGCCAAAGCAATCGATAGAACAACATGCTGCTGAATTTTCTATATTTTTTTTCATTTCTGAAGCTGAAAAGCATACATTGAAAATTTGGATGGTGATAAGATGAAGTGTTAGTAATCCAGACTATGGTTACAGAATGAATCTAACCAATTGTAAAACAAAGCACCTCTATAATAATGTGCGATAACTTCACATTGTTATTGCAGGCATGAGCGTCCAGGTCCAGTTGCCTTCTTAGGATCCGAGGCGACACTGTCGGGCCCCTGCAGATGTGGTGAGGGGAGCGCTCCAATGGGTGCCTCCTGCTGCTGTCGCCCAAAGAGTCCCTGTGGCAGTTTCGAGGAGCGAAGCGGTTTGCTGAAGGATGACGCCAAGGCCATCGGGCCCGCAGGCCACTTAGCCGTGACGGCAGATGGCACATGTGGCCCGCAAGGAGATGAGGGCATAAGGTCAGACACCCGCAAAGAAATGTTTGGTGTGTGTGAAAGCTGCTGCATTTTGTTTGCCTACAAATCTTGTCTTATTGAGTGTTTTTGTGTCACCTAGGATGATGACTGACACGGTGACCTTAAAAGTAGAGGACACCGACAACTTGCAGGCGAAACTTCTTCCGGAATTTGACGCGTCGGAACCGATAGCTGCGCTGGAAAATGGGTCTTTAATGGGGGAAGCTGCGTCCAACAAAACCGCCGATAATGCCACACTCGATGAAGGCGCCATCGGAGAAGAAAGCCTGGAAATGTTTCTGGACGCTAAAGGAACATCTGACCTCGGATCAGAAGCGGATCGCCAATGGCAAGATGGCGACCGGGGTCCAGCCTCATCCATGCAGGTTCTAAACCTAGATGATGGCCCACAAGAAGCACGACTGCACGCAGACGTTTGCCGGCACAACAACGAGGGCGAGGTGGGTTCCAAAGTGGCTAGTGGCTGCATGCTGCCAACGGAGCTTTGTTGGAAGCATGAAGACCCGCCATCTTCAGTCGACTCTCAGGAGGCATCGGTGGCCGCAGAGTGTCACGAGAACACACCCGAGCCCGACTGGTGAGTCATGTGACAGCACAACACGAGAAACATACTCACCTTGTCTTCTCCTTCTGACCGTGTTTGTGATCAAAATACAATAGTCATCAAAAAACAAATGGGAACATTTGTTTATTGATTGAGAATAAACAAAAAGAGCAACGTGATGCGAAAGCCTAAAATGTGATGTTAAAAAATGCTTTTGAATATCACCAGTTTATTTTTCTTAAACGTCAAGAGGTCACTTTTACTGTTTTGTTGTTGGAGAATCATACTGGCCAAAAGCAAAATTCTTTATGATCCAATGGCTTGGAAAAAAAGATGTCTGTGAAAGTATAATTTATTTTCTCTCTGCATGTAGCTTAGTGACCGAGGACTCCAAAGATGGCGACCGTTCAGCGTTGATGTCTGGCCAAGCCGAAGAAAGCCTTGATGCTCCCGCAGAGCCCACAGAAGCGACAGGGGGCGGTGACGAGGGCCGCCCTGCACACTTTAACCATGTGGCAGAGACGCTCACCGCCACGCCTGAAGACGCGGACAGGTCAGCAGGGTTCAACGTCTTTCAGAACAACAAACATTCCTCACGGACGTGTTATTTCACTGCATGTCCACAAGGGGGCAGATGCACACCACAAGCTTTGTCTATGATGGTTTTGTTGCGAACACTTAATTATAGCCTGCAACAAGGCAATCAAAATGTTTGCTCTCTGCAGCTCACAGCCAGCCAAGCAAAACCAGCAGGACGGCTTGGACCTGCTTGCTGGTGACGACCAAGACGGAGGTCACCCCGCAGTCGCTGAGGGTGACGACGTGGAGATTACCGAGCTGACGGAGCAAGCTCCGCAAATTCTCGCACAAGAATCCACAGCCATCAAAGGCGGCTTGAGGAGCAGGTGTGCTTCTCCAAGTTCAATTTCAATTACTTTAAATTCATTTCCGGCCAGTATAACCCAGCTCAACAGTAGCCTATCCACAAGCTCTTCCTCCACCATACGTGTTTTTAAAATCCTACAACGATGTCATGTTATTGTTTTTCCCCCCGCATCATTCCCAGTGAAGAAGATCTGTACAGAGGAGAAGAGGAGCTGCCGCCGTCTCCTGATGACACACAAGCGGCGCCATTCGAGAGCTGCGCATGTGAGTTCATCCATGGATCTTGCTCAAAATCACTCGGATTCTTCCTCTGAGCCAATTGGTGTCGGCGAGTCACACGTGATGATGTAATATTGTGCTGGGTTGTCACCCATGTTTGTTCCACAGTGGAGGCCAGATGCAGTTTAGGCCCAGCGGTGGATATTTTGTCGTATGGCGAGCGAGAATGGAGAGGAAACACCACCAAAAGTGCTCTCATTAAAAAGGTGCCTACAAACTGCTCTTGATCTTTTTTGAAGACCCATTGAAGTGAAAACAACTTGGCGTGTTACCTCCCGCAGGGTTATGCGGAGCTGTCGCTGCACTTTGCCGGCCTTCGACAAGTGCGGGGGGACAACTACTGCGCCCTGCGGGCCACCTTGTTTCAGGTGCTCTCTCAGGCTTCTCAGGTGCCCGTGTGGCTTCAGGAGGACAATGACGAGGACGACGACGTAACCACGGTAACCTTTGATCTTCCTCGTGCTCAAAGTCCAAATATGACTGGGTTCGCCGGCAAACATTTACACATCATCCTTTAATCCTTTGTCATTCTTTGACACATTAACTCTCACTTGCTTGTTTGGCTTTTATTTTTTTTTGCATCGAGCTTTTATACATCTAGTTTGGTTACATCACCGAAGAAATGGTAAAAAAGTAAGAAGCTGCGATTTCTTGAAGCTTTCGCAGGACCTGACGGCTCAGTGGAGATTTCCGGGTGAGGCTGAAGCGCAACCGGACGTTACCCAGCGGCTTCAGAGCTACCTGGAGATCCTCCGGAACAAGGTTCACAAACTGAGCACCCCGTACTCACTCTCACCTGCGTTTGTTTGTAAACGAGGAAGTTGACGCAAAAATACCCTCACCCATTCCGCAGTGGTGCACGGCGGCGCACTGCTCGTCAGATGTGGAGCGCCGCCAATTGTGCGAGGATTCCTTCCGGGGCGGCGAGGAGGAAGTGGCCATATTGGAGGCGCTCAAGCTGCTGATGCTGCGCCGCGCGTGCCAGCTGCACGCCGGCATGCACGGCGACCATGACGTGCCGCTCTTCTGCTGGCTGCTGTTTGCACGCGACTCTTCCCGCTGCCCGCGTGACTTCTTCGCCAACCACTTGAGTCGCGTGGGCATCAGCGCCGGGCTGGAGCAGGTGAGCGCCACTTCTTAATGCACTTACATCTCTTAGCGCTAAAATGGCAGCCAAGGGATATTTTTCAATGCAAAAAGGAAAATACAGCTGACAGGAAGTTGGGCCATGAGTCATTCCAGTACGTTAAGATTATAGACTCCAGCTTGTGACACTTCCAGTATTTGTGGTTCTTCCTGTTTTAACATTTTAATTGTTGTTAATTATTCTGCTGTTTTTTTTTTTTAATTTGTCTTTGCATTCTCCAGGTGGAGATGTGCCTACTGGGCGACGCCCTGCGCTGCACCCTGCAAGTATACCGCCTGTACATGGCCGACACGGAAGAATTTGTGTCCTACTACCCCGACGAGCACAAAGACGAGTGGCCCCGCGTTAGCCTCGTCACCGAGGACGATCGCCACTACAACGTGCCCGTCGCCAGTGTGGACCGAGAGGACAATGAGGAAACAGAGGAGGAGCGGGCGGCCAGCTGAGTTCGCCTCCCATGCAAACCTAAACCCTCAGGTCTGTCTCCACCCCGAGACCCCCCCCTTACCTACACTGGAATCGTCTCTTTTTCGGTTGACCTCATTAATTTATTATTTTAATCCAGACTGCTGTTGAAAGATGAAATCAGGTGCTCGCGTCATGAGCGTGGGGGTCTTTTTTTTTTCCTGCGAGTATTGTGTGTAACGTAACGCCTTGCCTTCTGCCAAGCCAGAGAGGAGGAGGAGTTTGTGGCAGTAGGCGCCCGCATGCTCCTCCCCGTTGCCTTACGACAAAAATGCACAAGAGTGAATGAATGTGGTCTCTTGCTCATCAATAAAGCACAAGAATCAGATGGCTTCTGGTCCCGTCTGTCGCTTCCCGTTCAAGTGAACAGGTAGGAAAAAGTCACATGCTCAGGGCAGTGGCAAAACATTAAGTATATCACTCAAAAAGAATATCTAAAAGTGGAGGAAAAAATACTCGAATGAAATATGCAAAAATGAGAAAAAATACAGAAACATTCAAATAACTAATTAATATAAAATGCATTCAGTAAAATCATTAAAAATGCAAAAATGTAAGCCAAATGGTAGGGGAAAATAAAAAATGTAAGCGTTGCCCAGAAGGCTGAAGTGAAACTGAAAGACATAATTCATAATAAAGCAATTTATTTGCCAAATAAGAATGTCTGTACAGTATATACAGCACATGAAGATGAGACTCCGTCAAAGTAAATGCGTGATGTGATGAGGAGGAAGAAAATGGTGAAGAGGGATTCCCGATCCCTCGGTGCCGTCAAAACTCCACTTTAGAAAAGATGGTGTGATATCTGATACAATTGCACAACCCATCAAAAAGTCCCACCACATGTGTGGATTTTGTCCCCTCGTCTTTCGTCTTTGTCTTGCTGACGAGTAAAAACCAAGAAAGCCACGACGCTATGTACACTCGTTAGATCAACGCTCGGATGGCTTAGTTTACAGTGTGCGTTGACACGCAGGTAGGGAGGGCGCCGTCCGCGGGGAGACTTCCGCCGTCCTTCTCTCGTCTCCCCCACGGGAAGAAAAACAAACCAAAAAAAAAAAAGTCCACCGGCTCACTCCTGCGCTTCGTCGTCCTCGCGCAGCTCCTCGACGGCGTCCGTCGGCGAGCGCACCTCGCTCATAGGCGCCGAGTCCTCGGCCTCCACCACCAGCTCGTTGGACAGCTCGCTGTGACGCTGGACAAAACGTAAAGCTTGAGCTTGTAATGTACACAATTTATTTGGTGACAACCACCTGCCATTTGAACAGGGGTGTGTAGACTTTCTCACTGCCCTTCAAAGGATATTGCGGGCGAAAACAAGCCTCACAATAGTGCCATTTGTGTTTTGTGCCATTGAAGCACGAGAGCGCTCGCTCACCTGTTGTCGGTAAACATAGCAGGCTGCTATGGCGACCATTGTGGACTCGCCGATGAAGCCGGCCAGGAGGGAGCCCACCCCCAACGTGGCCCCGTGAACCCTGCGACACACCAGCAGTCAGCGCGGCGTCGAACATGGCGGCAGCGAGCGTGACGGCGGTGGCGGCTGTACCTACCCCATATAAGGCAGCACCACCAAGCTGGTGATGAGCACGATGATGCGTAGAACCGAGCTGGGCGCCAAAACAAACGTCTTCTTCAGCGTCAT
This sequence comes from Syngnathus scovelli, assembly GCF_024217435.2. Lineage (NCBI taxonomy): Eukaryota > Metazoa > Chordata > Actinopteri > Syngnathiformes > Syngnathidae > Syngnathus > Syngnathus scovelli. The sequence continues at coordinate 5,896,766 of NC_090864.1, read as the reverse complement.
CAGCCAGCCCGTCAGGTGTGCCCGAACCGTCACTATGCACACAGTACAAGCATCAACAGCTGCCTTAGCACCAAATTATAGCATGTAGAAAAAGTCTATACACCTTGTCAAAATGGCAGGATTTTGTGATGTGGGGAAAAAAAAAAAAAAATTAAATAAAGAGCGATGATGTGGTTGCATAGGTATGCACACCCTCTAATAGAAGGGTGATGTGGCTGTGTTCAAAATAAACCGAGTCTGAAAGAAGTCGGTTGATTTTGAACACAATTGCGGTAGCTTTTCAACAGGGGTGTGTAGACTTTTGCTATCCCCTCTGAATGTTTTGTTTACCTGGAAGCGGGAAGAAGGAGAAAATGCGAAGGGGCACCACACAGAGCATAGCGAAGGGGTGGTCCACACCGATGACATCCACCAGGATCTTCTCAGAGACATGTGGGCTCCAGAAGACCACGAAGCACAACTGCGCATGTGCAAAACAAACAACAAAACACTCACTTGATGTTCTCAACCGTTGGCCTTTGACCTTTAATCACAAAGCCATTCATCTATTTTCAAAAGAAAATAGAGCGGAAGCTAGGGCAACTTTTTCCAGTAGATGTTCCAAAACTTACATAGTCTGTTCCCGTTTATTTAAAAACAGAAATACGGAAGTATAAAAAAACAAAAAAGCAAGAGGTGTTGTGGGGAAAGTGTGACGGCCGACCGTTATTTGCACCAGCAGGCGGCTGAGCCGAGCGGAGGCACCCGCGGGTGCTAGGCGGCGCCTCCACTTTGTGGTAAACAAGTCATAGCATGAGGAAACGCACTCATACCTCGTAAGGGAGGGCGGAGAGGGGAAAAAAAAAGCTGTTTTGCTCACTTAGCTTTTTTGAAACAAAAGACGGTGATGGAGCTCGAGGGTGCGCTTGTTTTCCACCACACAGATTTTGGAATGTGTCAAGTGATGTCTTTTATGCGCTAGAACAGAACCTCCTTGCTGAATTCCACTATTTTGCGCCTGCTCTGTTTCTCTCTCTCGTTCTCTGAGCGGGTGCAACCCGACACCTCGAGCCAGCCAAACATCCGGGCCGGCCATGAGAACGCTTGGGCGCCCGCTTACTGTACATGCCTGACATGGCATATGTTGACCTTGTCCCCTGGTGTCTGCTCCTGTCAATCCAGAGCTTCTTTTTGGGGGGCTCACGTGAAGATCGTGCGACCCATCACGTCACAGGAAAGGGGCCCTCGCTTCTGTCCCATGACGTCAAGTCGCCTTGCACCAGCTTGTCTAGACTTAATTGCCGCATGACGATGATGGGAATTTTGCACTTCGGTTGTCAGACAAGCCGAGCAACTTTCCGTTGAAACTGTATCTGAGTGTAATTTTTCATCATCTCTTCTTTTGCTCCACACGAGGCACAATACGAACGGCCTGATAAGGATTCCGAATCCATTTAAAAGCTCCAAATAAGGCAATATCCAAACATGGCGATTCGGCGGCTGAATGAATCTTACCGTGAGCGAGAGGGCCAGACAGCAGAACGTAAACTTTTTAATATGCGACTTGGTCACTGGTGTGCCGGCGTTCAGCTTGTTGCTGGGGTTGTTCTGGCGGAGGTGGGGAGGGACGAGTTGGCGTTAGCACAAACGTCCCCGGGCTCACGGTGAAAGTGTAGCGTACCTTGTCGAAGGCGGGATACACGGCTCGCAGTTCAGTTAGCCACCCGTAGGGCATGTGACCCACTGGGTACGTCGCCGTCAGCACGGCCACTGCCTGGTGTGACGAAACAAAAAGTTGTTGGTGAGCAAAGGATAAAGAATATAGTATGCCTGCAAATATTTTCGCAATTTTGTCAACATGTGTTGCTCCACCGTTTGTGTTCAGATTTTGCTTGCTATATACGAGTGAATTGAAACTTAGTATAACGCTGCTTGACCGTATTGTCATTAGCACGCTTGCTGAACAGCGGCCGCGTGCAACATGCGAGTTGTTGCTGTCATTGTGACCCGTGCGAGCAGCAAGAGGAGCTGAGCTGAGCGAAGCGGCTCCTTTCCAGGACTTTCCGCCAAAACAGCTTTGTGGGCCACTTAACCGCACGCCGGAAAGCTCCAATGGGACTTAGTTGGCGTTGGCACACGGACACTTGAATTAGCGTCGCCGCCGTCTGCCCACAGAACACGACCTTCCAAGTCTGGTAGACCCAAAATACACACCTGAACTTTTCTACCAAATGTATTGAGACAAAAGTTCAGTGAAAAGCCACAAAGGATTTTTTTTTAACTTCTGACAGGGACAAAAATAACACAGGCACTGTCAACAGAAAACCATTACAGAACAGTCTGATTCAGCGTGATTTTGTTTTTTTAGTTTACTTGTTAATTTCATCAGCAAAAAAACAAACAATTCTGTTTATTCTTTTTGCTTTGACAATTGACTTTATATTTATTTGGTGTACAAATACCAACCACGAGTACTTCTACATAAGATTTTACAGCTAATTCTCAAGAAAAATGAAAGTCAACATCGACTGATTGAAAAAAAAATCAATTCCAAAATCTTAAGATTTGTAATATTTTTTGTAATTGATTTTTTTTTCCAATCTTTTTTTCTCAAATCCTAAGATTTGTTGTGTGAAAGGAAAAAAGAGTGCGCACCTCTGTCGCCTCAGTGGTCCCCTTGAGGTCCCTGGACACAAAGAGGTTGACAATGGGCCGGCTGATGCGCTGGGTGGCCAGGATGAGCGCCAGCGGCCACCAGAAGCTCAGCATCTTCTTGATGGTGGAGTCGCCCTGCCGCCAGACACAAAACGACGTCAAAAAGGTGACGCGCCTCTCCTTCGAGAACCAATCAAGACTTACCCCGACGTCAGCTCCGCTGGAGTCCGGGATGGTGTCGTGGATGTTGCAGTAGTAGCCGAGCCCCACGATGCTGAAGCGGACCAGGGCGCCCATGTAGAGCGAGAGGATGGGGATGAGGAGGGGCTCTACGCACTCCAGATTGCTGTGCAGCAGGATGGCCACGAACACGATCTGAACAGCAACGCATGGCAGCTTTAACACAGGTAAACCACACATGCGCACCAGCTAACGGCAAAATTTGCGTAGCCATCTCCGAAGTCATTGCAGAGAATTGCCACAAGATGGCAGCAAAGTGTTTTTCCTATTAGACGGCTCTATGGCTTGATGATTTAAACTGAGGCAGTCTCAAGGGCGACTTTGTACCTGCGCCACCACATCCGAGATGGAGGCCGAGCCCACGATGACACTGTACTTGTGCTTGAGGAGAATCCCAGCGTGAATCCACGCCTGCGTGCAAAAATAACGCAGATTTTACAACAAGCCCGACACGACACATTGCTATGGTGGCTCCCTCTAGTGGTACACAAACGTATCACTGAATGTAATGTTCAAACTACATTGTTATGGCTTTCAAATTTTGGGGAATATTTAGTTTTTACTTTTTGGGAGGGGGAGGCTAACAGCAGTTGAGATAAAAGTTTGAGAAGCAGCAGGTGCTCACCATCGCGTCCAGTAGAGGGAAAGCGGCCAAGTAGAGGAAGGCTTTGCGGGTTTTGTGGCCCACAGAATCGTCCACATGGTGGAGCTTGTTAATGATGTAGTAGCCCAGGTCCGTGTAGGCTGCAGCGTGAAAAACAAAAAAGTTGCCTCAGTGAAACTGACAGGAAATGGGCCAGGGCATGTGGTTTTTCTTTTTTAGCAAGGCACCTATCAAGATGTGCAGTACAAAGGCGATGGCGCCCGCCGCCGCCATGCACGTGACGGCCTTGCGGCGGTCACGCTTGCTGTTGACGAAGACCAGGCCCACGTTCTTGAAGTCGCTCATGGGGCCCGTGAAGAACTTCATGAGCGAGTAGGCCAGCCCGTAGCTGGCCAGCATCTCCACCGCGTCCTCCTTGACTGTGGCGATGCCCCTGTTGAGCGCCTGCACCGCCACCAATCAAACGTCACCAGTTAAATCGCTTTGGGATCAAAACCCAAAAAGTTCTTTTTCACATTACAACTTAACCTTGGAAAAATACAATGTATTCTATTAGATTTGTGACTTTCATCTTGATAATATGAGCCTTTGTTCTAAAAACGGTTATATTTATTGATTAGGAGAAAAAACATTAAGTGACAATTTTGACCGGCGGAAGTAATATTAAAAGTATGTTTGAGAAAATGTTTCCATTGGATGCCAAAAGTTTGATAAGCTCGCTTTTTTAATAAGGAAGTGGCCTGGACTGAGGACTTCCTCCCCTCCCAGCTGCCCTTTCCCTTTTTGCACAAGCCCCGGCTGTGCTATTTATACCAGGAAAACAGGACCATTACATAAGCTTAATCCCTACCTACATCTCGCCACTTCCTCACGCCCTGAGTCTTTCTCGGGAAGGAGGGGCAGGTGAGAAAATGCCCCTCCACCCTCACCCCCCTTTGACAGAAGCATCTCAACACCCGATACTGCACATATATGCATCTACCCTCCCTCCCCACCTCACCCACCCCCTTGCGGCTAGGCTAGCATCCTGCGCGTCACTGATAACGTCGTCTTCCATTTTCCGGCTGTTTTGCGGCGTAAAGCGAGCCGAGCATCGTTAGCATTAGCCGCCGATACTGACAAGCCGCTTCCTCCTCCCGGAGGCAGGCGGGGGTGCGACGGGAGAGCGCGCTGTGGTGTTGGTGTTGACGGGAGGGGGGGGCGCTTACCTGCTCGCCGAGGTCGATGGCAACATTGGTGATCGCTAAAGGCACCAGGAAGCGAAGAAGCGGCCAGTAAGGGCTCAGGGACGGGAACTCCACCATAGTAGAAGCCGGGCTGACAGCGGTGCGACGGGCATCTGCCTCGCTCTCGGGCTTGGGGGAGCTCTAGTTCTGCTGCGGCTGCTTCTGTTGCTGCGGCTGCGGCGTCGTTGGCTATGGCTGACAGCGGCGGGGGGGTGGGGGGCTAACGAAGCCGCTGGAAAGCAGGCGAAGCACCCGGGAGTCCCGCGGCGGGCAGCCGACGAGGCGCTCCGGCTGCGGCGGTGGCGGCGTCACCACAACAGCGTGTCGGTGAGGCCGAGAGAAGCAGGCGAAGGTCGGTGGAAGGCTGTGAGCGCGCGCATCTTCCTCCTCGGGAATCATCACTCGGGCGGGGAGGGAGGAGGAGAGGAGGAGGAGGAAGGGGGGGCGGGGGAGGGAGGTGACATCAAACTGTACCCAGCTCAAGCGAGGAGGACCTTCAACCCACTTGCGCAAACACGCACGTTCACGGAGAGCCGTTGCAGCATGCCAGCCTTATCGACTGACAACTTCTTGCACTACTGTATGACACTCGTTGAATCTTGACCCCCCTCGATGCTATTGGAGCGTGCATATTACGTACCTCCTAACAGGGGATTTTCATCCAACAGGAGGAAAACCACGTGTGTGCTTTTAAGTCCCGAACACCTACGTTGAGATTGGTTTTAGCTGTTTTCAATTACAAGTGATTGCGCCTCACATGACACGCCTGATGCAAGTTATCGTCGAGAACAATATATCTTTTGATCCCGGCTGCTCAAGTCTGCACGCAAAGTTGCAATGTGCACACAAATGCGACCGAAATAAGTGCTTACTAACCCCAAAAGCGAGCGTATGTGTGTCAAATGTTCCTCATTGTGTAACAGGCGACATCCTTGACTGCTGCCCTTCGAGCGGATGGACACTGCCCAGTGAAAACACCCAAGTGAGCGTATTTTATGCTGAAGCTCACAAAAAAAATCGCACATGAAGAGTTATTAAGTTCGCTTTCCGTCTTTTTCCTCATTTGCAGGCTTCTACCTTGTTTTTCCCCCATGACATGTAGCAACGTGGCTTTTTTGGCTGCACGTGTGTGAGGTATGTGTTTACAAAAGTTCTTCAACCTCTATTTTTTGGGTATGGGAGGGTGTTTTGCCTATGATCGCAGCCTGGGGGCATTGCCGTCCTTGCTTGATATATTTACGAGTGTTGACTCTCCTTCACAGCTCTTTAGAAATTTTAAGTAAGGCGGATGTTTGTGCACCAGCGTGGAAAGATGAGAAATGAACACGCACGGACGGTTGTGCGTTTAAGACCAGTCACGAACTCCACAAATCACCCTCGCAATGCTTTCAAAGCAGCTTGCGTCCACTCGACACACATGGGACATCATATTAGGTACACTTGGACAACGAAATGAACTGACTGCTCACTTCTGAGTATCATAATTGTACTTTTTAACTTTAGAATAACAATTGAAATAGTCAATATGGAGACAATTTTCTCCAGTTCTGAATTGATATTTAGTACTTGATTTCCTTTGGTTGTGTCAGGATTTTTAATTGTTGTTGTGCTACTCTGTCAAATGCATTTGCATGTCTGAATGCTTAGATTAAAAAAAAAAAAACGGCTACAGTTAAGATGAGTCATAAATCATCAACATGCGCCATAATGTTGCTAGAATCAAGCAACCCAGTCAAGTTTAGCGTTAAAGGTGATAAAAGAGTGACATCTAGCGGTCGCTGGAGGTACACTCGTTTCAGTGTAAACTCTTCAAGGTAAACGCCTCGTTTCTTCTCGACTGGCGTCAATAATTAATCAGGCAATTAGCTGTCTCGCTCAACATGATTGGTGGAGTCGCTCTGAACAACTCAGCAGACCATCTATTGATCTGACTGCTGAGTCATGGCGGCCAGTTGGTGACGAGAGTCTCCTTTGGATGTGGTTTATGAGTAACTTTAAAAATGCTCATGCCTTAAGAAAATAGAAACGGGGAATTATGAGAGGAGAATATAGGCATACATTGCTAAATATCTATGGTTATGTCGAAACAAGGAAGGAAGAAATGAGGAAATTAAGGAGTTTGAATTAAATGTGATGCATAAAAAGAAGGATGGGGGAAGTCATGAAACATGATGGAAGGATAGAAGGAACTCAAATGTGGTATGGAGGGCAGTAAGAATTCGGTCCTTGTAGCATCAGGTAAACGCCACCAGGGGGTGCTCAGAGCACGTGGAATCTCCTTCCCATCATGCATCGGAGGTGTCCACTCCGCGCTTTCCAAAACTGCGACACATTGCATGCCTGATTTGCCTGAATTAAAAATTCCTCCTGCGGTTGAAGAGCAACAATTCGCCTGTCGTGGAAGCGAGAACGACATGGACGTCTTTTCCTAGGTAACGCTTTCTTTTCTGCATTTTTCGCATGTGCACCTGTTCGCCGGTGAATGTTCGCTCTAAAAGCCACACTGTCTTATTTTCGTGCAACAACATTGGTGAATTAATTAAAAAAAACATGTTTAATATTAGCGAGCGTGGCTGTAATATGAATCGAATGATATCACTTTCCACACTACATTAATATGACTCGCGTGTCTCCAGTCAATGGGACCACTGCTCTACTATAGCCACGCCCATTTGTTCTGCTCGTACCTGACACAGTCTGTAAAATAGGACCCAGAAAAGCTCATAAGAAGTATATTTTTTCACGTCGAAATTGAGGTTGAGCGTTGCGTATGGGTGAGTTTAACATCAATTTACCGATTTTGAGCGACGTATATTTTTATTGCGGGGGTGGAGGGGGCCAGGCGGAGGAGGTGGCTTGGGTAGTGACGCGGCTATATATAACCTAAGTGCCGCGGACTCTGATGTGATTCTCGAAGTGACACAATCCCCTCAGAAGCTTCGGAGGCTTCGACCGGCTCCTTCGTTCGCTGCAACGCCGTCGACGCTCATGCGTCTTTACTCGACCACGCAGATTTTATGCCCACGGAGGACGCCGGAGGAATAATTTTAACCCCGTTTTGTTTTTCCGACTTGTTTAAATCAACAGAGGTAAGGCTGCAAGCCTGCAGTCGACACCTGCTGCTCGCGTTTTGATTTTTTTTTTTCATTTCGAACTGAGCTCCATGCATGTTGTCGGCCGCCTAGCTTGCAGCATCCCCTCGGCGCCCCGCCATCATGCCGCTCAGTTCTGCTCTGCTGAGTCGGAACTACGACTACGACTCCCTCCAGCCTTACTTCTACTATGACCACTCGGAGGAGGACTTCTACCCGCAGCAGCCGCAGCCCCCGGCGCCCAGCGAGGACATCTGGAAGAAGTTCGAACTTCTTCCCACGCCGCCGCTGTCGCCCAGTCGGCGACCCTCGCTTTCTGGCTTGACCTACCCGTCTAACGCCGACCAGCTGGAGATGGTCAGCGAGTTCCTGGGCGACGACGCCGTCAACCAGAGCATCATTTGCGACTCCGCCGACTACTCAAAGACCTTCCTGCAGTCAATCATCATCCAGGACTGCATGTGGAGCGGCTTCTCGGCCGCGGCCAAGCTCAAGAAGGTGGTGTCCGAGCAGCTTGCCACGCTCCATGCAGCCCGGATGGACGTCTCCGCCTTCGCAGCGGCAGCAGCAGCCGCCGCCGCGGCCAATCCCAGCCTCACGACCTCCGCCGATGCGTCCACGACGGGGTCCGCCGAGGTGGCCGCCTGGAGGAGCTACCTGCAGGACCTCAACACGGCGGCGTCCGAGTGCATTGACCCCTCGGTGGTCTTCCCCTACCCGGTGGCCGAGACCCCTAAGCAGAGCGAGCCTCCCGCCCAGGACCTGGGGCTTGACACGCCTCCCTACAGTGGCAGCAGCAGCAGTAGCAGCGAATCAGGTAGGACATTGTTGGCATCTTCATTCTCACGGTGACCTTTTTACTCACTGAGGGGCGGGGGCCCAGTTCTGCTGTCACTGATTTTCGTCTTACTGATCACGTTGATGCCGTTATACGATAAATTCACTTTTGACCAGCATGTTTTCAGTAAAGGTGCAGGAGTTGACCCGTTAATCAATTAGTACATTGATTAAAATCTACTTTGATAATATCAATTGTCTATGCAGTGCATCTGTTATCCGTTTTCCTTCATGAAAGCAGACTGATTTGCACTGAATTTAAGTAAGACAAATTGCAAACATTAGTTTTGACTTTGGAAATCTGGTCAATATTTTTGCCGATTTTCTGCTCCCTGAAACTGAGTTTTCTGCACAGTCAGCAGACCTGTTATTGAATTAAGAAAAAAAACCTCATTTTAATCAATTTTTAAAGTAGTTGTTAGTTGCTGTCCTAATTTAGTCTTTTTGAAAATGTTAAGTTTTGTTTAAATTCACTTTTTTACTTGATGCAGTTCCCTAAGTTGCATCATGGATTTAGTAAGCACCGTTTGTCTCCAGTTGGGGGGGAGGGGGGCATGCACTTTCCCACCCCAAGTTCCAAAAATATATTTTTTTATTAATGTTGTGGGCGTTCCTGGGATGCACTTGTTGTTCCGGGAACTAAAAGGGTGATGCGATTGGATCTGTCCAGTGCTGCAACCCCGCCCCGAATATTCCTGGATGTCTCCAAAGTACCACAAAGACACACCAGCTCGACTTTCTTCTCAATAGTATTGGCATTAAGAATATTTCCCTCGCTGCGTTCACGAGCTAGAGATAATTTTCAATGTTCTTTAAATATAAAATTTTATTTTGTATGATTTAAAATGTTTGAATTCAATTTTTGTATATGCAGTATTTTTAATGACTAATCTAGCCATTTAAAATTTGTCAGGGCAGTTGCTCAAGAGCGCTTTGATTGTCATGTGTAATGTTTATTTTGTTTATGTTGCAGAGGATGATGATGAGGAGGAGGAGGAGGAGGAAGTGGACAACAGCAAAGAGGCGGAGGATGAGGAGGAGATCGACGTGGTGACGGTGGAAAAGCGGCAGGCGGTGAAGCGTTGCGACTTGTCATGCATCGGCACCGCCATCCCCCTGGTGCTCAAACGCTGCCACGTCTCCACCCAGCAGCACAACTACGCCGCGCACCCGGGCAAGCGGCTCAAGATGGAAGACGGTGGAGGTAAGACCACCTGGATACCTTTTGTACCCATTTATCATGTTTCGCTTTCTCTTTTTTTCTTCCCGGCATCCACGAAAATCGACCCACGTTTGCCCTTCCTTTGCCCCCCAGAGTGCAGAGGTGTGAGCCAGAGCGGCACGCCCAAGCAGATCGGCACCAACCGCAAACGCCGCAGCCCGTCCGACTCGGAGGACCGGGACAAGCGTCGAAGTCACAACGTGCTGGAGCGCCTTCGCCGCAACGAGCTCAAGCTGAGTTTCTTGGCGCTGCGTGACCAGATCCCTGACCTGGCCAAAAACAACAAGGCGTCCAAGGTGGTGATCCTCAAGAAAGCGACCGAGTGCGTGCGCACCATGCACGCCGACGAGTGCCGGCTGCTGTCGCTCAAGGAGCGGCTGAGGCGCCGGGGGCAGCTCCTCGCACACAAACTCGCCGCTCTGCGCCACCAGCACGCTTAGTCGGCGCTCGCCCACCCGTCTCTTTGTTCGTTCGTCCGTTTGTGTTTTTGGATGCCGACTGTCCTGAGCAGTCGTTTGCATGCAATTGCCGAGGGAAAAAAAGATGGTTGGAATCTGTTGATACTGCCTCAATTCAAGTTATGACTGGGTTCAGATATTTAAAGTTTATTTTTATTAAGAAAATAGAAGGAAAAATGGTGCCCCAGTTCCACAGCAGGGGCCCGAATTAAAAGATGAATTTTTATGTTTTTGTACATATTTAATATTTCCTAAGAAAATGTATTTTTGGATCTCAATTGTCTGGATTTTCAGACCCCGTGTTTGTTTTTTGCATTCTGTTCCTAGACCCCCTTTTTGAAATATAAAAAGAATAATGTTCTCTCATTTTCAGCCTCTTTTCTTACCAGGCATCAACGTTCACAACAAAAATATTACAGTATAAAAAAACTGTTTTGATTAAGGGGGAAAATATATAAAAAGAGGTAGCTAGCACCTTTCGAATCCGCACTGCTTTGCAAGTTAAGTGATAGTTTTCTGTACACTAAACAACCAAAAAGCTAAGATGCTATTTGCCATGGTTTTGGTGAGTTTGTGGAGACAAGGCGATGAACGGAAAGCTAAAGCTTTACATTAATTGTGCACTTTATATTGTGACGTCTCAGGGAATTGTGTTTAGGTGACGTATTTCTATGCTACTTGCGTTATTTGGTATGGAACCCAGCAGGAAAGTTATGCTTTTATTGTGTTGTTTACATGTTGTGTTTCCAGCACTTGATGGAGTTTGGTGGTACTGAACTGTCAATGCTGTATTGACTTTTTGGGCACAATGTTATTTGGGGTGGAAAGTCCTAAAATGTCAGCAAAATTTCAAACTGGGTCATCAAGCTCCACCCACACACGCAATGGCCAAAACATTTTTTTTTTTGCAATTTAGGATATACCGTCGGTTTAGCATAAGTTGCTCAAATTTGGTAGCAATCAGACAAAATCTCTTGGTCATCAAAAGAGCCCTGAAAATAGCCAAAACTAGACTAAAATGGTCATTTCAAACGAACAAAATGTCAAATCGTATCAATGGAGTGTATTCCGACAGTATTACGATATAACTTTTTCCTGGACATTTGCTGACTAAGCCCCAAAAAGTGTCAGAACAAACCCATTTCCTCTGCTTGTTTTGGCGCTGCATTGTGTTTTTCTGGGAATATTTCAGTGTCTTCCAGATGTTGGTTGTGTGTGATTTTCCTGGTCGGAATGGATGACGCAGCCTCTCGAGTCATCTCTTATAGTCATTGTAAGAGGACGACGTCGGCAAGATGAGTGTGCGGTATCGTTCGTCTGATTTTATTCTTGAGCCGTGGCCGCGTTTGTGCCGCCGCTGACAAATCGTGAAACGTGACACCGCGTCATCGGGTTGATGGTAAGTGATGCCTCACGGCACGGCACGCTTGTTATATAACAGCATCAGGAGAGCCGCTGGATGATGTCATCAGCTGACCGGGGGCCGGAGCTTTTTTTCATTTCTTCCCCGGGATTGGCCTGCAATAAAAAATACAAATAAACAAATAATAGAACTAGTTTGAGCCTTGATCCACTCTCAGCAAGTTCTTGTTGAAGGAGTGCCGTTTGGTTTAGTCGCAATGAAAAGGCTCCTTCGGGCTCTGCACCTGTCCGAGGCAGCGGCCGCCTTCGCTGCACTTTAGCGTCTTGGATTTACAACCCTCAGCTGGAGGGAGGGGCCACCTTTCAGCCGTCCCGCCAGGGCGGGGCTTTGGTGGCAGCTGGGACTACTTGACTGGCTCCTTGTGCGAAGAAGCCGGCTCGGACGGGGCTCCGCCTCCGACACGCAGCCGCCCTCAGCTGTCACTTTCCATCTCATTGAGACCTTTTACAAAGAAGCACGTCATATCTTTACTTTTATCCAAATCGGCAGAGTTGCACGAGTTGACTCATTGATGGAAGTTTTCACAATTTTTCGATTAATCAATTACGAATTGACCGTTTTAATCATCGGGTCATCGTTTTGAGCTGGTTGACTTGATATGTAATCTCGTCGCAGTTTTGTTTGTGCAGGCGATGTCACTGGTGTGCCTAATGAAGCGTCCAAACTGAGCGCGTGTAAACGCCGGCGCCAGCGAGCTCATTTTAGCAACCCAAGGATGTCATGAGTGCAGCGTCGCCGTTTGTAAACATCAAAACGCTGGTCGTCATCTCGGTGAACGTGTGCGTGAGCGGTGACATAATCACGGGAGAGTCCCCATGACACACAACTTTGTGAAAGGAAACTCGCGCTGTTTTCAGGTTTGGGGCCGTTGTCACTCTTGCCGGATTTCTTTTCCTTTTTCCTTTTCTTTCTTCTCACTTTCTTTTAATAGTCGCTACTTCCCCTTTTCTTGGAAACAACTCCCCGGCACCCTGAATTGGCCCCGTGCCGCTGCGGGTTTTGCGGTGTGGTCGTAGCCAACCGTCGCGCTACGCTTCTTAAAGGGACATTGAGCCGTTTTTGGCGCTGTCGACACTTTAGGACTAAAATTTCCTGCTAAGATTGATTGCAGGCTTTTCGTAGAAGAGAAAATGCGCTCAGCAGGAAGTGCATTAGGGAAGCGTCAAGACGTTCATTCACAAACGTTTGAAATGTCAAGCCAACAGCTAGCCCGCGAGGTCACCGAGGGCGTTCGGTGGGTGGGGTGGAGGGGGCGATAGTAAAAATAGCAGCCGACCATTTTAAATGGGAGTGCGTCCTCATCAGCACATCTCCGATGAAACTCTGCGCTCGTGTCATGTCTGGTATGTGGTGTTGGTTTCCATACAGGAAGGCCTGCACGTGCTTCTTATCGAGCAACACGAGACAGCTGCTCGCACGACGCAAGCTTCACAAACTGCTGCCGCGCGCAGGTGAGCCGCTGGCTTCGTCTTCCCAAGCTTTTTTTCTTTTTTTTTTTTCCATAGAGATTGGTGGGCCTTCACCACGCGACACGTGGAAAAAGAGCTTTCCAGGAATCGATCGACGCATCCGGCGCTTCATCGTTGAAATAACTTTCGGGGTTTACGGCTCCCTCTACAGGAGGGTAGTGGAAGTGACAAATGCGTCGAACGGTGCCGCGCTGGTGAAAGTAGCTGAGGAGATGTGAGAGATGCGGCGATGCTCAAAGTTTTGTTTTTTGACTCACGTTGAGAGGAAATGATGCAGATGAGTTCCCATCTTTCTCAGGTGGCCTTTTCAAGTACCCCCCCACCCCCGCTTTCTTCTCACCGTTTCTCACTTCTGCTCAGCCAAGCCTCCTTTTGACTCACTTTGGCTCCAGAGGTGTTACACTCTGTGCTGAACAAAGAAGGTTCTTCGTGAGAAGAACTTACAGGAAAGATGAGACATTTTTGACATTTTTCAATAAGCAAAAGAAAATAAGTCGCAAAGCTACATGATGAGCGTTTTGGTGAATGTATGAGAAGGGAAAAAAATGTGGCAGACATTCGAGGTGCTCTTCTCAGAATGATGCTTGTCGCATTTTTGCCCAAGGACGTCTTTCGGACAAAATTCAGCGGCTTCCTTTTTGAACGTACGTGGAGATGCAAGATAGCTTTTTGTACGCAAGCACTTTTAGATAGTTATCAAAAAAAATACAGCGACATCATCTTCGTCCTGCTTTTTTGTCTCCCTCTATGTTGACTTCCTTTTTTTTGTAGTCTACTTTGTATTTTTTTTCTCTCCAAGGCATCTTCTTCTCGGCCTACCTTGCAATTAGTTCCAAAGTCGTACCCATCGAAAAAAAACTATTTGGTAAGTGAGACAGTGGCTAAGTGAAATGATTATTCAGTTTAGACATTAACAAGGCGGCAGTGCACAAGCGTCCTTGAAGTCTTGCGAAATATCTGTGGAGGCAGACATTTGTTTTATTTATTTATTTTCCTGCCACGGTTGTCTTGCATCGCTGATTTTGTGCAATGGCAGAGTTCATAAAGCTAAGTACAAGATGGCTCAAGTACCAGATGGATAAAAAGGATGTCATGCTGCCAAGACCCAGGCGGCGCAAGCACTACTTTTTTTTATCAAAATCAAACTGGCGGGGGTTGGGGGGATCTGGGTTATTTTTCCACACAAGCGCGGCAACCTACTTTCACTTTTTATTCGTCAGGATGTTAGTCAGTCAGTCAGGAATTGGGGCGTCGCTCCCTCGGCCCACAGCTGTTGGCCCTCAATCAAATGAAGGTGTCTGCTTCTCGTGATGGCCATGTTATTGACATGCCGTGGTGGGAGGGGGAGGGAGGGGTCGAAGGGGCTCTCCCTCCGCGACCCTTGAACGTGCAAATTCAGAGTCACGGCGGCAACTACCGAGTTCAACGGCGTTAATGTTTGAGCCGTGCGTTCCGCGAATACCTCGTCAGCCTTTTGGGAAGACTACCGATCAGTGGGGCTCAAATATTTTGAGGAGAGTAATGTGTAACAGTTTTTTATGAAGACCGTCAATCATTAGCTGGTGGCCCGCTTCCCCTTTTGATCTTGTTCTTTTGCTTGGTCACGCTGACCCGCCTGCGTCACGGCACCATTTGAACCATCGACGCCAAATCCAGAAAGCCTTTCTGGGCATTTGACGCCGCCCTGCTGGTCAACAAACATAGCGCAATTTGGGAATGCCCATGCAGCCTTTCTTCCATTTTGAAGTAAGTCTGAGTGACTGGCGAGCTGCCGGGCAGGCGCCGAAGCTTTTAACTACGCCGCTGAGATGCTTGAGCCCCTTTACTCATTTGCTCGAAACGTCGGCCAGACGCTGAGCAGATGTTGGCAATTTGTGAAGAATAGCAAGTGGTAAAAAAAAAGAGCTGATTGATTGGGGCGGGCCTGCCATCAGATTTAATGTGAGTGTGATTAACTAATGGCCTAATCTCATGGATGGGTCATGTGGCAGGCGGGCGGCACAAAACAAACACTCGGCCGGGGTTCTTTCAGCAGGCAGACGGAGAGTCTTGAGGATGGAGGACTGGAGCGGAGGGGAGGGGTCAATAGGGGCAAAATACAATATACAGCACATAAATTTACATGTCTGAAAAGGAGTGGGAAGAACTAGGATTTATTTAATCCCACCCCCTATCCAATTTGAAACTGAACATTTTTAGTTACCTACAGCAAAGTTTTTACTTTTACTTTCACGTGTAGTATTTAATATGATCATTCCATTTGATATGTTCATCTATGATTACATCAAGAAGTTTTATTTTTCGGATTCTTTCAATTATCCATTTGTATTCATCTATTTGTATTTGAGCGTCAGTCAGTTTGCGACATTTACCAAAAAAGTTTGGTTTTACTTAAATTAAGTGTTAATTTATTAGACTCAAACCATGTTTTCACTCTTTTTTCATTTCCATATTCATTAAATTTAAAATTTCTTCTAGATTTCCCCCTGAGCAATTTATTTTTATCATCAGCCAAAAATAAAATGGTTAATAACTTTGAAACATTACATAGGTCATTGAGGTAAAGACTGAACAATTTGGGGCCCAATACTGATCCTTGCGGGACACCGCAAGAAATGTTTAAACATGAAGATGTGTACGTACTTCAATTGGTTGTTAATTAGTAGGCCGGTTAGGTCCACCAAATTGTACGAGCAAGACGATTGCCGCATTAAGGCCTCGTTAGTGGTCTTGAGTATAATGGTTTAACCGGGAGACAGGTGGAACGCACGTTCCCAGATCGCTCTGGTAAAGCCGGTGGCCGAGCTGAGCGACGCCCTCCAGACTGACGGTTGGGGAGCAGCTGGACGTCAGCTGCTTGCCATACATCATGCTAACAGTCGACACTCGGCGGATAAAAAAAAGGGGCACCCGGCAAGAACTGCAAAACAAAAATGTCAAAAAAATGACTGGGGGGGATAAGCCAATGTCACAATGGAGTCAGGGGCTGAAATCAAAGGCGTGCTGCCAAAAGCAGAGCACCAGGGACAAAGTGGCTCGTGTTTGGACTGGAGCCCAGTCAAAAGCCAGAAGGTCGTTGGGCTACTTAGGGTGTGTGTGTATGTGTGTGTGTGTGGGGGGGGGGGGGGGGGCAACGGTTCCGTAACACCCCTACATGAGCTCTTGTCGTGTCAGAGGCCCGCGGGCAGAATGTGGTTCTTCTGAAAGCAAAGAGTCTACCAGGAGAAGACCCCCAAAAGCATTGCTGTTTATCCCTCTACGGGGGCCTCTCTGAAAAGCTCTTGTGCAAAGACGGAAACTGATGTGGTCTGGTTGCCGCGGAAACCAGGTGAGAACATGCGGCGTGTGCGTGGCGGCTGGGTGGATGACGCGCTTCGTTCCGTGACGTGCGGCCAGAGGCGAGAGGCCAACTGACGGGGGCACTGATCCTGACATCATCAAGGACAGAGAAAAAAGCCAAACAACACGGCACCTTTTCAGTAGATGAAAAACAATCCAACCAATTTGTTGTATTTTAATTGTATTCAATTCATTCGATGATCAATTAATGAATTGAATTAAAAAAAAAATGTTGCTGGTCTTATTTGACTCCTCAGGCCTCCTCTGACTTCTCAAACCTGCTTGTGCAGTTCTTGTTCAGTGGCGCCCCCTAATGGCTACCTTGTCAGTACTTTACAAGGAATCATTTTGACTGAAAACTTTTTCCACTATTCACGCACTTTTCAGGCCTGTTGGCGTCCGCCTCGGCATTACGACAACGCCCCGTACGACGTTCGCTCTACATCAAAACAGTGACACACCCGACGGGCCAGGAGGGTCGGGGCACAATGGGTTGAAAACGTGACGACTGCACCTGATGATGGAGGTGGGATATAAAAGTTTGTGATGTCCTGGAAGCGGCAAACAAAAAAACAGTTGGTTGACCACAACAACGGCAACAACAGTCGCTCTTCTGTGGACCGAGATAAAGGGCGAGCGAAGGCCTGTTTCTTCATAAGTCAAGAGGACGAAGTCTCCCCATTTAGATGTCGCAGGGGGCCCCGCCCCACCACGTCCTACCGGCCAAAACAAACACACGAGCGAGCTGTTAACGTCTACCACGTTTATTTTTTTATTAACACTCATTCTCATCCACGGACAGTTTCCAGAACAAAATACGTCAAAATCCACCCCGCAAATATAAAAACACAGGGAGGGACTTTGCGGTGGGTGAGAATAAGCGGATCGTCTGGGTGTGACCGTAGAGCAAAGGGCTGGCTACCCACCTCGATTCAAAAAACACTGTCGGCAAGCTCCCTCTAGTGGTGAGTAAACACATCTTAAATAGATTTAGGTTGCGCTGAACTTCTCCAAGTTAATGCATTTGACGTGAAAACATTTTTGTTCCACTACATCAATTGAGTGGCCATTGAGCTTGTCCACGACGCTCGTCGGTACGGCACTAATATTAGTAATTCCACGCAATGGATAAAGAAGACATGACTGCTGTTGTCTGCCTACATGAAAAATTGTTGACGCGTGTTGAGCTCACCTCGGGCCTCCCCAGCCATGTGCGGGTGTGACAGCCTATTGCGGCGCGGCGCTAATCTGGTTAGGGATTTGCAAAAGTGCTGCGTCCACGCCGATGTGCGGATAGCCGACGCTGCTCCGGGGCCTTTGTCTGCAACATTTCGGGGGGGGTTGCCCCGGCGATGATGTCATCTCGGTGTCAGCAAACGAGGGGACAGGATGTACCGTGAGCGTCGCCAAGGAACGCGCTGAATGCCGCGCTAAAAGTGAGGAAAAGGCCAGCAGTGAAGTCAGACTAACCTGGAAGTGCGCAACTCGAGATGGAATCTGTTGTACTCACCTGACGTACTTGGTAGGGAGCAGTGGAAAGTTTAAGTATGTTGATGCCAAACAGCTTTTGTTGAGGGCGTCTGTGGAAAGATTGATGATGTTGCGGGTGTAGAAGCTCAAAAAGAAAATGGAGAAAGAGTTTATTTATTAAAATAAATAAGTTCTGCCTACAAGAATAGTAGACTTGTAAATAACAAATGTACCAGAAAAACACAATATCAATGTTAGAAGGTGGTGATCAAAGAACAGGACTCTTGTGACTACATTTCAGATTACGCTAGCTAGCTCGTATGATCGGACTTTGCGATCAACTTACCTGGCTCGGTGCCGGCCGGCCCCCGTGCGCCGTTCAGGGGTGAAATCCGAGTGGGGCAAATCTGATAGTGGGAGTCATAAATAGCTTTCATCTGCACACGGGAGCCCATCATTTGCTTGCGTGGAGCTAAACATAAACACGTGGCCCGCTTGCCACAAACGACGAGCTGTCAAAGGGGGACCGGGCGCTTTTGGGCTTTTGCGCGCTTATTGCAGCCAAAAGCCGGTGGCCTGCTTTCTGCTAGGAGAGCGAGATCAAACAAATGCTTTCAGAGGCCTCCAAGGAAGACCAAAAAAAAAGCTGACATGAGCTTTGGCTTGCGTGTTGGCAATAAATCACCCACTTAGGAAGTTTTCACCACCGGAGTGTGAAGAAAAGACAAACATGAACATTCAAACGCTCTCTTCCTCTTCTTGACATGAAACGATGCCTTGTTAGCATCGCTAGCGCCGCTAATGGTTGAGGCTGCTAGCTTATCGCCGTGTTTTGGTTACTTGGACAATTAAGTGTGGGGACGCTCTCGAGGCAACGCTCAAGACAAGAAAATGAACACGAGCGCTATCAGTGTGTCGAGTGCGGAGACAAGAAAACGCTGGCGCATTATCACCAACGTGCAGCGACTTTTGGTGGGCACGACGGGTCCCGCGCAAGTGAGCGTTAGGCGCTATCTGCTTCGATTAGGCCGCCAGCGTGCCAACCGTTGAGGGAAAAACAAACGGCAAGATTTCACCATTTCGGCCGCTCTTTGAGCTTTCCTGGCCTTTTTCTGCCACCGCTAGACTTGAGCGTGTTTTTTCCGGGCAGCTTGAGGCGAGCGCTTGTCAGCCAATCGCTCGTTGCTGCGACCTGGAGCATCTTGGCTCGCTACGCGCAACCAAGGGCACCTTGAAGAGGGCAAGATAAGCGTAGCATCCGATGAAGGATGTTGAGAAGCACCCATGAGACGGCGCCTCTGGGATTAAATGTAAATATTTGCCGGAGTGCCGGCGAAATGTCCGCTTTGGCGGATGTTAGCTGCTCAGGGGTCAAGGGTAGGGCCACTTGATGCATTAGAGGGCGGACGGCTACGACGGGCGGGCGGCCACCTGGCGCATCAGTCGCCGCCGTGAATTAAACATACGGCAGCATGCCGGAGAAGCCCCGCTGCATTATTTAGTGAAGGGGGGGGTTGCTGATGGGGAAAAGGGGGAAGGGGCAGATGCGGCAAAAAGACTGAAAGGCTGCAAATTAAAACAACCACTAGGCATAAAATTGATATACATTTTTGGGCTTTATTTTAATTCTGATTCATTTAATATTGTAATTTTTTTTGTCCAATTATTTATTTTATTTTTTTTAATTATTTTTTAATACGTATTTTGTGTTAAAGTTAAACTTTCATTCTATTTTTGATTCCATTTATTTAAAGGACTATTTGAATATTTCAATGTATTTTATATATTTAGTGCATATTAAGTGAATCATGAATAAAAGCAAACAAAATGTCTGTAAAAAGCTCCAGAAACAAAGGGAACATTGAGTTGAGTGTTTTTTTTTTTGAGGGGGGGGGGGGGGGGGGATTTAGAGGAAGTGTCAGTCAAGTGTGGCAACACTTTCACTGACTCGGACTTCCTGCAGAGGCCCTCAGACAAACGGACAGACCACCGTTGAACCCCCCCCCCCCTCCCCTCTCTCTCCCTCCCTCCACGAGAGCCGTTATTCTTTTGACATGTGCTGATTAACTAAGACTCCCCGATTAAAGCAACGTGCAAAGGGAAGTTGGATTGGGGGGGAGATGGGGGGGCACATCTGTGGGAAAGTGGTTTCGGGGCAGTGGTGGGTGATGACAGTTGTGTTTCCGAGAAAAGCCAACTAACCCCCCCCTACCAGCACCCAGATGAGCCAAGGTCGATGTGGAGCGGGACAGCACCGACATTTTTTTTTTTTTTAAGTGTGAGTATGTGTGCACGCATTAGTGGAGGGATGCTGCAGTGGGCCACGCCCATCCACATTTCTTCAGAGGCGGACAAACGGGGAACAAACAACATGCCTAAAAAATAGCCACTTGAAATTAACAACCACAAAAACTACCAAATGCTAAATTCCATCATTATTTTTTTTCCCTTGTGGAGACTCAATAACACAAAATCTCAAACAAGACTCTGGTAGAAAAACAAGCATTCCACCTTTTAATTCCCCCATTGATTTACAATCTCACTTTTCATCTGCAGTTTTTTTTTTTTTTTGCACAAATCACAGTTTTAAAAGTCAGCAAAAAATTAAAAAAATAAAACACAACCATGAAAATAAAGGACATTCTGCACAATTTTATACCTGTATAAAAATATATCAACCAAAACATTATTCTACTCTTCAATGTGATTGCCACAAGTACCATTTGGACGAGAGACAGCAGATTTGTTTTTTCGCACACGCACGACACAGCAGACAAGCTCAACCCAAACAGATCTTCAACTTATTAAATAGACACACAACCTGAATCAAGGTCATCATGCGGAGAACGTCGTCTTAAATAATAAAACAAAGCAAAATACTTCTCTATATTTCTCTCTCTTTTAAATCAAGCTCAAGTCCAAGCGCCCATCCCTCGAAAAGAGGGGAATTAAGTTTTAAGGAGCCGCAACGCTCGCGCCAGCTGCCACTCACGTCGGAGTTCGGCGCTGGAGACAGCAGCAGCAATTTGCAATAAGCAAAAGAGGGCCGGGCTGCTCTTCTTCTTTTTGGAAAAGAAGGGGAACAAAATGACATTCCAGCAAGCAGGACGCTGAGCGGCGGCGGAAAGAGCAGCTGACCGCTACTGCAGCATCAGCTTGATGCTCTTGTTAGTAGACTCGTCGTTTAGATGCTTGGTGGTATACCTGAGAGGATTCAAAATGACACAAGGTGAGTCCTGGACTACTTTTGTGGGCGTGGCATCTACAGGTCATCTTGTGAGGTCTTGAGACTTTACCTGAGAGCGTTGAGGAGACCATCCACGGTGTTGGGCGGTTGTTCCTTCAGCACTTTGATGCAACCTTTCATCTGCGGGCCAACTAGCGTTAGCATCAGTATTAGCGCCCCGCCGCGCTGGCGTACTCACGTCAATCTTTGAGGACTTGGCGAAGGCTCCGACGGGATGGACGTAGTCGTACAGGATGATGACGCCCACCATCACCCGCAGGCAGAAGGACACCGTGTCCTCACTGGCGAAGCGGCTGCGATATTCCCTGCCGACGCACGCAAAACACGCTGGGGTCAGCTATCAGGTCATGTGTCCTGAGTTGTGGTAGTTTGACTCACGGCGTTTCCAGCATGACTTTGCAGATGCTGGCCATGGTGCTCAGGCAGTCGGTGGTGTTCTCGATAGGCAGGTTCTTGTTCTACACGCGGGAGCACAAAGCCAGCCAGGAAATGAATGCCTGGTGAGTATTTTGTCCGGAGAGGGCTTCCTCTCGCGCCCACTCACCTCCGACACGAACCTGGTGGTGCCGTCGCTTAAGGTCTTGAGCATGGGCGTGGCGTCGGCGTAGAAGAGCGAGATTCGATTAGCCAGCTCGTTGTTGACTTCGTTCTCACCCTCGGCCTTCCGCAGCATTTGAGCGAGAAAAAATTATAATAATTATGAAGTGGTGAGAGAAAAGTTAAAAATTTGATGCTGCTCGGGTGTGGCTTACGGGGACGTTGTTGATGCGCATGCGACTGAGGGTTCGCCTGTAATAGCTGAAGTCGTTCTGAATGGCAGGAGTGGTCATCTGCAAGGATCACAACACAATAATCACAATCAGTCCTGGAATCTTAATGGGACTGGATCACTCCTCAGATGAGCAAATCCCACTTGAGTCGAGAGACGGGCGGACGCTCAAAGTGGGTCAGAAGTCGGTGACGGGTGGGCTCGCCGCGCCACTTAGCACCCACGGCAGCTAATTGGGAAGTCGCACTAAAATTGCCCTGGTTGTTCAAGCAGGCCGAGCAGTGTCTGTCCAAACATTTGTTGTTACCTTGAGTTCATCAAAGCGCAGCGTGAAGTGCAGGATCTCGGCAAACTGCTTGGCGAGCGCCTGCTCCCGCTCCAGGTGCTGCGTGGGGTCGTCGTATGTCTCGTTGGTCAGAGCGCGCAGCAAGCTGTGCAGTGCCGCCTCTGCGTAGAAGAACAAAAAAAAACAACAACAATGTACAGTCCGTCATTTCAGATTGATGCGCTCCTCCTGGTAACCATAGCAACCACGTTGGATGTCTTTACTGGCTGAATTGTCAAATTTTGCTACGTGCAATGTGTTTTGACATTTTCATTCATCCTCAGCAAACAACCACCACTAAAAAAAATTATCTGGTTTGTTTTGGGAAGCCCTCGAATGATTTGTGTTGAAAGCAAGTGAAGTGGCCAGCGTTACTAGAGCAGCGGTGATGCCCAAAGTGCCTCAGGCCCGCTGACAGTAAGGGAGGGGGGAGGGGCAGGGGTTCCCCCACTCAGATGCAGATGAGACATGGCACTAATTATCTCGCTGACACAAAGTGAAAGGGGTGTGGGTGGGTGGAGCACGATGGCAGAGGAAATATAGGAGCAGGATTACACTCATTGTAGTAATGACCCGCCCCTCCCCCCCGCATCGGGCTGGGGGTGCTTCCGAGGTCAAGCCTAAAGTCAAGGCAGCGAAATGGAGCGGTGTCCTACTCAGTTACATAACGGGTGCCGGGCTGTTGCCGTGCCAACTCCCCCTCCCCTTTTGAATCCATGCTCATTAAAGTCCACATCATGTTTACATACATGCAAAACATTAAGGCCATTAAGGTCAAGGCGCTTCTCAGAGCTTCAACATTTGGTCCCGCACCTAATCTCTGGGAGAACTCGTAGAACTTTTTGAGCCTGCCCACCAGGGGGACCACCGCCGCCCAGGCCTGCTCCTGGAGCGCCTCATCGTTGGGGTTCTGGATGGCCTGGAAAGGGGGGGAAAAAAAAAAAACCTCATCAATGGAATGATTGACACCCATCTTAGATTTTTGGATTGGTGACTGAGGAGGAAGAGTGGCTTTGAGGCGCACCTCTCTGATCTCGCAGCCGGCACCCTTGTAGGCCTGCAGCTCGTCCAGGATGGCTTCGGCGTCCTTCAGTACCACGTCCACCTGCTGCCACACGTGGCGTTCGCCCTCCGTGGGCATCGCATCTGCACGCAAAGCCAAAAATTACCTTTGTAGGAAGGCAACGGGATGGAATCTGACGGCTGTGTGAAAATTCCACAGTGGCAGGATTATTTTGGGGGGCCCGAGGCAAGCAAAGCTGCAGTTATCTATTTGAGGATGCCTATTGATATTCCGCACGCACATGCGCAAGAAACTGCCAGGTGGGGTGAAAGCGCCTCCAGGTAGAGGAGACGAGCTGGCCGAGTTGAGAACACCATGCTAACGTATTTGGGCGATCGATATCAGGCGGGTAGGGGCGGGGCCTTGCCGACACTCACTTTCGAAATCCAGAAAGAAATTGGGCTCCTGTTCCAGGTCGGTGCAGGTCAGCACCTTCAGCAGGTTCCCCATCTTGGCACCTGCTGGAGAAGAAGACGAATCAATAAGTGACTCCACAGCGGCAGCGTGGTGAGGCGGGGCACCAAAATGCCGCCCACACTTGTGCGCTTGGGGAACCCCGATGCTCCTCAGTGCACCCCCCTTAAAAAAAACACTTCCCGCACATGCTCTCCTGTCTACCAGATGTCAAGCCAAAAAAAAAAAAAAAAGTCCAAAAATAAACCGAGTCAGAGTCGTTTTGCGCTTTGCTCAATTTCTACCCAGCAACCGTTTGGTTTGGGATCAGCGAGGGGAACGCATTCCATCATAAACTAGGCGGCCATTTTCTAAATTTAACAAGCTTGTATGTTTTGACAAACGTCAACTTGGTGGTCATCAAAAGCCAGGGTGGGCAAAGAGGTGAATTTTGATTTTTGCTTGTCTTGAGAAAAATAGTCTACTCAGCAAATTTAGACATTTAAAAATGTAGACAGGAAAAAAACATTCCCCTCAATCAACCGAGGCCTTTTGTTGAAATTTTTCTTGTCATCTGAATAACCTTCTCATACCATTTTGTCTTTGCCAACAAACAGACTGACTTGAACATGCTGCCTAAGTGCTGCCTAAGTGACATTTGAGTGCAGGATGCTGCGTAGCTTAGCGCTAAAACAAACGCGAAGACGTCAGCGACGCTCGGCGCAATGCAAAGTGACAGGCGCCCGAGACTCCTCGAAAGCAAACGACCGTTTGTAGCGAGGAGCTGCGCTCGTCTCCATCATCGGCGGAGACGCGTTTGACACCTCAGAGGACATTTTGGCCTCAGAGAGACGAGCGGCAGGTGAAAAGTGGCGACGCAGGTGAAGTTGAAAGACGACCAAGTGCAAAGTCAGCAGCGTTAAAATGCATGAGATGCAGATAAGTGTGTATCAGCCCAAAGTCGGCAGGACCGAATGTGGACGAGCTCAAGACAAACTGGGTCAAGTCTGCCTGGCAACAAGTGATGCCCCTCAATTGCACCACCACCTGCAAAGCCCCACCTGCCCCCACCAGTTCCCCCCCTTCTGAGCTGGGCCACTAATGCAACTTGAATGAGCCCCCATCCGGCCCCTCCACACCTGACGCAGCCTCACAAGGTCCGTCGGGGTCGAGGTCATCGACCGGCAATCACCGTCAAGGGGATTGGGTGGGGTTGGGGATCGTCCACGGTCCTCTAGCACCACCTATTGTGGGCCCGCCGCCACCCCCAGAAAGGAGGTCATGTGACGGGCAGGGATTTGCGTGGCCCACTTTTTAAGTCTACCAGAGGATCTCAGAAGAAGGACAAATTGTAGATTTTGGACCTCTTTCAGGTCCAATCTTCCCCCTCCCACCCCGAGAGTTCTTTAGGGGGATGTGGATGATGTCTAGCATTAATTCCACAGCGGCTGAATAGCCATCGTAGTAAGCGTGCATGACTTAGGTAGTGGGCACCTTCGTGTTGTTGTTTTGAACCCCCACTGAGCAATTGCGTGCTCTGAGGGAGGAGGAGGAGGAGGGTGGGGGTGACTGCCTCCAAAGCCGGGGGGGCAGAGTGTGACAAGCGGGGAGCCCGCGCAGCTCTCCCATTGGCTGGGGCCGATCTAGCCGACAGTTCGCTGTATCCATGGAGCCGCGCTAAAATTTTGGGTTCCGCTGTGAACACTGCGGCAGCCAATGAGAGGGCGGCGGATTAGCGTAGTAGTGGGAAGGACTTGTTGAGAGCGCTGTCAATATGTGAACATGCATGAGCTCATGCAGCCAAAAATCAGGTGCAGTATTTTGCTTAAATGTTTAACTCAGTGATGAGAAGAAAGTCAAACTCAATATTATTATTCTTCCTGATATTTAAAGTTTGGATGAAGACACGTGGGGGACAGGGGAGGATGCAACAAGAGATGGGCATGAAAAATGACAAGAAAATAGCAGCTAGCTTGTATTTTTTTTGAAGGCCACGCCCAATGCAGCATCTTGACCTCAGCGTGGCATCGCCTTGCACTCTGCGTGGCCGCCGTTGCCTGAGGCGGGGCGGCGCTGAAATGGAGCACTGCGACAAAGCGCCGGCAAAGCAGACGCGGGTGGGGGGAGGTGTGTGTGTGTGTGTGTGGGGGGGGGGGGGGGGGGCAGAGAGTGCTGACATTCCACTACTGAATTGCAGCATGAGGATCCACGTGGTCCCATTACAAAAACAAGAGTGGAACCCGCGGCGGCATCAGCACCCCCCGAGCTTGGCGTAGCCTCCATAGAGAAAATGCATGTTAGCATTATTAATGTTAGTTTGGAAATCAAATCTCCGTTTGTGGGTGCGGCGCGTCACACTGCAGCATGGGCAGCTTTCAACTTGACCCAGATTCTCCGGTGACACGCCACATCGCATTAGCCCGCTCAGCCGGAGCCCGACCTCGCTGACAGCGGCCTGGGTCCACGCACACAAACAAAAAATGGAGGCGTGCTTCCCCGTTGGGTTTTGTGTGAGCCCCCCCCCCTCCCCCCCATTCACCAGACTCCCGCTCAGCTGACTAAAATGGCTTGGAGGGGCGAGGGGGGCGGGGTTTGTTTTGAACTCAATTACCTCGTGGCCACGCCTATGCAAAATGTACCAAAACAAAACAAGAATGACGAAGACGAGGACGAAATCAGCAGCTGAGCTCGCCATGGCAACCGCACGGGCAGGCATGCTTTTGGGTCGGCACCTGCCCAAAGTTGGAAACCATGGCAACAGGGACACGCAGCAAGAAAAAGCGTGCAAGCTGTGTGCTTGACAAGCGAGCTGACAAAAAAAGACCACAAATGAAAAGCAGCCCACGTGGAGCGCCAGCAACTGCGTCTTGCCCTTGATGGTCCTCCAACTCCCCCTTCAAGATGTTGGGGGATCATTCAAGAGGGCATATTGACTCACTGTCTGGCTGAGATGATCTGAGCATCCCCCCCACCCCCCCAGGGATGCATCTACTCACGCACCATCCATCATTACTTGACCGATTGCCTCAAGAACAAGCTGAACTGGAGCTCATTTGCATACACACAACTCTTATTACAAAAAATAAAGCTTGGTTGAAATTGGGTTGTTTTTCCACTCCGAGTGAATTTTGGGTGGGGCACAACGGCGGGTTTGTACGAGGCGGTTGGCTGACCGATGATGGGAAGCGCCAAAAACTGCAGTTGCGATTCGTGAGAGCGCCGCGCCATCTGCCGGACAAAAACCAAAGAGCGCGGCTGCTTTTTGGCTTGACGTGCAGCAACCACTCTATGAGAGGAGTGCGCCCTCTGGTGGTGACGGGCTGAGTTTGTGGCGCATTTATCCCAAACTGGAGTTTGTGGGCGCACCTGCTGGCAAGGTTGCAGCCGGCGGCTGGCCTCCGGTCCCGGCGGTCCGGCAAGCTCTTCTCCTGGTAACGACATGACGCAAGAAGGTCACCGCATGATGTTGCCTTGCAAGCATTATTTAGCCACATGCACGGGTGCAAACGGGCGCCCACGCACACAAAACACTTCCTGTTATGCAACACTTCCTCTGATTCACTTCCCATTTTGACAACAGTCCATCGGCCAGCGTCGGGCCTCATTTTCTGAAAGGATCGATACGAAACAACCAAACAAGATGCAACATTTGTGCTTTGGGGGTTACAGTGCAACATGGGGGTGGTTCTCCAATTTTTAAGAACCAATGCTACCCGAAAAAACAAACAACAAAGCTCTGCAAGTAGCACCAACATGAGAGCGCCGAGGACACAAGTCAGATTATGAAACGGTTTACCATTCAACAGCATGAGCAAGTGTTTCGAAACATTTGACTGCTAGTCTGTGCTCGCTATTTACAAACATTTTAACATCCACACTGTGCTTCAAATACAGAAACAGAAAAAGAATTGACTCTGGCTTCTCTCTTCCGCCATTTGAAGCAGGGGAAGCTAAATTCTTCTCAACTCAAGCCAGGCTGGTCCACGTCATGGTCGGCGCTGCGATGCTCGTTCACAGACAAGAGCAGACATGCCGGCAGAGCGAGAGAGCGAGACGCAGGAGGCAAGAATTCCATTCCGTAAAAGTCGACACGCACGCGCGCACGCACGTCTGGCGGATGCTCAAATGGAGCCGACGGCCTTAAGCTTGATGACGAGAAATGCAGAGAGGAGCGCGATCGATCGGGCACTCCTCCGCAGCGATCGAATGGGAACGCAAGCAACCTTCGGTGAGTGCAGCGCGTTGCTCCACCACCGCTGCAAACAACTAATTGCTCTACTCACTGTGTTTTTGTTTTTTTTTTGCGGATGGGGTTTTCCTTTTCAACGAGAAAGCGTGAGGGGCAGGTGGTTTCTCGCAAGTGGCGTGGCGGCTAATCATGTTAATTATTCATCGGTTTTCCGTGCTCTCACGTTCAGTCGTTCCCAGGCCGCCGGAGCGTCGCGCCTGACCCAATGCACAAGCATCACGCCATACGGCGCAGCCATCGGAGTAGGCAACCCTCGCAAAGTTTTGACACTTGCCTCCCAAAGATGCAATTAGACTTGTCAATTTGGTACAATGCATTTTTTTCCCCACAATGCAATTTTTTTTTTTTGGTATCGATGACTGCTCAAGACTGAATACCTGTGCTGGGGGTCGAGGAGTATCAAATGTCTCTAGTAAACGAATGGATGCATCATTCCACTTTGGAGGCTCCACCATATCTAGTACAATAAGAGCATAGACGATCCGAGCCGAGGAACATTTCGCAAGGTGCTTGCAATCGCATGTCACAACTTCCTGATGAATATTTCAGGGTCACGCACAAATGTGTCTTTTACGAGGAAATGAGGCATTCAGAGCCTTGCCGTTTACCAATGTTTTCACTTTGCCCAGCGTTGATTTGTTTTGCACATAACACGTCCCAAACACATCCTGCAGATTATCTCATTTCAACTCCATTACGAGTACGCTTGATTAGCTATGCAGCCAAGCCCACGTCTGAAGAGGAAATATTGCCAACATCAGCTGTCAGCCACATCTCTCAGCGGCTCACTCACTCACAGCAACATTATTTCCAGCCTTTGCTAAGAACGTGCCAAAGGTCAGGCCACGCAGATGTTACGTATATGATCGGAACTATACTGTCAGATGTGTGTCAGCGATCAGCATGAGCAGAAAATTGCAAAAGGAACAGCAGAGGCTAATCCATAAGCATACGGTTGAGTTTCCAAGTGTAATCTCCAAACGATTACCGGGGTTATTTTGCAGGCTGCAAAAGAAAACCGGCTCAATGCTCTCTGTCACGTGTTGCACTGTGTCGGGGACGAGGCAATAAACCCCAAAGAGAAAGGAAGAGGAATTGAAACCTGAGCACGAGAAGTTGATCAAAGAGGGGCTGAATGAAAACACACTCGTTTTCCTGCTGGCTGCGTTCAGGGAGGAGGATGTCGCCCAGCCATCCACCGCTCGTGATTCATCATTTCTCTCCCCCGCGGCCATCAAATCGCGCAAAAGCCAATGAATGGCAACTGGTGGCCAGGCGAGGCCCCAAGGAACGCCAACAACATCTCAAGCGGGCATTTTCAAGCCTTACCTTGTCGCCGGCGGCGGGGGGCGGCTGGACGGCACGCTTCAGACCAGAACACGAAGAAGACGGAAAAAGAAGAGGACGAAGCAGGACGAGGAGGGGGAGACGGAGAAGAAGAAAATCCCGTCCGCTCCTACGCGAGCGCCAAGGTAGAAGAAAAGCGATTCGCCGTTTCCGGGTTGGTGATTCGACGTCATCGGAGGAGGGGGGCTCGTTTTGGTCAAGTTAGCGTCGCGAAGGGGTGGGTGCGTGGAGTCAACAGCATAAACCCCGCCTCCTGCGTGCCCTCACCGCCACCCCCTACTGGCCAATTCTCCTTCCCATGTCCGATTATTAGCCTCATGCGAAGCTTCATCTCTGCTCTTCAAACCACAACAAAAAGCCTCACTCAAGGCGCCGAAGTGTCCTTCAGCATGAGACCAGTCTAAAATGTAGTTAACCCGCGACGGCGCTGTCGTGACCTTGAGAGTACCAGTTGGTTTATGGTGAAATGTGTCAACATCCTAATGAGTGTGCGTTTGAAAACCAAGCAAAAACATGCAAATGAATGAATCAAAACAAATAGTAACAAATCAATACGAAATAATTCATATACGCATTCCCGACTATTTTTGTCCCACGTTAATTGCTCGTAAACTTCTTTGCTTCTGCAGCACTGAGTTACCTAAGGCCAATTGATTGCAACGGGGCTTCGCACCTGAGCCCAATAACGAGCGGCCCATAAAAACCTCTCTCGAGAGCGCCTGCACCCAAATGTCCAAAATCCACTCTGAACTTTAGAACAGACAAGCCTCTTTTCTTTTGCAAGCATGGTCAAGGAGATGGCTCACGTCAACTTAGTGGTCATCGGCCACGTGGACAGCGGCAAGTCCACCACCACTGGCCACTTGCTCTACAAATGCGGTAGCGTGGACCAACGAAAGCTGGAAAAGTTTGAGAAAGCCGCGGCACAGGTAGCCCCCGGGACCGCCCGCCTCCCCTAGATCGCACGTAAGTAACGGTGCTTTTCCTCGGATAGATGGGCAAGAGCTCGTTCAAGTTCGCGTGGGTGCTGGACAAGCTGAAGGCCGAGCGCGAGCGCGGCCTAACCATCGACATTTCGCTGCTCAAGTTCAACACGCGCAACTACTGCATGACCATCATCGACGCGCCCGGACACCGCGACTTTATCAAGAATATGATCACGGGCACCTCGCAGGTAGGGCGCGCGCTTTCCTTTGGCCATGTCCGCTGGGGGAAAAGCAAGCAAGAGAAATTTGCGTTGCAGGCGGACGTGGCGTTGCTGGTGGTGTCGGCGGCCAAGGGCGAATTTGAGGCGGGCGTGTCTCGAGGGGGACAGACGCGCGAGCACGCTCTGCTAGCGTACACACTGGGCGTCAAGCAGATGATCGTGTGCGTTAATAAGATGGATGCCACCGATCCGCCTTACTGCCAACAGCGCTTTAAGGAGGTGGCGCGCGCCGTCGCAGGTTTCCTCAAGAAGATCGGCTATGACCCCAACACCGTGCCCTTCGTGCCCATCTCCGGCTGGACCGGAGACAACATGATCAGACCCACGCATAAAGTAACCAAAAGCCTCTTGCATGGAGACGAACGCGTTCAAGTCAGTTGTTTGCGAACTTGGCACAACAGTTTGAACACTTAATTCTGTTTATTCCTAGATGGCTTGGTTCCAAGGCTGGAAAGCACGTCGCCGAGAAGGCAACTCGAGTGGTACGACTCTCCTGGAGGTGCTGGACTCCATTCAAGTCCCTACTCGTGCCCTTAATAAACCTTTGCGATTACCCCTACAAGACGTCTACAAGATAGGAGGTATAGTAAGATACTGAGGGGAGGAAAAACCTGACAAAGTTGTGGGCAACAAGGTGCTCATTTGTGTGCAGGTGTGGGGACGGTTCCAGTGGGAAAGATCGAGACTGGCATCTTGAAGCCGGGCATGACGTTGACCTTCTCGCCGGCCAAGGTGACAGCGGAGGTTAAGTCAATTGAGATGCATCACAAGGGTTTGGATGCAGCGCTACCGGGCCACAACGTGGGCTTCAACATTAAGAATGTGTCTGTCAAAAATCTGCGGCGCGGTGACGTCGCCGGCAATGCCCAACACGACCCCCCTTCTGATGTCAGCAGCTTTGAGGCGCAGGTTGGCACCACAATTATAAAACAGCTTTCATGAAAAATACTGTTTTTGTATTTGTTAAAGCTGCTGGGTTAAAAATTATACCGACTGGTTTAGGTGATCATCCTGAACCACCCGGGCCGGATCAAGGCGGGCTACTCTCCGGTGCTGGACTGCCACACAGCGCACGTGAGCTGCCGCTTCTCAGAGCTCAAGGAGAAGCTAGATCGACGCAAGGGCACCCTACTGGAAGAGCGCCCCCAGGTGCTGATCTCTGGTGACGCGGCCACTGTCAGGCTGGTGCCTGTAAAGCCCATGTGTGTGGAGAGCTTCTTCACATACCCGCCACTTGGTACGTTAGCCTCAACTAGTTTCCAACTAGCTTTGACTCTGTGACTGCTCTGATGTTTGCGTTTGGTGCAGGTCGCTTTGCCGCCCGAGACTTGAAGCAAACGGTGGCTGTGGGTGTCATCAAGTCGGTGGAGAAGACGCAAGGCTCCAAAGGGGCCAAATGAGTTTGGCCCTGCTTGAAATGTGACAAGACTTTCAGTTAAGTTTTAAGATGCATTTGTTGACGTTAAAAACTTTTGACTCCTTTGTTGCAAAAGAAGTTGCAGATATTTTGTTTGTTTTGAAATAAATAAAAACATGATTAAGTGGCCAAAAATTGTCTTGATTATTTGGGGTGCTGAAATAAAGTGCAGAAATGGAGGAAAGCTTGACATTTGAAATACAGCACTTTAATGATACAACATTTTTTTGTTTGTTTGTTCCCTGAACAATGGGACAAAGTGCACGTGAGCGAGGAGCAGGAGACATCAAACTCAACTCTTGACTTTTTCACGTTTGAGCACCCAACCAAAAAACTTTTCTCGCTTACGACACCGTCAACACAACTTGGGGTGGGTGGGGGAGTGATTCAACACTTGATTGCTGACATTTTTTTTTTTTTTTTTGTTCCTTTTGTTAAATACTGCTTAGTAAGAGTGGTTCTGGGGTATGTTTTGTGTCTAGTGGATCTTGGAGCATTCTGGTGAAGCACAAGGCTGAGGGAGTCCAACACAGGCAGCGGCAGCTAGCCTACCACTGCCATGCCAGGAAAACAAGCCAACAGAATCAGTTTAGAACCTGAAACTCAACTTATAACTTTAGAACTTATAATTCATCGTATGATGCTTATTTCATGCTAAGTTTGTAAAACTGAACTTGATCACATTAGGCGATAGTGATCTTTTTGTTTTTGGTGTTGCGGCAGCAATACGCTTTGTCAACTGCAAACCAACACGGGTACACACAAAGCAAGCCTGGGGGGGAATTGGGGTCTACGTGGGCCAGTTGGGATCAAATGTGCCATAGCATGTTTTTTGTTTGTACAGTAAAACATGTATGTACAGCGCACACATGGATTGATCTATTTACAAACGTATATACACACAGCGTCTACAGATAGCTAAGTGCTGGCGGGAACTGCTTTATAATATTGGCGGGGGGGGTATTGGAGAAAACACCGTAGGGGGCGGGGCGGATTGAGGGGGTTACGCACATTCTTTGTACAGCATGGACGAGGCTCTGCCGTCTTTTTGACTTTAGCTTCTTTTTGTGGTAGTGCAAAGGCTTGGTTGGGTCGGGTGGTCTTGCCGTAGGTCAGTCGCTGAGGATGTGCACAAAGGACATGGGGAAGACGCCCTTGCGTTCCGGCTCGCCCTCGACGTGGCCGATCTGCAAGTGCAAAATGCTCGGGTCAGCCGCTCGCCCGGACAGGACCCGAATCCTCATTGGCAAAACGGCAAAAGTTGAAATCTCGAGCGCTTGTCGGCAGTCGGTGGACTCACCCACCACTCCTGGTCCTCCTCGCCCGTCACCACGATGATCTCGCCCTCCACGAACGTCAGCTCGTCGTCATTGTCAGCTTGGCAGTCGTAGATGGTCTTCACGCGTCGCGCCTTGCTCTTCCCCTGGAACGCAAACACACATCGGAAGACGGACTTAAAACAATGCCGAGCATTGCGTTTTATTCAATTTTGTATTATATTTAATTATTTTTGAGATATAAATGATGTAAAAAAAGTTTCACTGAGTCTGTGACCCCCCAAAAAATGTGGAAAAAGTGAAGCAATGATTGAATGATGTCATGCTTGTACCGTGTTGATTTTCCTGGGGAGGGGCACGGGGGTCTCCGCGCTCCCAGGTGGGCTTCCGTCGGCATCATCGGCGCTCTGCTGCGGTGGCGGGGGTGGGGCCGGCCGATCGGGCGACGGCGACTCCGGCGGCTGGGGTTGCGGCGGCGGGGGCGGCTGCGTCTGGGGCCTGGCCGGCGCATCCCCCGGCGGGCGTGGGGCCGCCTCAGCCGCCCCCACTCTGGGCGGCGCGTCGGCCAGGTGGGGCTTGGGCGGCAGGTCCTTAAGCTGCGGTTTGGGCGGCAGGTCGCCCAGCTGCGGCTTGGGTGGCAGGTCGGAGAGCTGCGGCTTGGGCGGGAGTTCCCCAGGCTTGGGCGGCAGCTCGGACGGCTGCGGCTTGGGCGGCGGGTCGGCAGGCTGCGGCCGCTCCGGGGCCGGCGCTTTCTGCAAAGCGTCCATCCCCGGCGGAGACTTCTGGAAGACCTCAGGGGGGAGGCCGGCTTTGTCCACGGAGGGGTGGTGGATGGTGTCGATCTTACGCAACGCCACTGCACACATATGCATGTTCAATAATACACTCGGCTGATACTGTCAATGATGAGCATGATGATAATGAAGCACACCTTTCTGAGGTAGTTTAGGAAGAACCCTTGGACCAAGTGTGGACTTTGTGTTGCTTGAAGTCGTACTGCAAGGTGTTAGGAAAAAGGACACTCAACGTTTCAGTAACCCTCATTGGACAGTTCATTTGGTAATTTGAAACATAACCACCCAACTTGAAGGCCTGACTGGAAACCTGAATTTGAAACCATAACTGAGTTTTAAGCTTGACCTGGTAACGTAAAGGCCCGACTCTGACTTGACTGCGTCGGGAGTGCCAAGGTCTTACCTCTGCTGCTGAGGGATGCCTTCAAATTTGTTGGAGACTGGCGACATCTTGTTGACGGGAGGCGGCGTGGAGTCGCTTCCTACAGCCGTGCCAAGCGGGGCCACAAACACACGATACACGTTACGCACGTCAAAACACACATCAAGGCGCTCGCCATGCCGCGATGACAAAACGGAACCATGAGATCGGATGGTGGGGTGAGGGTGGGTGGGTGGTTGGGGGTTGGGTCATCTGGCTGAGCTTTCCATGCGCCCCATTTCCAAACATTTGCTTTTTACTTTGGAAATCCAATTATTTGCTTCGTCGAGGGAACGATGGCTTTGTTCTTTTTTGTTCATTTCAAGAGGGAACGCCGTCCCGCGCAATGTCAAACAAGGTGTGGTCCGATTGGATACCGTGGGCTTGCAGCTCCCCCCCGGACGGACCCCCTCTGGTGTGACAGAGCGGGCCGGGCGGGTCGGACAGCGTGCGTTTATGGCCGGGCGGCGGGGGCGGCGGCCTCTTCTTGGACAGCGTGGCGCTGCCTCCCGCCGTCAGCGCAGACGAGGCGGCGGCAACGGCGGCAGCTGGAGAAGTGATAATACACACAACACGTCAGCACCGGCACAACTGGCGCCGCCCAAACTTGACAAGTTCAAGGAGGAGATGAAGATCGTGAGGAAGAGGAGGAGCAGAGAAATCCGGAAAGAGATTTGCGCGGTCCAATCACTTAGACCTTTTTTTGTGCTCAAGTGGGAAGAAAGCGGCTAACGGAGAGCTCAGCCAGCGAACGCGACCGGCGTTTACAGCTCAGGGAGAACGCTCCGACCGGGTCGCCTCGTTTGTTCCGTGAGCCGCAAACGGCGGGCCGGGGTGAGGGTGAAAGGCGAGCGGGTCAAAGTCAAATGAGGATATTCACGGATGTATGGTCGAGTGCCGGCCAGTGTGGCGTAGTGCGAATGAGAGCCAAGGAATGCCAAGTGTGGAGCTGAAAGAATCAAAAAGGAGGGGGGAAAAGAAGACAAAGAAAAAAGAGAGCGAGATGAGGAGGCGCGTGGGAGAGCAACCAGAGAAAGGAGCTGCTCCTCCACAAAATAAAATAAAG
This sequence comes from Syngnathus scovelli, assembly GCF_024217435.2. NCBI lineage: Eukaryota > Metazoa > Chordata > Actinopteri > Syngnathiformes > Syngnathidae > Syngnathus > Syngnathus scovelli. Next base: position 5,861,177 of record NC_090864.1, on the reverse strand, counting down.
CCGAGACTTATTTGACACGCCAAACAAACGGCAAACGGCCACGCTTGTTTCTATTTCAGATGAATGGAATAAATTAAGAAATTAAAAAACAACAACAACAAAAAAAAACAGTCCCAATTGACTTGAAGGTGGCTGAATTGGCAGGCGGTGAAATTGTTGAAAATAACAAATTCAAGCTCCGCTATTAAAACGAAAACATGAAATTGGAGTGCTTTTCAAGAATTTCAGCATGAGTGACCTGGAATGGATTATTTTTTTTATTAGATAACTGAAAAAATACTTTAGCACGACGGAATTTTTCCAAGGTAATTTAAAAAAAACTCTAAATTAATTATTACTATTAATTATGGTCACTGTGAATTTTAAAAATATTAGTAACCTTAAAAATGCTGATTTCCCCACAAATAAATTTGTTTGAGGACATTATTTTGTTTTTTCTGAGATTACTCTTGAAACATTTTTTAACCTATTTAGTCTTTTTTTGTGATTTTTCCAAGTCTGAGTTTTTGCCCTTTAAAGGGCTTTGGACCATCATTTCTTCCAAGCATGCCCTCGAAATAATTCCTTTGAGCAGTGACATCTGCTTTGGCTTATTTTGAACGTCATTCTTTGTAAAGAAAACAAAATCATCGGGCAGACAAGGTCCAGCGCGATAACCACAACATTTGGCCAACTTGAGTCCGATGAGAAACAAGTGAAAGTTAAAAAAAGAGAAAAAGAAAAGGCACGAATGACTGAAAGGAACAAGAGCTGCAGCGGCGGTGGTGCGAACCTTTGCCCTGATTCCTGGGCGGTAGCGGCGGGCCGTCAGCGACGGGCGAGGAAGTGAGGTCGGTGGAGGCGCTGTACATCTGGTTGCTGAAAGCGCTGTAGGACAGCCGCTGCTGCTTGTCACGCTGGCTGATGAAGCCCGGCAGCGAGAGCTTGTCGTGCGGCGACAGGCTGGACGAGTGGCAGAAGCTCTGCGGTCGCGGCGAGCGGTCCTTCTTAATGGGACTGGGCTGCGGGAGGACATGTGAGACGGCGTCAAGGATGGTGGGGGCGGGGGGCGTGGTGGGGCGCCCACCTTGTCGTCCAGGTCGTCGTCGCTCTCGTCCATCTCCTCCAGCCGGAGGCTCCACTCGTACTCCACATGGATGTGAGGGTTGAACTTGCCCTCGGCCGCCTGCACCAGCTGACAAAAAGGGACGGAACAACTGCGTTCAGTGGCGGCCGAACCTCCGCCAAGGAAATCATGCGCAAAGCCTCACCGCCTCCTCGCAAGGTGTGTTCCTCAGTCGCCTGGCAACGTCCAGTGCCGTCTCCCCGTTCTGATTGGCTGGGGGGTGGGTGAGGGTCCAGACGGTTAATTATGCCAGGATTTGTGTTGTGATATGCCTGTGTTGGTGCAGACTCACTGATGTCGGTGGCTGGTTTGCCCCTGAGCAGCAGCTTGAGGCACTCTGGCTTCTCGTACATGCAGCAGTAATGGAGGGCCGTGTTGCCGCGCTCCGTCTGCTTGTCCACATTACCGCTGCAACACAACAACACACTCAGAGAGTCCACTTGAGGTTTTTAGACTCATTAAGTCTCAGTCTTCAGGGAACCCAATCCCATCTTCCACACAGCTTGCCAATGGCTTTCTCGTGTGCAGTGTCCACGTGAAGGTACCTGTTCTGCACCAGGAAGTCCACCAGGTGCAGCGAGGTCTGGTCGGCCGTCCGGACCGAGTAGTGCAGCGCCGTTTCTCCGGCTTCCTGCAGGGGGCGACAAACACAGCCGCAGTCAATCTCCGAATCTCCTTTTAATAACATGATTAAAGACTTGATGGCGTTTCAGAAATCCGACTTGGGCGACAACTGACCGGGGCGGCCTCGGGCAGAGGCTCCATGAGCTCCACGCCCTCGGCGTAGACCTGGACAAGGGCCAGCAGGTCGCGGGTGCGCACCGCCTCGTAGAGCTCCACCATCTTGGCCGCCGCCGACGAGCACGTCTTGCGGGCAAACTTGCGGTCCACGTACTTGGCGGTGATGAACTCCTTCCTCACCGTCCTGGCGGAGGCGACAAGAAAGTTGGCGGATCAGTGCGGCGGCGTTGTCTTCTAGGCGTCACGTGTGTACTCACATGTCGCTGGAGGGGCCAGGCTTGGGCGAAGGGGACGGCAGGTTGCCCTCCATGATCTCGTTGAAACTACTATTCCCGACGTTCTTGGCCAGCTGAAAAACGAAAAACGAGTTCACATTTAGTTGCTATAGAACAAAAACACAAATGTGTTCGTTATGAAGCCACAAAATATTAAAACTATTGCGAGCCGGTTGCATTTTGGCAGGGAGCCAGAATTCATTTTTATTTGTATTCACTTATTAATTGAAAGAAAAAAAAAAGGAAAACATGAAGGAAATTTAAATTGTACATTTCCAAATAAATCGAGTTGGGACTTTGTTTCCTTTCTATGTTCCACATCGGATTTGTGGGGCCTACCAAGAGTTCGGAGGTGCCCAGCTTGTCAAGCTCCATGGACTGGATGCGGGAGATGTGCACGCCCATCTCTCGGTGGATGCCGGAGCACTCGATGCACGTCAGGATGCCCAGGTTGGTGGACAGCCATTTGGGATCTGCCGGCCAGACACGCGTCAACACAAGCGGCCTTTTTTTTAATTTTATTGTGTGGTCACATGTTGCGCATGCTGAGCGGCGGCCTGGCCGATCATAGTCGGATCGCTTGGCTGCCTCCCGTTCTAACGGCAGTGAGGGATTATCATGAAAATGAAAACAATGCCAGGTCACATGCGCGCTTGGCCTCTCTTGGGTGACTTGCGTAACGGCGTGATGTAACCGCGAGGAGGTAAAAAAGCCTAGAAAAGCCTAAGGGTTTTTTTCCAGGTTTTTTTTGGACGCACCTGCGGCGCCACAGTCACAGCACAGCTCGTTGCCCGGCATGCGGAGCACGTCATCGATGATGGCTTTGGTGAGGTCCTCCAGGCCGTCCTCGCCGCCGCTGCTCTGCTCACCACGGAAGGCCATGTTCAGGGCCTCCTCTTTGCTGTTGGTCAGCACCGAGATCCAGCTGCACAAGGCGCTCGATTAGTCACACGGCAACTCATTGACACCACATTGACTTTGGTTCATGTCAAAACAGAAGGTCGGAAATTGGTCAGAGCGACTGTTTATTCGAGCGCCCGTGTCACATTTATGGTGCAGGCGTACCTAATCGTGTGGCCAGTCTCAACATTAAGGCTAAATCTGCACGCAGCCTGAATAATTGCACTCATACAAACAAGCGGCACACTGGGGCTCTCCAACAGCACAGATGGGAAACACCGTGTCTGCCTTTCAAACATGGCGTCCCGAGGTTCCCAACACGGCACAATCTGCTCGCACGCACACACACACAAGCATGCGTGAGATGTGTTTGCATGCAAAAAAACTAACAAGGCACTGCTAATTGCAGGACGGGGAGGGCTGGCGGCTGCGAGGGAACACTGAATATTTTATCAAAGGCGCTGCGGAAGACCTCGCAGATGATAAAGCGCGTGACGGCGGTGTGTGTGTGTGTGTGTGTGTGTGGGGGGGACTATGGAGGGTCACGAGTAGAAGTAGCCTTCGTCATCGGACTCAGCATTTTGACACGCTTTGCTGAATGGGAACTCTCGCCACCGAGTCAGCGGAGATACTCACATGACAAACTCCTGCTCATCCTCAGCTTGGAAGTGATACGTGCGGTTATCTGCAGCGGAACACGTCAAAAGTCAGCGGGAGAAGGCGAGAGCGGGCGTGGCGGTGCCTTGCACATCGGCGCACACTTACGAGAAATGAGATCAAAACATTTCCTATCCTCGCCGCTGGGTTTGACCTGGCAGGTGAGGAGGTTGAGCTTCACCGGCTGCCTGTTGGACTGCAAAGGGAAGCAAGCTCTCAGTTTCATTTTCAAACGACATCTCAATATTTTTTGGCTAATGGCTACTATCCATTCAAAGGGATTTTTATTCTTTTTGACTAGTGTCATAATTGCAATGTTGACGATAGCGAGTTCTGGACATGTTATTGGGACACCTGGCAACTGCTTTGCAATATAGCAACAACTGCATCATAGTTCTCCTTTCACGAAAAGTGAAGTGAGTAGCTTTTGTATTTCAGCCCAAAGACGCGCTTGAATAAGTGAACTGGAGCGTGCGAGAGATGAAGAAAAAAAAAAATGTCAGTTCACATCGCTGCCGACTTCATGTAGCGAGCTACTTTTAGCACGCAGCGATGATGTTATCGCCTTGAACACGACCTCAGCCGGTTTGTCCGCCCGGCTCGTCGTGTAGATTTTCACGTTCCTTTGTCAAGAAAAAGCCACCCTTTCCCCAAATCGGCCACTGCGACACAAGCGCGGACCGCAGCCACCACAGTGCGCACGCACGCACGCACTTCCACAGATGAGTCACCCTGGAACAGCAGGCGGAAGGATGGGGGGGGGGGGGGCATGGAGTTGCCATGGTGACCACTCTATGTCAATTCCAGCAGATTGCACGCTCACGCGTGAGGAGAGGAAAGGGGGGTGGGGAGATCCTGTGTGTGCGTGTCTGTCTGTGTGTGTGCGTGTACTCACTGTGGCATGAGAGATGGTGAGGATGCCGCCCTTCACCGAGCACTGCCTGCGCTGCCACACCTTCCTCAGCCTGCGAGGGGCGCAACAGAGACAAAGGCAGTTTTGAGTATACTCCCACATCACAGCAACAAACATTTATTTATTTTTTTTGGTTGCAGGACTTGAATTGCACTTACCCGTCGCTCTTCTTGAGCAGGTAGCCTTTCTTCTCGCTGCCAAACTCCTTGTTGCCCTGCAGCTGGTGCATGCTGTAGCCACCTTGTTTACTCTGCGAGTCCTGAAAGACGCACAAATGGCAAAATGAAAGCCGCCCCGGCGCCGTCATGCCACGCACGAACATGCAGCAAAACATCCCCTTGCTCACTAAGATGCGAAACGATGACATGAAACGTTAGCATTGACACTTGGCATTCAGTTTTTTTTTCTTTATTTTGTGTCACTCTCAGCGTTCCCGCGTCCCCGTAAGCATGCTGAGTGCAGTGCGCCGCACTCCTAAAAATCGGACGGCACAGACAAAATGGCAGCATGCTCTCCATGCAGCAGCGGCAGCAGCAACACTTACTCTTCTAGACTTGATTCCAGACAAGCAGAAGAAGGCAGTGAAGGGGGGGGGGGCAAGGGGGGGGGGGCAGACAGGACAGGTGTGAAAGATCCCGCTCAGGTGCTGTGTCACGCAGGGCTCAAAAATAACCCGCAGTGTGTGTGTGTGTGTTTGGTTCTGATTGCCGAGAGACGTGACGGTGAGTGGAGGCGATTCTAGTAGGTGGTGTGACATGCACAAGAGGGGAAATACTACGAGATTGAAACAGAAAAATGTTCAAGCTAACGTCACCATTTTGACTAATAAAAGTATGCTAGCCTATGCTAACAAGTCTTAGACAGGCTAATTTGAAGGACGACTGACGCTGCAGCCAAGTAGCGCAACGCTAGAGATTAGCGTAGAAACGCTGCCTCTGTTTCTCCGTTGAGGCGAGCAACACAAAATTCAGACTTGCCCATGCACGGTAGGAAAAAAAAAAAAAAAAAAGAGAATTAAAAAGCTGCCTTCAAAAAAGCTTCAATAAGATACTGACTTGACCTAGGCCAACTGCTGCGCTACGCTAATGCAATTAAATGAATCGGGTCTTTGTCTCGGGCCTGCAAAAATGGCTTGTAAATGTGTGTGTGTGTGTTACCTCCTTCTGGTCCAGCTGGAGGGAGGACTTGATGAGATCGCGCAGGGCGGTCAGCTGCTTCTTCTCCTCATCCTGGGTTTGTTTGATCTAGCGCAGGAATTGGAAGCGTGCTTTTAACAAAGCGGGAATGTGTAGCTAGCGAGTGCGAGAAAAAGCAAAGCGAGACGATTTACGTTGTAGAGGTCGGCCGCCAGCTTCTCGATGTACTGCTTCAGCTTGTCGGCCGTCTTCAAGCCGTCCTGGAAGAAACTGCGACAGACGTCCCGCTTGCGTTTACATTTGAGGTTTCGTGAACAGCTGGATTATTTGCAGAGTTGTATTTTCATCACAGATGGCGGTCAACGAGAACCAAGCTACGAAGGTTTGGTTTTGGCCCGTGGAAGAGCAAAATGCTTGAGCAAAGAGTGTTTCTTTTTTTTTTTTTTTTTTAAATAATTTTGTTTCATTACTGGGGATTTTTGGCATTTTGGGCCATAAATATCTGTGGCTGGTATCGGCACCTTTCACCATACTCGATACCTTGAAATAAAGCCAATGTCGCTCATCCTCAAGTTATATGTAAAATATTTATAATACTGCAAATATTAAAAAAATAATTGTACGATGGTAACATCACGGGCTCTCACAACACATGCGATTCCAGCTCAGCGGTGGCATGAAAGCCAGGGGGCGGGGCTTGCTTACTTGCACTGTGCATGGTAATACTTGATGAGGTTCTGGAGGAGGTCCACGCCTTTCTTGGTCTTGATCTCGTTCACTTTAATCAGGTACTGCAACACAAACGCACAAAGACTCATTTTCCCTCCACGTCCAACGAATTCCAAACGTCCAAGTATCTTGTGGATGTGGCTGGACTGAGAGTGTTCAGCACGCGTCGTCAATAACACATCACGTGGTCCTTTCTGCTTCAACATCTTGCACTTTTGTAGCGTCCACAGTTGAGAAACATGTGGGCTGGGAGAAGTGGCACTGCAGCGCATTTCTTTTCTGCGGTGAATAATTCACACGGTGGCGCCGGCGCAGCAGCTACTTGTGCGTTATGTAATTGCAGTTGGAACATCTCAAGTGAGCCAGGCGTGGGTGTCGCCGCCCAGCACTCAGAGAAGCTTTCGCTTCTTCTTCGGGTTCCCACAGTTGACAAGAAACAGAGCGATGTCATCGGAGTCATAAAAGGCTTCTGCTTCCTTTTTTTTTTTCTCCCCCCACCTAACCCACCTCGCACATCTGCAGCTGGAAGAGCCGACGCTCCTTTTCCATCTCCTCAGCGATTTCGGCCCCAGTGATCTCAGTGCGGATCATGCCGTGCTGCTTGGCATGCTCCCGTTTCTCCTTCTCGATTTTGGTGCTGCACCGCAAAACAAAACATGGCTGACTTGGACTGAGGCGGCTGGGCGTGTGCAAAAGCAGCAGACTCACAACTTGGCCTCGTAGTCCTTCCAGGCCTTGTCAAAGGGCTTCTTTATGTCCTGCACAGACACAACAGAGGACAGAGCGAGTGTCAGCGCACTGCCATGGGGTCACGGTGAGGACAGGGAGCTGGTTGCAGACTTTTGGACTGCCACCAGCGGCATGGCTGCCATCATCATCGTCAGCGATGAAGTTCATGACCCAGGTTCCTCCACCACAGCACGGAGGCAATATTTACCAGAGCCAGAGATTTACAGCGCAGTCATTCAAACAGCGACTTTGACTCCCCCTCCTCCCCCCTGTGGTCTGTTCACACTGCCCCCGCACCACCCAGCGTGCACATGCACATAAGTCGAGGGGCAAATGGTGGGATGTGCTGACGCAGCGTGCTCTCACATTCGCTCGGCTGCCGCTTGGTCGTGCCAGAGAGAAAAGTGAGAGACACCTTACCCCTTTGACGCCCTTCAAGTCTCCCTTGAGCAGCGAATCCAGGGTGAAGATGACATTGTGACTCAGGCTCTGGAGCTGAGAAGAAAAAAAAAAAAAAAACACAACAGTTACGCTGGCTCTGATGTAGAATCGCCGGTCTGTTTTTCTTCGGAGTATTTTTGCGTGCGGCGATCGTTAAGTTAGCTAAGTGGTGCTGCGAATTGCTTTCAAACAAGAGCGCAAACAGGAAGTGCCATGTCAGCTGCCAGAACGTTGGTTTTACGGGAAACCTCATCTGGGAGCATCAATAAAACGATTGGACGAAGCACCAAACGGGCCTACCGTCTGGCAAACCGCACAAAGACTGGCAAAGTGCAATCCGGTGTTGTCGTCATGGAAACGAGTATGAGGTATGAATACAGATTGCGCAACTCTACCTAACACTTGTGTCCATATTTTCTTGGGGTGTCATCCAAAGGGTGCACAATGTACTCGGGTGCGCCACCGCGATTCATTGCGACTAAAGCCGCTGCGGTGAGTTAGGACTCGGGTGAAAAACAAACGAACGGATAAATAGACAACAGACGCGGGTGAGTCGGCAAAAGACGAGCGACGCTTGGCGTCTCTCTCTAACCATTAGGCTCGGCGAGGTCCTTTACAGCGCGCACAAACGTCGAGCAGCTATCAAGGATGTAAACAACACTTAATGGCCACTAATGTGCTTCTTAAGAGCCGAAAAAAAAATCTATAACTGTCTGCCTTCCGGCAAAAGGGAATCAACACTAAAAATGTCCACCGAAGATACGGCCGCTCTATAAATTCCTTATGTGGAAGCTTGCGCAACAACCGGGCCATCCATCAGTCGTCAATAAGTCATTTGCTGCTCTGGCGCGTTCCCGCCGGGAGCCTTCGGGGGGCAGTTGTCGAGTTGTCGCCGTGCACGCGATGAATAGAGAAAAAAAAAAAGGTCAGATGTGGGAAAGACTAAAAGGAAGACATGGACGGAAGCACGGGAAGAGGTCAATCTTCCTGGCGACGCGCCGGCCGTGCTGCCGCAGATGGATTTGCGAGACAGGAAACAGGGAGGTGGAAACTGAAGGGTGATGGGGATCTAAACAGGACGCATTACTCAACGGCAACGTCCACAGCGGCGCAGATAAAGGCCTTCGGCACCCCGGAGGAAGGACATGTCATTTGGCTTCCGGGTTTGATGCCTAAAAGTGTGACTTTTTAAATACCTTGTTCAAGTTCTGACCTTCCCTGCCACAAAGCAAAACCAGAAGCTCACTTAATCCTAATCCACATGTGTAAAACCAATTACGCAAGTGACTACCAAAATAATCTCTCCCAACGTTTTAACCGTGGTGGGCAAAAATAAACACGCATCTCTGCACTCACCAGGTTCTTCAGGAGGGCCGAGAGCTCCTTGGTGAGCGAGGAGAACTTGACGAAGGCTGTGCCCAGGTCAGGGTTGTCCCGGCTGATGAAGTTGCTGCCAAATTTGTCCAGAGCTTGGGCATAGTTTTCCTCATTTTGGACATGATCTGTTGAACAGAGAGGGGAAACAACAGTCAGCCTTCCTGTTCCTGGCATCTACGGATTAGCATTAGCGTGACTAGCAGAGATGTCTGCTTTTGTCGGTGTTTGTCTTTGGTCTTTCCGGATAACCGATAAACACATGTGGCTGTTTCTGTTTTGCTCCCATTTAGTTCAGGAGACATTTTATGGCTGCTAGCAACAGCGTTGGTTAGCTTCTCTATCGACGCATGCTATGCTAACTTAGCATAGGTTCTAACCTAAACGATGTTAGCAAAAAAAAGCTAACACATTGAAAACAAATGAGCGTATTTTTGATTTCTTCCTCTCTGGATAGGTAATAAACACAGTTTTTGTTTCCCTGAAGGTTGATAGAGGATATGAGCAAACGTCTTGATCTCACGACTCAAACGACTCGATATGACCTGAATGTACGACATCTGAAACTGACCATTTACAGACAGTTTGGTCTCACCTTGTCCTGAATTGTAGATGGCCTTGACGGATTTCTTCACCTTCTGCAGGGAGGTTCGGTCCTGGTCCAGCGCCTGAGGAAAAGGAAGACAAATTGTTAGTTGCGCGCCAAATAACTGTCAGGGTTGCCACATTCCAGGCATTCACATTAAGGCCACCACAATGAAGAGACTCTGATACCATCTGACCTACGACAGATTTATCTTCTGCAGCGAGCACACTTTTGATCCCCCGGGACGGTCAACAATTTCATTACCACGCAGAGATTATTTGTCGTCAAACTGGAAGCAGCAGAGCTTCCCCGATTCAAAGACGTGACCCACGTGCTTATGATTGTAGCTTGCAGCCATGTTGCAACACACCAAGAGCTGCTTCAAATATTTGAAATGCCTTCATGGGCTACATCAATGCACTTCTGCACCATGTCGTGTCTATCTAGCGTTTTTTATAAAAATTCCTTCATCTGGCAAGGAGATGAGACGTGGTCACCTCACACTCGGGCTCAAAATTCTTTGTCGTGGAGTTTGCGGAAAGATGCCAACAAGGCTCTGTTTTTGTTTTTTGTCGTCGAGACCACGACTGTTTTAGTCATTGAGTAAGTTCTGAGAGAAGCGCTAATATTCTAATTATAGCCACGCAGTAGTGGGAAAACAGGAAAGGGCACAGAGAAGAAAGGACTTCCCCCGAAAGCCAGAACCAAAAAAACATCTCGCTTGGCCGATACTTTGAGAGTCAATGACATCTGCTTCTGCTAAAAACAAGATGAGGACATTTGTGACAATTTGGGGACAAATCAGGAAATGATTTGAGGACTTTAACACATTTTAACCACGGGAACTTGTACCGTTTGGAAATTGATTTTCAGAATTCAACGCATTCATTGAGAGTTAAGTCAAAGATTCCGCAAAGCGGTGGTTAAGTGGCTGGAGTCTGTGTGTAAGGCAGCATGACTCAAGCAGGAAGGGTGGGGAAGCGTTTTCATTGGCAGGAAGCAAATGCACATCCCTTTCTCTCACTCTGACACAGTGTGTGTGGAATGGGGAAAATAAGAGGACGCAGCGCTTCCAAAAAGCTGCTGAGGTCAGATGACACAGACTCTCACAAGGGGTGAAAACATCTTTGGTGCATTTGAACTGATCATTTTTGTTGACAAACTTCCATCTTCCAAAAGCCGAAGGCCTCCGGAGCTCGGCTGGCGGCGTCCTCGCGCGCATCTTTTTGCCGAGCTGTGTTTCCCCCATCACACCCACGCAAGGCGAAGCGTAGCAAACCGAATTGCCTTTATGTTTGTTGCTTTTGCACCCGTCGGGAAGTCATTATTCATGTCAATACAGCTGTTGGATTGTTCCGTTACGGCGGGAGAAACGGTGGGAGGAATGACGGCAGACGGAACAAAACCAAACTCGTACTTGCATTCTTTCACTGCTGCCCACCTCAAAACAGCACGTGTTTTATTCACCCGAATCATCTAAGTCCATTTTTTGTCTTTCTGTACAAAAAACTCCAGATCCCTTCCCTGTAGAAAAAAAAGAGTAAAAAGCTGCATTTTTAATTAACACAAGCGTGTGGGCTGTGGCGAAGCGCCTTCAGCAACTGGTAGGGGAAGAGAAACGGAAGTTTTGTTTAACCCCCGAGCCGCAACAGGACAGTCGGCCGTCAGAACGGATGGCGCCTTTCTGCTGGACCTGCAGGCTTGCGGTTGAGGCCCCCATTAGCATTAGCGGCGCTCATATTGTCAGGGAGGGCGACGAGGAAGATGAAGACAAGATGGCAGCCGCTTTACGTTTGCAAGCAACAGTCGGGAATTGATGGAGCAAAATGAAAAGACGGGCTCAGTCAAGTCATTTGTTTGAGTCGTTAGATAAACAAATGTGAAGTCAAAACATTTGCATGTTAGAATAAAAAAGGAACGGGACTGTTCCACTCAGTCTCAAGGGAAAACTATTCCATTCATTGTCTTTTTTTATTCTATGAATGAGCTATATTCAATAAAGTAAATATTAGCAGCGCCATAGCTTTGCCGCGTATGTTACCGGGGGGCTGTTAGCCAGCGATAGATTGCCCCACCTAGCTTAGCATCTCAACAGGTACGCAGATAAAAAGGGGTGTTTGTCCTATCGACTTGTGTTTAGATCTATGAGTAAAACTGCATAAATAGAAGCTAAGCTAATATTAGCAATTCACAAACAAGTGGAAAAATTAGAACATGCTAGCCAGGCCTTGAGGAACATCATAGCTAGCTAGCTAGCTACTGTAGCTAAAGATACATTGGTAGCTGGGTGATAGGTAGAAGCTAATATTAGCATTTTGCTTGAGGGAATCTGAGCCATGAGCATCATAGCTATCTAGTGGGGAATTAAGCTAACATGTTAGCATGAGTATCATGAATACATTTTATTTTTTCAAATGTTTGTAGAGATCCCTTCTGCACGGTTTCCTCGTACGAGTTGGTAGTGTAGCGGAGAACTGTGCCTGCATTGTTGGGATGAATGGGACACGGCCACACGTGACAACACATGACAACCGCGCCGAGGGCCAACATTGCTTTGGCCGTATTTGCACGTGGCCACAACACACAATTTACGCACTTAGATAATTGAAAGCCTACAACTGATGCTGTACTTTTCTGAAAAGAAGACAAACTATTAATACTAAACTTAATGAATAAAACATTTTGCGTGACAAACTCGCTTGGTCAAAAATAGATAAAACCTTTCCAAACCAGGATGTTTTGCACAATGTTTTTTGTTTTGTGTAACCATCTTCCAGGGCCACTAAAGACACGATGGCTCGGAACAAAACACCCCTTTCAGCGTTGCATCCTTTTCAGTTGCAGCTCCCATTGAAAAGGCTGTTATGTAAAAAAAAACAAAAAAAACCTAAAAGGGTCAAGCCCAGTCACGGTTGAATGGGAGGACTGTGAAAAGTCAACATTATTCCCTATGCGGCCCACGGAACACTGTAACAGAAATGCTTCCCTTGTTGCCTGCTACTAAAAGTAGAGCCGTTACATCAACGCGCATCCGTGTAAATGCATGGGGGGAAAAAAAAACAGCACCATTTTGCATTGGCCCCTTCCTGTCAGCACGGCATCAGCTGCGAGGCTTTGCTTTGTACGCGGGGATAAAAAGCAAAAGTGGGTCAAGACTCGCCTGTGGAGCGCTCCGACGCAGCACTCGGGAAAAAAAAGCAAACACGAACGCATTTGCGCTTGTCTCGTCTTGTCCTTCAACGTACTCTACGCTACCGCGATTAGCTCGGTGTGTCGACGTCAAGGCCCGTCCACAGCTGTCGACCATCTTGAAAGCCATCGCCACAAATCCACATTGGAACAAGAGTTCCCAATGTTCAGTTAGGTTGACGTCCCATAAAATATATCCACTCCATAAAGTAGCGAGATACAAGCTAATATTAGCATAACATTGGCCTATCCTGATCCGACAGCTGGCTGCGGTGACTCTGCAGTGACTAATCAATAATAAAAGGGGATGAAATTAACGATGAGTCAGGCTGTGGTCAGTTTTCCGCCTTGGGTTACGTTCCTGAAATATTCAGGCCGTACCTTTGCATTATTTATTTTGTCAACAAAACGAGAAGAAGGAAAAAAAAAAACGTGGATGGTGCACACTTGATTGGTCTTCCAGGTCATGTGATCCTCACAAGCAAGAAGACAAAAACTGCATGGCGGCTACTGGAGCACATGGCCGCAGCTCTCCTTGCCTACAGATGGTTTTCGTTTGCGCCGGGGAGGGGATTCACCACGCCAGCTTTTGGCTCATTGCAACCGACGGCGGATAAACCGACTGACACGCGGGAACAACAAAGCTGCTCGCACTAGCAGCTGAAAATAATTTCACCCAGCATGGCGCCGCCCTTACTTGGAAGAAATTATTCCATTCAGTTCTTATTTTTTAAATAATATTACCCCGAGTACATTTGGATAAGTACCGGCGCCTACAATGGATTCTAGTGGGAAACATTTTTGGGTGTAGTTGCCCTTTAAAACACGGACTGTAGAGTTAGCTTTGATTTCTACGGGGAAAATCTATGGTGAACTTTTATTTCTTCGGAGTAAGGGTGAAAACATTCCATGCGGGGACTGCGGCAAACGCCTGGGAGACTGGAGGCGCTGCGCGTTTCGCATTTGGAAATGAGGGCACCTTTAGGCATCGAAGCCAAGGTGCATGTGCGTGAGAGAGCGAGAGGAATTCTCATGTTTGATGCTCCATTTATTCGGGATGCCACGGCGGGGGTCCTGAGGTGGCAAACATACGAGGAGGGTGTTGAGGGGGTTACTGGCCTGCCTGACCTGATTACACAGTCAGGAAGTGTTGGAAGATGACACCGCATCGACAAGATGCGCTGCTGCTGCAGATGTTGTTGTTTTTGGTCAGGCTAGTGGCACATTTTGCTTTTTCTTTAGTACGTAGGCGATGCGTCAACAAACTGATGTAGATGCTAGCTAGCTAGTTGCTACCAAATGCAAAGGACCAATCTCTTGAGACCTTCATAACCACTAATAAACTGATATGGACAGAAATTATGAATCGGTCAACTTGTAGAAATGACCGTTATGTTTCAAACAGCATTGCTTGCCTTAATAACTCAACTTCATAGCAAAAATCGAACAATATTGGTGGGAGGAGTAGTAGAATATGTCATATGCTTGTATCAGCAATTGGTTTTTTTTGCTGAATTTATATAGTACCTTTTTTTTTGTTTTTTACTCCGGAACAGACTACTCTGAGAGCTGGCAGCCATGTGCACTGAAGCTGCACGCTTACGTAAGCCGCACATCCTCCATTCCAGTTGCCCAAGCCCTCTCTTAGTTGAGAGTTCCTCACTCTGATGTGACAACGAAAAAAGGCAGCAAGAGGACACGCAAGTTCACCTTCAGAGAGACAGCAAGCGAGCTCGAGCCATTCATGTAATCAAGCATAAAAATAAAAGGCCTGCTTCAATGCGGTTAAGAAAATGCATTGAAATAACCGACGGAGTTAGATGCCCTTAGCTAACCCCCCATCCCCGCCCCTGCGTTCATCATGCAACTGGCGGTCTCCTCACCTCCTCCAGAACGTTGACGGTGTTCCTGCAGCTCTGCAACCGGGTGGTGAAGCTGGACGTGGTAGGCGAATTATAATCCTCGGTGGTCTCCGAGAGAAACTCGGATACTGAGATCTGATCCGGCATCCTCGACTGCGGATAATGGCCAACTGGGTGGCTCGAAGGTGGGGGCGTCGGGGAGGGGGCAGGGGGGTGTAGAGGAGAGAGAGTACTTCAGGGGGAATACAGCATGTAAAGGCGGGTAGTGCAGGGGGGGAGGGCAGGGCGAGTCCGAGTGAGGGAGGGAGTGAGGGAGGGAGTGAGAAAGCGGATTTTCCTTGTCGCTACGGAGATGATTACGGCCCGTTTTTCCTTCTCGGATGACTTCACTGCTCCCCGGGGGGTGAGAGGGGAGGGGGGGAATTAGCTGGATTTTGAGACGGAATGGCAAGCGTGCATACGTCTAAATCGCGCGTCTAAGTCGACCTCGGAGGAAGGATAGCGGATGTCCACATTTTGCGCTACAGATGTTCCAAAACGAATCCAGCTTACTAAATCGATTGTCCAGCAACCGTCCCTCCGTTCGCGCTAAACCGCCTCTCTATCGTAGTTCATGGTGCGCAGATGTCATCTCCCAACTGCCGCGGGCTTCGGTGATGCCTTCCTCAGCCGTTTTTTTGCTTTTTGGAAGGTATGAGAAAGGTTTTCGTGCCGTAGATTCATCCGACTCCGCCACTCTCGCTCTCCAAGCTGCTGTGAAAAAGGGGAAAGAGGAGGCGGGAGCGATAGCTAAGCTAGCGGACGTCCAAGATCCGCTTCCTGTTACCTGGTTTCAAAATAAAACCCGCGTTACAAAGCAAACGTATACGCAAACGACAAGGCGGACTGGAGCTGTCGTTTGTCTCGTTTGGTAATGTCGTTCTGTCATGTTCGGCCACACACAATGACAAATACACAAGATGATTCCAGGTCAACTTTTTCTAAACCACTCACCATCGTCTGCTATCTTTTGGGGATCTTTTATTTTGTGAACGCAATACCATAAATGTTCAAGACACTCTGCTTATTAAGGGTACCTTGACCCACATTCCCTGTTTCCACCAGTTGACCGAGCTGAAACCGCGCATGCGTCATGCGACTGCAGCGAATGCGGCTGATGTTCGACGTTTGCAGGGCTTCGTTTAAACAACACAAACATGCTTGGTGACTTATACACAAGTCGAGGAATATACATTGTTTTTTAATTCAATTTAAGGCTGTAAGCTTGGTTATAATAATGAACATCCATATCATCATCTTACCTTCTTAACGAGGAGACTCTAAAAGCATGTTTTTTGAAAGCACTGAAACTGTCATTACACGTCATGCATGTAAGCAGTGCAAATGTGGCGACATATTTGTATTCTTTTCTCTCACTATTTCATTTGACTTTCAAAAGCACCAACAGCCCACCGAGCGCCTTCTCGTAGCTTGCGGCGCTAACACTCATTAAATTTGATTCAGAGCATAGTTTTGACGTCATTATATTACAGCAACTTGTAACCTGGTGACGCAGTCACGAATATTTATAGTAAGCTCTGCAGGAGCCTGATAACAATCCTGAACACTGGAAATAAGGTGTGTTGGAGGAGGAAAACGTCTAAAACTGGCCCTCGAAGACCGGAATTTGATACCTGTGTTCTAAGGTTTCTATATGATCATTACAAAAACACAGTCATTTTGCTATAGTAGCTTTAGCAGAATGGGTTGCTTAGAATAAGCTATCTTCCTGACAACTTAAATACTTTAGTGCATTCTTTTAATAAATTGTGCCTGTTAAAGATAACGTAGTTTTTATTTGCACCTTCTAATGTACGTAGATGTTTGTAAGTACGCGCACCGACATTTGTGCAGATATTTCGTGTATTTTTACCTAATGCGGTTACCGTAGTTAGCGGTCGGACGTCCACTATCGGAAACAGCACTGCGAAACGTAGAACACATTTCCGTCTGCTGCTTTCAAGATAAAATTGAAACCCAAAACACTTTAAGTTCAGCGTCAAACACTTTCACTTCTTTTTTTATGACCACGTATAGGCTTTAAAAAAAGACCGTGAATAGTAATTTTAAAAAATAAAAGTGACAATGCATCGTGAGGCTTTAAAAAATGACCATGTACAGTAAGGCGAATAAGCACTTTGGGAAAGTTTATTGTTCAGCCATAAAAACAAAATTCACGTAAACAAAGTCAGCAGCTTACCGACACTGGGTGGGAAAATGAAAGAATGGAATATGAACCCTATGGGCTTGCTGTTGATTGGCTCTCCTTGTTGACCGCAGACACGGACAAACAGCAACTTTGATTTGTAAACATGTGACATTAACCCAGGATATTGATGTCACAAACACATATCTTAAAAAAGAATGCCAGGAAAAAGTTGTGTGGCCTTGAAGATGAACTGTTTAGTCACGTTATTATGCAGGAAGCAGATCAAGCAGCAGGTCGGGGTCACATCGTTCTAGCACCACACTTGTGTCCAAAAACACAATAAAAACAATGGTGTCAAACGCGGTTCAGATTCAGTGGCAGTGACTTAATTTGGAGTATTGGGAGGGAAAAATGTTAACTATTGGACAAGCAGCTAATGAGGACTGACAACGCTGTGTTCAAGTTCCGAGTCAACATTGGATTTTTTTGCAGTGTAACCACAGTCCGAGTGGCCGTCATGCGCTTGACAGACGGTTTGCGAGGGACGTTGACTACGTGAATCTGCAAAGTAGTTTTGATGGATGACTGTCACTTTGGGGACATACGTAATTTCAACGCTGACACAAAACGGAAGTTGAGCACAAAATCCGAATGGCTCATTATGACCTGCGGGACGAAAGCAACAAAAAGTGTTGGAGAGCAGTCCAAGCAGAAGTTGCTGGCAAGTCATGGACTGCTCTCCAATAAATAAGGACGTTCGCCATACAATCGGCAGAAAGGCATTGGAGAATGATGCACCACATGATAAGTTAGGTTAGCATTTTTTTTTTTTTTTTTTATTAAAACGAGCTTCTAGCCATACCTTTTTTTAAAAAAAAAAGGCCTCATGGCGCCATCGGGTAAAGTACTGCACTGTACTATTAGCAACTCGGCTCAACTAATAGGCATGTGTGACATACATTTAGCCTCCTTATTAAGGATATGGATTAAATGCTGAAAACTGCATTCAGGTCATTTGGTTTTCATTGGGATAAAAAATTCTTAATTTTCATTTTTAAATTAAAAACTCAAGTTTGTTTGCCAGAGTTTTGTTGCTCACTCGACGCCACTAGAGTTCACTGTCGAGAAATGTATTTTCTGGCTAAAGACGCCACAATGTTAAAAAGGTAAAATGTTGCTGAGGTGTTGGACGACACCATTAAACGCTTCGAGTGCCGTGCGCCACAACAACTCGAGCCTGCCAGTGCCAACTTTGGTCCCTGAAAGTTTGAGAAAACGAATGTCGTCGACCCCCCCCCCCCCCCCCCCCCCCTGCACCTTTAACAGAACAAAAAGGCGCTACAAATCTTCCTGAAATGTTTTTCAGACAAGCTGACGGTCATCCTGAAGATAGTTGGTGTGTGCGTGCGCGTGTTGCCGTGTGTGTGTCAGGCGATCTCCATCTCGCGCTCAATGCCGACGTACTTGAGAGCGTCCGCTTGGCTGTACCTGAAAGACCAAACGCAACAATCCTTCACTAGCTGAAATAAACAAATAAAATCAGTATTGCGTTTTAGCAAATTTCACATTGGCATCATTTGGGTCGTCACACCTGTAGTCAAAGAAGAGCTCCTCCCCGGTCTGAATGGCGCGCTTGGCGAAGATGCCGATCCTGTGGTCGCCGTTCACCATCATGACTGAGGACACGAGCAATGTGGTAACACAAGTGAATGTCGTGTCGGACACTCAGCTACGATGACTTGGAACTGATCCGTTGGGATGAGTTTGGACTGATGTCATGGGGTTTTGTTGGGGTCCACGTGTTGGGATGGGCGACTACTCGGATGATTGCGATGGACAAAAATGAGGACCATTGTTATCCGAAATAAAAACTCAGCTCAGAGGCTTGAATCAGGTGATTTGGACAATTTGAGGTCTCTTAAGAATTAATCAATTATCGAAACAGTTGTCGATTTGTTTAAACGTCTATAAGATGTCAGTGTATCGATTAATTTGAAACGACTCATTTCTCATCATTTGGAATCCCCGGTAATGACTTAGCGTGTTGCCGCATGATGAGCGTGCGTGTGTGTGAGGTGCGTTCTGACCTTTGGCGTAGCAGTTTGGGTTGACGGAGTGGTTGGCGAATCGAATCTTGTTGCCTTTGCGGGTGGCGTCAACAACAAAGTCTGATGTGGGAGCACAAGGAAAAAGAACAGACTGCCGCCGTCAGCCAAAGGCAAGGACGGATCCCCGTGCGTCACGTGACTTTCTTACCGTTGTTGAGGTTGAAGAGGAAGCTGCACATGTATTTGTCATACACTTTGCCTCTGCGGTCCGCTTCATCCTGGGAGATGATCTGAAAAGCATGTGCTAGCATGTTAGCATTTTCGCACAACCGCTCAGACGAGCGTACCTACCTCGCCGCAGTACTCCGAGATGAACTCGTTCTTCTGGACTGGCTCCTTGATGAAGATGCCCCAACCCGCCACGTCGGACGGCGCCAGCAGGAGGTGCTGGACGGGAAGGTGGACATGCACGCTAAGAACACACAATCGGGAATGATAAAAGCTTGAACCCGGTGCGGCTCACCTTCTTGGCGCCCCTCTGGATGGAGCAGTTCTTGCAAGAGACGTTCTTGCTGTCCCAGTGCTCGGCGGCGCCACAGGTGAGGCAAAGGTCGGGATCGCACTCCCTGACGGCCAGGTAGCACGGACACTGCTTGGTGTTACACTGAGCTTTGCACCGGCAACCCGGGAATCGGTTCTGGCCTGCAAAGGCATCCGGGAACGCCACGGTCACCGTGTGACGCAGCCAACGTGTCGTGCTCACGCGACTTTGTTGTTCTTACACTCTGAGCTGCACTGGCAGAATTTCTCACAGAAGTTCTGGGCGGTGACGCACGGACAAGATGAGTCGCAGGGTTGTCTGGGGTGGTCGCATGGCTGGTAGTTGTACACGTGATTGGATGAACCATCTGTGGGGGGCGGGGCCAGACAATGAGCTCATCATTCGGCGATTATGGCACGGGGTTGAACGCTGACCTTTCTTGAGCTGGATTTTCCTACAGTGCGTGGCCCAAAGTCGATGCTTGCGCTTCTTCTTCCTAGGGGGAGTGTCCTCATCTTCGGCGGGAGCGCGCGCGATATTGCTCGACTCTTTCACCCGAAACTCGTATACCTGACAAAACATCCGCTGTCAACAAAAGTGGACGCTAGGAGTCGACCGTCCTAAGGGCTTCCCTTCCAACGAGCATGCGGCGCTCACCTGACGACACGTCTTGGTTCCGATGAGTCTGGCGATGGCGCAGTAGTTGTCGTAGTAGGTGCCGATGAGAACCCGGAAGAGCGAGGCGTCGGCGCCGCTCCACTCCAGCGACTCAGCGGGACGGTGGAGCTTGAGCTTGACGGGTGTCTGACAGCGAGAGTTGCCCTCTGCAACGCACACAGCAGGCTGGCACCAATCGTGCAAAAGGCTCCTTCATGCGCTACGTGAGATATTTAATGTGACCCGAGCTGCTGCCGCTGTTGTCGTCCTTCTTGTCGTCATCGTCGTCTTTGCCGCCCTCGCGTTCGCTGTCCGTGTCTTTGGTCTCCGAGGAGAGGGCGGTGGGCGTCCCGGGCCGGCTGTTGGCCAGACGTCCGCGGCGACGCCCAGTCGTGCGCTTGGAAGGCGTCTTGGCGCGCTCCGCCACACCCAGCCCGCTGGCGTACTCGCTTGCCACGCCGTCCTGAAACGCGACCTCCCGTGAGCGGGGGAGGGGCTAAACTAATCAAACTGCCCGAGGGCCTTGTTGGTCGATGCGCTCACCTGCAGCAGGTGCATGTAACAGTCCGCGCCGCAAGGCTTGTTGTCCTCCAGGTTCTCCAGATTCTTGCGTTTGTACGTGTTGGGCGTGGCGTGGAACGCTGGAGGAGGCCAAAGCGTACTTAAGTCCATTTTGCACTGCTCTCAACTTGACTCAAGTATTTATGCCTCGACTAGACTTGAGAAGAGCTCTGGTG
The DNA here is from genome assembly GCF_024217435.2 of Syngnathus scovelli. Taxonomy (NCBI): domain Eukaryota; kingdom Metazoa; phylum Chordata; class Actinopteri; order Syngnathiformes; family Syngnathidae; genus Syngnathus; species Syngnathus scovelli. Next base: position 5,840,369 of record NC_090864.1, on the reverse strand, counting down.
AGGACTTAGGTAGCGGAAGGCGGGCGGGTGGACGGACACTCACGATGAAGGAAGCAGTCGTACTTGAAGCAGCGTCTGCAGAAGAGCGTGTGGAACGAGTGCAGGCTCTGCTCGCGTTGCACCGAACGAGCGTTGGGACCGTCGATGTTGGGTGTGCATTCGGGAGGCAATGCACCGGGAAGCTGCTGCTGCGTTAACTCCTTGTACCTGACACACGCAATAGCAACGTGATGGGAGTCCTTCAAAACCCTGTTCTCAGAATTGCTTGATGAATTTGGTTTTAGCGCCGAGTAAATTAACACTGAAGAATTTACGAGGGGCTCTTGCATCCTTGGACTTTCCTGGAGTGAATATTTTGTCTACAATGAATTATTGCGCACCAGTTGCCAATGTTCATACTTCTCTTTCAGCTCCTCGGTGGAACCTTTGTCGGGGAACATGGCGGAGATGGCTTCAAAGATCTTGTCCGACGGAAACTTCTTGCTGCCAATGTCTTCGGCTCGGCCTGGAACACGCGCAGTTAGGACGATTTTCTAGCGCGCTACCTTGCGCGTGAGCCATTCACCCTCATTGGTGTGCGCGTGGTCTGGGTGCTCGCAAGTGGCGTCCATCTTTTCCATCTTGAAGTCGTGCTCTTCCTCCTCGTCCTCCTCGTTGTCGCTGTACTGAGCCAATGAGCTGACCAACTCCACAAAGATCTCGTCGTTGATGAAGCCGCACTCTGCAAAGCCCACAAACACCTGTGAAGCTTTCCACTTCCCGCACGGAGCACCCGTGTGCCCACCTCTGTCTCCGTGGACTTTTCCGTCGTAGTTCTTGATGAGCTCCTCAATAAAGGTGCCGTCCTGGTCCAGTATCTCGTCCCCCATGTAGGGAATGTTATATAGCACCGTCTCATCCTCCACCTGACAGCCAACAAACACTTTTTCTTCAAAACCATTGGAAGATCAAGTGCTTGGAAAACTGGCTTCAAAGTGTGACCAGGACATCCCTATGCATAGCCCAAACGTTTTTGAGAGAACTGTCAAAGAGAGACGAGGATGCATTTTGCTGACCATGAAGTTCTGCTGCAGTGGCGACCAAGAGTACATAACAGGGATGGAGGCCACGGCATTGAGGGTCTTCAGGGGGATGACCTGGCGGGGGAACTCTGAGAAGCTGCTGTCCACTGTGCACTGCACGCCAGCAAAAAGAAAGCAACACTTTAGGACCAGATTCAGTTAGACGTCACAACGTCCTCTGAATGGCACCACTAGTAAACATTTGAATGATCTTTCCCATGGGATGAAAACAGTAATTGAACCTTAGCACGTTTGTGTATTTACTGCACTGCCAACTTAAAATGATGTCCTGTTTTTGGAGATAGGCATGGAAATCATCTACTTAAAAAGGAATGGATGATTAAGATAACGGTCAGTTCGAGACCTCGTTCCAACATTGGTACTGTAACTGGTCTCTGGCGAGCCGCTGACCTCTCGTGTGCCTCTGAGCGAGCCGACAGATGTCATGATGTGGACGGGCTGGATACACCGGGTTTTCCACTCCTGGTTTAAGACGTCGGTGCGCGCCAGGATCTTCTGGCGGTTGCTGTTGAACATGCTCTGAAAAAGATTCGAGCAGAACATGGGTGAGCATGGATGAACGGACACTTCGCTGCCAGTCAGGAGATGAGATTTGAGGGGCGGACAACGAGGCACACGCACCTTGACCTCGTCAGCCCGCCTGAAGCGCTTGAGCTGACGCAGCCTCATGTACTCAGACTTGACTCTCCTCTTCCAGCGGGCGGGTCCTTTCTCAGAACGCTTGCCAGTCAGCACCATGATCACGCTGCGGGTGGATGAAGGGTGGAGAGTCACAAACAGGCTTTTTGTTTGTCAGCTGGTGTGAAAGAAAGGTATGTAATGACTAGACGATCGCAATCGGATTCCACAGAACAAAGGTTCAGAAGTGCATGTTAGGATCAGGAAGTCAATCAACAGATTTTTGGAGTCAGCAATTCAACTTTAAATGCATAAAGCTTTATGCAGCATCACGTCTGTTACTTACTTAAAGGATGGCAAACAAATATATGAAAACGATGTAATTTGCACATATCGAGATGATGATAAATGAATCAATATATCTTGATATCCTACTGACAGGTTGTTGGCAATGTTATGCACAATATTGACCGACTATCCCAAGAAAGAAGTTGCTCAAGTTCTGACAATTGGGAAGAACGGCAACCACTTCTGAGTGGGCAGAAAAAGCACACTTCGCTGGCACGACACCCGGCTGGGCTGGCTAGCTAGCTCTTGACAAGTTCCCCAAGACATTAAAAAAAAAAAACACACAAAAAAACGCTCTATTTGAAAGGCCAGACGAGCCTCCGAATGGAGAGCCTCGGACTTGCCTGTAAGCTGGGCTCCGTCTTCATTCAAGAGCGCGCAGTAAATCGGCGACCAAGTCGTCCTTTCTGGTTTCTTTGTGTGCCGAGCAGCTGCTAGCAGGGCGCTAGCTCGGCGGCTAGCGAAGTTATCCGAGGAAGAGGAGGAAGAAGAACGCGGCTTTCACTTCGGCGGGACTAGTGACCTGTTTTCATAACAGTCCGCCGCCTGTCGCCCTATATTTGATTTGACAATGCGCTTTCCAGTTTCCACTCGACAATCCAATCCGGCTGTCAAGCGTCGCCGTTCGTTCCCTCTGCGCGGACCATTGACATCTTTCTGTTCTCGCAACAGCAGCGGCGGATTCAAGAGGCGCCAAACGCTTGAGCCAATCGTAGCCGTCGATATTCAGTGATTCGAATATCACGTAACACGATAGGACGTTTCTAGCAGGATGTGAGCCAATAGGAGCTCAGCTCACGACAGTCTGGGGGGCCTGCGGCGGGGAACATGTGAACGGCTTCCCATTGTTCCCTCCAAGACAAACCCAAACACCCGAAAAATACTAAGGAACAAAAGCTCGTTTCAATGACAAACTTTAAAAAACAACGATTCGCCGTCGGTGGCATCTGTCATTTGACAGACTCAAGTTCCAGCGATAAATCTTTTCAATTTGCCACTGTAATCTTTGTTAAATGACAATTGTTTTATTAAGAGGACATTTGTTTGACATTTAATATTGTTTGGGTTGTTACCTTCGATTGCATCCCGTCAAACGATTTGATTAGTGATTACATGAGGGTCGCCAAGTTCGTTTAACCCCACCCCAGATGACACCTATTGGCTGTTTCAATGTTGCGTTCAGGTGCGCAGGAAATGTACAAACTTCTCCCGTTTTCAAATAGCACCCAGCAACACATTTAGTCTTTGCACCAATCGCTCTTTCAACTAAAACTGATCAATAATCTTAGTTTAACACCCCAAAAAAAATGACTTCATAATTGTAGCTGTCGGTTCAAAAGCAAATGAATAATATGGTTAATAGATCTGGAGGCAGTTATCCTGATCCTTTTAGTTAAAAATAACGCAAGCCAAAATACTGTTTTGTTTTCTCCACGTTGTGTTTATTCAGATGGACCTTTATTGCATTACATTGTTAAATAAGATAGAATGTCTGCTTTTACAATGAAAGAAAAAGTCACCTTTTAAATATGACAAAAGCTGCTGAACGGAACATTCGGTGGTGGCAGGGAAAAAAATAAAAAGTCACAAAGACGACAGCACACAGGAACGCGCTGTGCGTGACTCAGCCAGTCGGGATGCAGCCTGTGAAGAAGGAGCGGCGGCGGTCAAGAGCAAGGAAAGGCGGCGGGCAAACGTTGCGACGGAAGAAGCGGCTCACGTTAAATGTCATGCGCTTGCTGCTTTTCGATCTTGGTTTTCAAATGCTCCTTGTACGCCAGGATGTCGCGCTTCCACTTGGTGATGGTCTGCTTCTCACACACCCAGATTTCCTGGGCCACCTGCAACAAGCAAGAACAACAATATAATATAAAATGCATAAGTAGAAAGTTTTTAGAAGATGGACTGGCGGCGGCGCACGCACCTGCTGGATGAGCCTGAAGTCGTGGCTGACGAGCATGACGCCGCCATCATAGTCATTGATGGCATCGGCCAGTGCGTCGATGGTCTCGATGTCCAGGTGATTGGTGGGCTCGTCCAGGAAGAGCATGTGCGGGTTCTGCCAGGCCAGCCAGGCGAAGCACACGCGGCACTTCTGCCCGTCCGACAGGTTGCGGATGGGGCTCACCTGAGGGGAGATTTGTGGTCAGCCGGTGCACCGCAAGGCCGGAACGTCACCGCTGGCCAGAGTCGCACCTGCTGCTTCCCCGTCAGCCCATAGCGGCCGATGATCTTCCTCATCTCCTCCTTCTCCTTGATCTCGGGGAAACACTTCATCATATACTCCAAGGGCGACAGGTCCAGTTCCAGTTGCTCGGTCAGGTGCTACAGAAATTGCAAAAACGCAAAAGATCACCCCTGCCCCCAAAACACAAACAGGCTTTGCCACCTTGTTCCTACCTGGTGATACCTGCCAATCTTGACGTGTGAATGTTTGCGGATCATGCCGTCTGTGGGTAGCAGCTGCAAAGAAATTAATTTGGATGAACCCAATGCATTATTCTTATTATTAATATGACATATTCTAGATCCTAACTTTGCTCTTTTTGGTCAAGTGTTCAACAATTATGTTCAAACATCAACTTAAAGCCAATTCATATTTGATATATTCACCAATACATTTTCAGGAGCACAAAGTAATGTAGTCCTATGTTTTGGTTGTGTTGATATTGATTTTTAAAAGGCGTCAGGTAAGCGAATATGTAAAGGGTGAGGCTGACCTCTCCCATGAGCAGCTTGAGCAGAGTGGACTTGCCGGCACCGTTGGGCCCCACCAGCGCCACGCGGGTGTCCAAGTCGATACCGAATTCCAAGTTCTTGTATATGTGCGGCTGCAGGGGCGGCGGAAAACAACCAGCGTATGAGAGCGGCCGTACAAGAGGGCGGCGGCGGCGAGCTCTAAGTGCATCCTCACCGTGTTGTCACTGTACTTGAAGCTCACGTTCTGAACCATGATAACAGGAGGAGGGATCTTCCCACAGGGAGGAAAATAAAATGACAGCGTCTGCAAATAACGTGAAAATGGAATGCACATTCATTCCAAACTGCCATTGTGGAAGATTCTACTCCAATGTGTCCAATCCAAAGTCAGCAGACGCAAATCAACTCGTGTTACCTTGTCATTGACGACTTTTTCAGTCAGGCCCGAGGCCACCATCTTCTGCAGCGTCTTCTCTTTGCTCTGCGCCTGTCGGGCCAGCTTGGCCGAGCCGTGACCGAACCGGGCGATGTAGTTCTGAGGGAGAGAGACTCGATTCATTCAAGGGGGAAAAACAAACAAACAAAAAGCTGATAAGCAGCAAGCTCAGTTTACCTTCATGTGAGCAATCTGGTCTTGCTCCCAGTTGAAGCGCTTCATCTGGTTCTCCTCCAGCTCCTCTCTGGTCTTCACGTACTGGTCATAGTTACCCTGCGCCAATTCATGTTTGCACGTGACACCACTTTTCGGGGACATGCAAAATGCATGCAGATTTCCTCAGGCTGTGCAGCTGACTCACCGTGTAGTACTTTAGTTTCCTCTGATGCAGGTGGATGATGTTGGTGCACACGCCGTTCAGGAAGTCTTGCGAGTGCGAGATGAGCACCAGGATGCGTTTGAAGCTGACGGAGGCGGACAGGGCGTCAGTTTGACGGCGCAGACACCAGCATGCCGCCTTACGAAGCGCAACTTACGATTTGAGCTCCTCCTCCAACCACACACAAGCGTCCAGGTCCAAGTGGTTGGTGGGCTCGTCCAGCAGCAACATGAAAGGTTTGATGAAGAGGGCTCTGTGGCATGCACAAAACGGGCCTTGAGTACTTGCGCTCCATTGTAAGGAGGCAGAACATGCAGGAGGACTTGCTTTAGTGCGGTGGAATTTCAATTATCGCAATTTCAGTTATGAATTCTCGTGAGGTTTCCGATCTGCAATATTTTGGATGTGCTGCGCGTTGACCTGGCAAGGGCGACGCGCATCCTCCAGCCTCCGCTGAAGTCCTTCAGTTTCTTCTGCTGCATGGCGGCACTGAAGCCCAAACCGTGGAGAATCCGCGAGGCTCGCACTTCCGCCTTGTCGGCGTCCAGCTCCTCCAGACGCTCGTACAGCTCCATCAACTTCTCGCACTCAGCTGAGGGAAGACACACGAGTAAAAAGGAAGTCGCGGTGAGGCAGAGTAAAACCTGCCGCCCTCCGCGTACAGTCTTCGTGCGCCAGCCGCTCTGCCTCCTTCTCCAGCATGATCCTCTGCTCGTCCACTTCCATGACGCAATGCAGCGCCGTCTTCTCGCTGGGAGCCATCTCCCTGGTCAAGTGGTAGATATCGATGTGCTCTGGAATGGGGATCTCCCGATGGCCGATGGCTGACAGCAGCATGGACTTCCCTAGAAGGCAAGTTGCGGAAGAGGTGGGGTTTAATGCTAGCCTTCAGCGAGGGAGAAAGCGTGGCCGCCTCGCCGCTCACCTGTGCCATTGAGACCGATGAGGCCGTAGCGCCGGCCCGAGTTGAGCTCCAGGCTGGTGTCCGCCAGCAGCTCCTGGCCGTGGAAGGTGAGCGACAGGCTGCTGATGTGCACGTCGGTGCTATTTGGGTGCGAGGCCAGCACGCCCGTCACGGCACGCGCCTCCGTCTTGGCCAGCTCAAACTCGTCCAACTCTTTGGTCAAAGCGTCCACGCCTGTGCCACATGACCGTCAGGACCTTTCAACATATTTGGCAACGGTCTGCCCATGACTTTCTTACCATTACCGACGGCACCGTTGGGCTGGTCATCCACTTGCTCCCCTTCGCCGTTGATCTCGTCAGGTTTCTTGGTGCGCTGCCGAGCCTTGGCGGCCTCCTTCTTCTTTGCCGCCTTCTTTTTGGCTAAATCCGAAGGCATGGCTGTGCTATTTTGCTGCGCCGCAAAACAACATATCAAAGACAGCTCAACTATCTTGACAACTTTTGTCTTTGCGTTGATAACTTTTTAAATATTATTTGGGGTACAATACTACTTAAATGATTGGAAACGTCTCGAAATGATTTGCGTGATAATGCGGCTCTCGTGTAAATCAGTTCACCTTTGGAATTTTTGTTGTCAAGGGAACGTCACCACCTCGTCAGGAGGATTTAAACGTCTAAACAACGCAAGCCTGTCACTATGTTGGTGATTAAAAGGAGAGGGCTGAGGCTTCCGTCAAAAAAAACAAAAACGTACACCGAGTCCATGTCCCACCTGCTGGCACGTTGTTCTCCCGATGCTAGCCCATGTAGCCGGTTAGCTTAGCATCACGCTGATCATGCTTACCGGCGCCACAACAGAGGCGACATTACTCGAAGGGGGTTAACTTAGGGCAACAGAGCTGATGTCGTTACATTGGAAATCCGAGAAGGAAAGAACTCTTGACGCTTTTAGTGTTGTCCCCGAATCTAAGTTAAGGCTCGCCGCCATAGAAAGGCCTGAAGCAGCGTAATGACGCAAGGCCCCGCGAACCGGCTCCAAATGGAATCAATTCAGCGCTTTGCGATCCCCTCGTTTGCCTAAGAAGCCAGTTTTCTGTTCGTAATGTCGGCAGCGGTTGCGTGGCGGATGCCGTGTGTGTTTTCTTACCTTTCTTTACGTTTTCGTGGGCTGAGCACACCGACTTCGCGTGTCCACTTTGCCGGCTGGAAGAAGCCGCTACACGGACCGCCAGACACACCAAATATGGTCAAAAGGGCGTTACCCACTCAACGTTTCCGCCCCTTTCTCGCGGAACTGCAGCAAAGTAAAACACAAAATCAACGTTAAATAATGATTGTGTCTGCAATAAATATATATTTATAAATTATATTCATACTGTATAATTTGCATATATGATACTTCTATACAACGACGTTCCGTGGCTGGCCAAGCCGGCAAGTGAGCGACGATGCACGGTCAGAGATGAAGAGGAGCACGGAAGAAGTGGCTGGAAGTCTTGAGCGTGGCAGCAAAAAAAAAAAAAAGAGGAACTGAAAAACGAAACATCGATGATGCCGTTTGACGCCGCTTACCGCTACGCTACGATGGAATATTCATTAATTTAGCAAGGAAACAAACGAGAGTCTTTGGTAGGACAGTTAGCGATGCTGTTAGCCTGCTAGCCTGTGACGTCCGTGACTTTTTGGGCCGAAACGCTGCTTATGTGGCGTATATTTGTAGATTTATTTTGGTGTGATGTGTCGACGGTAGATGATGACAGATAACGACAAATTAAGATGAGTGGTGGTTATCGCTTATTATCGCTTGTATGGGTGTTATAAACGGCGACTGTGGCACGGATGCGTGTCAGTGTTGATCGTCTTAAATCCTAATTAGTTTTTTTTTTTTTTTTTTTTTTTGCTGGGCCAAATTAAGTTGCAAAGGATACGTGGAAGCTTGGCCCAATGGAGCGAGTGTTGGAGCTCACTGGCTCCATTGTATCTCACGTCATTTAGATTACGTGGTGTGACTACGATTTTTTCTCCGCTGAACCAAACAAGACGACGACGACGACGAAGAAAAAAAAATGCGAATTTCGTCCTTATTGGCCGTGTTCCGGCCCGCTTTACCCCTGATCCTCGGGGTGTCTCTGGGGTGCACCCTAAGCCTGCTGATGGTGTCGTGGACGCAGGGGGACGCGGAGGACGGCTGCCGTAAAGAGTTGGCCAACGGTGGGAAGCTTTACCTGGGTAGGGGCAATGCTCAGAGTGATGCAAGGGACGATGCAAGAGCAGGAGAAGGCGGCGAGGACGACTTCCAGCCGCGCATTGTTCCCTATCACAAGGACCCCAACCAGCAGCACAAGAAAGTCCTGAGGTAGGCACATGTTCTTTTTGACACCAGCAACTGGGCTCTGGCATCACATGACGTCAAACTTGTGAGATTACGTCATATTAGGAGCACTGGCATGTTATGACATCCGCTTCACAATTTTTGAGAGTTGTGGTTCACATCCCAGTTGTCACGTTGTTGCGTGCTGCAGGCATGCTGGGAGAATTTCCTGTTGAGATTTCCACCAATTTAAAGCTCAAAAAGTTGTTGGTTAATTTGAAATTGTTGCGCTTCAACATGCATATTAAGTTGGTTGAGGAGTAGCAACTAAACCACGGGTGTCAAAGTCATTTTTTTCGCAGGCCGCATTGTAGTCATAGCTTCTTTCGGACGGCCATTATGACTGTCAACCCAAATAAATGTATGAGCACCTCATATTATATACAGTAAAAGCTACAAAATAAACTGACAAATAACTCGTTTTCAAATTAGACGAATAAAAACTGGACAAATATTTAAAAAAAAAGAAATTATTAAAAGTGAAGACAATTTGCAATTCTAGTAATGACACACAAATTTGATGCACAATTTGTCTTCGCGGGCCACATAAAATGATGTGGTGGGCCGTATCTGGCCCCCCGGGTCTTGAGTTTGCCACCTGTGATCTAAACAGTGACTTGCTGTCCCCAAGCGTTATCGTCCTAAACAACGTTGAAAAAAAAAAAGAGTCTTGAGTGCGATTGTTGCTTGTCTTTTGCAGAACTCGTTACATCCACACGGAGCTGGGCATCCGCGAGCGCCTCCTCGTGGCCGTGCTGACGTCGCGCGCCACCCTCAACACGCTGGCGGTGGCAGTGAACCGCACGGTAGCGCACCACTTCCCGCGCACCTTCTTCTTCACGGGCCTGCGCAGCGCCAAGGCGCCGCACGGCATGGCGGTGGTGGCGCACGGTGACGACCGGCCCGTCTGGCTCATGTACGAGACGGTGCGCCACTTGCACCGGCAGCACGGCGCCGACTACGACTGGTTCCTGCTGGCCCAGGACGACACCTACATGCAGGCGGAACGGCTGATGGCGCTGGTGGGCCACCTGAGCGCCGGCCAGGACCTGTACATGGGCCGCGCCGAGGAGTTCATTGGCGGCGAAGAGAAGGCACGCTACTGCCACGGCGGCTACGGCTACCTACTGTCGCGCAGCTTGCTGGCGCGCTTGCAACCGCACTTGGACGCCTGCCGCAACGATATCCTCAGCGTCAGGCCCGACGAGTGGCTGGGCCGCTGCATCATTGACTACCTGGGACTCAGCTGCTCGGAGGTCCACCAGGTGATCGTTCGCCAACCTCCTGCTGTCAACAGAAACAGACTTCATTGGACTGGGCAAGGCTGCTACTCCTGTCATGGGAAGGTTCTAACTTCTTCACTTGTCCCTGTAGGAGATGACCTACCGCTACTTCGAGCTGGGCAAGAACGCAGACCCAGAGCGCGAGGACTGCCCTGGGTTCAAGCTCGCCTTCACCGTGCATCCCGTGTCGGAGCCCAACCTCATGTACCGACTGCACAAGCGCTTCAGCCAAATCGAGCTGGACGGGACCTACGCGCAGATCCAGGAGCTGCAGGTTAGCACACCCATTTCATCTCCAAAACTATCAAATAGGTCTCGGCGATGTTTGGAATTTGTCGCTCTCCATCTACTTAGACGCAGATCAGCAACCTGAGCGAGTTGACGCCAGAGGGCGCGGCGGGCGCCACCTGGCCGGTGGGCATCAACGCGCCATTCAAGCCCCGCACGCGCTTCGAGGTGCTCAACTGGGACTACTTCAGCGAGGAGCACATTCACGCCTGCGCCGACGGCGCGCCCAAGTGCGAGCTGCGTGGCGCCGACCGCGCCGACGTGGCTGGGGTGCTGGAGGCGGCGCTGGAGCGGCTCAACGCCCGCTACCAGCCGCGGCTGCGCTTCCTCAAGCGCCGCCTTCTCAACGGCTACCGCCGCTTCGACCCCACCCGCGGCATGGAGTATGTGCTGGACCTGGCGCTGGAGGCGTACACGCAGAAGGGCCGCAGCCGAGTCATTGCCAAGCGGGTTCAGCTGCTGCGCCCGCTCAGCGCTGTGGAGATCATCCCCATGCCCTACGTGACAGAGGCCACGCGGGTGCAGCTGATCCTGCCCGTCACGGCACAAGAGAGTCGGCAGGTGGCCGCCTTCCTGGACACCTACGCCGCCAACACGCTGGACACCCGTGACAACGCGCTCCTCACCGTGCTCTTTGTCTACGACCCCTTCGAGGCGCAGCGCGTCAGCCGCGAGGACGTCTTCGCTGGCGCCAAAGCGGCCGTGGGCCAGACCGAGAAGCGCTACCGCGACATCAAGATCCCGTGGATCAGCGTCAAGACCGAGGTGCCGTCGCAGGTCAAGCTGATGGATGTCATCTCCAAGAAGCACCCGGTGGACACGCTCTTCTTCCTGGCCAGCGTGTGGACAGAGGTCAACGGCGACTTCCTCAACCGCTGCCGCATGAACGCCATCAGCAGCTGGCAGGTCTTCTTCCCCGTGCACTTCCAGGAGTTCAGCCCGGCCGTGGCGCCGCGGCCGTCCGTCGCCTCCGCCGACCCACTCCGGGATGGCCGCTTTGACCGACGTGTCTTCGACGAGGCCTGCTTCTACAACTCCGACTACATGAGCACGCGGGCCAAGATGGCGGCCGAGGCGCTGGACAACGAGGAGCTGCTGGAGAGCATGGACGTGTACGATGTCTTTGTGCGCTACTCGGGCCTGCACGTCTTCCGGGCCGTGGAGCCGGCGCTGGTGCAGAAGTACGCGGCGCGCCAGTGCAACCCACGCTTGAGCGAGGACATCTACCACAGGTGCGTGCTCAGCAACCTGGAGGGACTGGGCTCCCGCTCACACCTCGCCGCTGCACTCTTCCAGCACGAGCAGGCCAACAGCACCTAGACTGTCACCTTCACGCTCCATTGCCATGGCAACGACACCGTTAACCTCCTCCTATCTTGTCAAGCCCAAAGAAAGAGTGCGATTGCCCTACTTTGTTGTGCTTACTTGTTTCAAAAATGGCACTCCCTATATTTAAGTGTTAAAGAACTTTTTTTTTTAACCATTTCAAACTTTGAATACAAATTTGGTAAAATTTGTCATCTATACTTTGAAATTCAGCACCTGTGCTGTTATTACCTGGTTTGTTTAGAAAACTAAATTTGTTCTTTGAAAAGTTCCAATTTCACACTCCAGATTCTATTATTTAAATGACAAAGCATTTTGTTGCTCGTTACAATTTTGTAGAAAGACAATGAATGAAATACTTGAACAGTTTTGCATTTGTGGCTTCATTTGAAAATGAAAGCTCGTTTCAAATTTGATTTTGATGTCAAATTCGGAACATAAACATGTCACTCCAATGATGTTAGCAGCTTGAAGTAAAGTGTGTTCCTGTTCTCGACTGAATGTTCTTGTTCTTTGCTAGCTGAAAACCTCACTTGACTGCAAGCTGCGTGAAAGTTGGCTCTTTTTTTTATTTTTTGCACTGCCCCTAGAAAGTGGTCCCGCAACCTCAGCACAAAGCAAAGCTTGTGCCGGTGACACGCTGCCTGGTTTCCTGCTTGCCTTTCGAGGAAATGTCACCTGTGCGTCCTTTGGCAGATCATAAATGATTAATTATTATTAGTTACATAATTATCATTATTGAATCCATTCAAATAAGACAAACGCATACAAAAAGATACTGAAGGCGCATTGTGGTTTTTACAAACTTTGGCAAGCGCTTATTTATTTACATCCAGTCCATCACACAAGGTCACAGTTGTTGTCCCTTTTGCTCCTTTTTCTGTTAGGACATTTTTTTAAGTGTTCAACACAAGTGAAAAGCTGCCTTGCTCGCTTGAGAAAAAAAAAACATGCACGGAGCGAGCGGACACGTTTGAAAACTTTCTGCCAGGAGCCGCTGAGTCTTCTCCTCCCCACACGGGGGCGCTAATCATCAGCTGTATGACTACTAGGGGGAAAAAAACCTACAAGACAACTAAAGGTAATGTGTTGTTTTTGTTATTATAATTCTGATCTAAGTAAGAAAAACACGGCTAGACTGTTTTGCTGGTAGCTCATTAGATTATTTTTGGCAAAAAAAAAACTTACAGAAGGCTTTTTTATTTTTACAAAGTGAGGGCCACACTGAAATTATGACACCAGCAGAATAAAGTGGGATTTTGTTTATCTATGGAGAATAAAGTTGTATTTTGACAAGAATAAAGATGGTATTTTCTCGATTAAAACAATTTATTCTTTTGAGATTTTTAAGACAAAATGTTGTTCATTATACATTATTATTGTATATATTTTCAAGATTTTTTAGACTAGCATTAGTAGTATCCATTCTAGGATAAGAATTTGCAATCGTATAATATTTCTAAAATTAAAAGTCATGTTTTTTCCTGAGAAAACCAAGTTGTAAAACATGACTTTTACTACTGAAGACCATTATCCCGTGATGGTAACTAAAAAAAACTATTCTCGTTCTTTCTAGTAGTTACATATTAACTATCAACTAAAAAAGATATTCTCATTTTTTTCTAGTAGTGTTACATCTTTCTTCTGGAAAAATACAACTTCATTCAAAAACAACAACAACATGCCTTTAGTCTTGCAGTCTAATTGTCTTTTTTTTTTTTTTTTTTTTTAACATGGCCCTTGGCACAATTTGACTGACCTACATGCCAGCCGAACAGACCGTATGCATGAATGTATATTTACAGCTTGTGTTTTTCTGGACGGAAGCGTGCATCGGCCGAGGTGAAGACGTGAGTCCGGCAAGTGTGAATTACAATGAATTTGAGAAGGAAGAGGAGTTGTACAATTTACAGCACAGTGCAAAAAAAAAAGGAACATCAGCCCTGTTCCAACACCAAACCTTCGTGAGACGCAAAAATAAAATCACACGAGACAAGCGTCATCGTTCTTTAAAAACACAGCGCATTTGACATCTTTCAAAGTCCTCAGAGTCAAAGTCAACATATTTCCATTCACATCTCCTAACCATCAAAATAACTCAGGTTTCTATCTTGCTACACATTGACTGTTAGCATGATCTCATTGGAAATACAACGGTGCCTAGAGATACGAGGGAGTCGACTTGTGAGTTTGAGATTAGTGATTTTGTGATTTTTTTTTTTTTTTTTTGCTTGTAAGCAGCAAGCACAAACTTGATAGGAGCGCTAAAGCGTGACTAAACTCACTTCAGCTGACTTGAAACCCTCGCCACGCCTCCCTCGCACCTTTGCTACATGTTAGCATACCGGCTAGCTTTTCACCTATTCGCATTGGAAATAGTAAAAAAAAAATAAATTAAATCTATCCCTTTTCATCGATGTCTGCTTGAGCGATGACACTTTGGTAACGCCTTGGTGACGCGATGGCAGCCAATCGGCATGCTCGCCCCAGGGATTGGTTGGTGGTGGTGGGGTCAATACTTCAACTGATTTGCATAACACTGACGTGAGTGTGACTTCACAACTCCCACAAAAACACTTAAACGTGACACTTTGGAAGTTTTCTGATTAGTTTTGGAAGTAAGAAAAAAAACAATCAAGTTTGAGTGTGCAGCTGCACCCAGTCACTTTGCTGGTGGGATGAAGAACAAACACAAACCCCCACACACACACACACATGCACGCACACACACACACACGCACGCACACACACACGCACACACACGCACACACACACCGTTGCTGCTACACAAGGGGGGGAAAAAAAAACTTCAATACCTCGTGCTAAATTTCACGTTTTAACGTAATACATTTCACATTAGGAAACACTAAGTTTGACTTCAAGATGTGATAAGTTATCACGTTATAACCGCATCACTTTCATGTTTTAACGTGCTGCGTTTTGACTTCCACGTTCAGTCAAACAAAGCCGAGCAATGAATTCTTCGCTTGTGGCGCAGTCCCTTTTTTGTGTGTGTCTTCCAAAGTAGAAGTTATAGCAACATTAACAAGGCTGCTCCTCCATATCATATTGTGTCCAAAAAAAAAAAATCTGTCACCTGAAGCGGCTTGATTTTGTTTTGTTGAATGTGGAAGTGAAACTTTGAAACATTTCGAATGTGATAACGTGCCACATGACAACATGAGAATGAATTAATTCATTTTTAACGACTTTGTACCCTTATATTTCAAGTACAGGCGCAAAAGCTCCCGATTTCAACATTTTTCCCTTTTCTTCATGTGATGAGTTGGAGTATTTTTTTTTTTACCTTTGCTCTCAGTCGTGGAAAACGACAGCACAGAGTTCCACCTTTTTGTCGTTGTTTTGAACAATCAATGCAAATGTGGCAAAATACGCACACGGGCCACTTCATTAGGTACCGTTGCAAACACAACACACAATGACGATGCATCAGGCCCGAGAGGTGTTCCTAATATTTTGGTTATTTAGCTACATGACATTGGGACAAAATATTAGCCACTCAGTTTGATTCAGTGCTGGTGTACCTAATGTTCTGACCTTGGCGGACGTCTTGTCTCGACGAGAACAATGCCGACAAACATTTTGTTTTAGGTGTTACGGACCGCCAAGGCCTGCTCCAGCTCCTGCCTCCTCTGCTGGATCTGCCAGAAGTCAACACGCACAATTAGCAATAGCGCAAAGCGTCACTTTTGGAGGAGGAGCTTCGCTCACTGTAGAAACAAGAATAATACAAACAGTTGAAACATCTTTTACTGACCTTACAGTAGAAGTATCGGCTGACGGCTTCCTGGGACCAGGGCTGGTGGTAGAAGGCCGCGCGACGCTCCTCCTCGGGGTTCCCCACCACGTCTGTCATCAGCTGACGCGCGACACAAGACAAGAGCCACCCGATGAGTGCCGCCATCAGCAGAAACACGCGAGCGGAAACAGTCCAAAGAGTAACCTTGAGGTCTCGGCTCTGGGACTTGAGCCAGTCCTGGATATAGCCTTTAGGGTCCCGCGAAAAGCTCAGCATGAAGTCCCTCTGGATCTTCAGCTGGTTGATGGACTCGATGGTCTCGTGGATCTTCAAGCGGGAAACAAAACTTATTAGGGCCGTCGCTTCGCCGACAGTGGTGTCCGCCCATCCCTCACCTTATTGTCCAGCGCGGCGATTTCCTGCTGGTTGGCGGTGGACAGCAGGAAGCTGCTCATCTGGCTCTTCAGCGGGTCCTCCACCTCCACGTCGATGTCGTAGCAAGCTGTCTTTTTCTGGTCGTTGGGGTCCACGCTGCGAAAAACACAAGCACGTCATCTTACACGTGGAGCCGTCTTTTTTTCTTTTTACCCTGTGTGGAGTTCCGCAGGGAAACTGCTTAGGCAGTCTACAGGCACCTACCTGATGACGTGGTTGATGACGATGGGGTCGGGGGGTAGCAGGAGGCTGGTGAGGCGCTGGGGGATCTCTGAGAACTTGAGCCGTGGGCAGTCAAAGATCTAAAGTCACACAAAGAATGTTTATCCCAAAACCAAATACCAAGAAAAGACCATTCTCAAGAACGTGGCTAGCTTAAAGCTAGCACGCCGGGGATCCGATTATGCGATGGGTGTGGTGTGTGCCAGGTACCTGCTGGAAGTACTTGTCGCAGTTGATGTACTCCTTGTCGTGCGAGTCCTGCAGCTTGTTGGTCTTGACGTACTGCCACAGTGCCTGGATGATGCACGAGCGCGTCTGCGTGTGGATGCCCAGCAGACGCGCTAAACGGGGGTCCAGTTTGAACTGAGGGGGCTGAGCAGACAGAGAAGCCTGAGACCCTGGCAAGGGCTTCATCGTGCACACTCGACACTTCAATAAGTTAAAAGCTTCAACAAGGCTCGCAAGACGCCACAAGATGGAAGCAACGTTTTTTTTTGTCTAAATTAAGCTCCTCTGGGCATTTCCTTGACACTAAGAGGCCAAAATATTGCCTATGTGCGCAGAACTTAAATTTCCATGAGCTCCTCCTCACCTGGTAGTCGAGCATCAGCAGCAGCGTGCAGCGAACGCTGACGTCACCTGGCCGCTTAACCTGGAAGCCGTCCGTCTCCTGCGTGGTGGCTGTGCGGTGCCACTGGAAAAACACCAAAGAAGTTTCTTGGGCTCCCTCTTGTGGTATTTAATGTCATTACATGCAAGCCAAGTTAACAAGTACATTGAAATGTCGCAAGTGCTTGAAAAGAATAGTGTGCTGAATGTTTTTGTTTTTTGTTTAAATCAAAATTTTACACGGATAAAACACATTTTATACGAAGAGCAGCTGATAAAGAAGAAAAGTCAAAGGGAACGTTTTTCAAGTCGGGGTTGCTAACGAACCTCTACCAGGTGGTTGTCGGGTCCGTAGAGGTCTTTGTCCAGTTCGATCACCAGACTCTTAAAAAATGAGGAGAACTTCTTCTTCTGCTTGCCCGGCTAAACAACAAAAACACAACCGTGAATGTTCAGACTTTGTCACACGAGGTGTGGAGGAGCCAGCGCATGCAGATGTGCTTTTGCTTTTCGCTTTTGCAGCCTCACTCACGTCGTCCAGCAGCTTCCCCTCCACCCGCAGCTCCCACGACGCGATGCTGCCGTCCGAGTCGTCAGCGTCGGGACGCGCCGGGTTGAAGGTATTGGAAATGTACAGCCTCAGTTTACGCTTCTGCTGCTGACAGCCGTGAACACCACACAGGGGGCGCTGTTAACGGCGCCGTGGCCAGCCGAAGTCAGGCCGGCCGCTCTTACCTTCATGGGCCTTTTGAGAGCCTCTTGGATGTCGACGCGCTTGCGCATGATGGTCTGGTCCAGCTTGCGCTCGAAGGCCAGTAGGTCCATGTAGGCCTGGGACTCGGGGACCAGCTCGCGGATCTGAAGAGGGGTATCGCAAAAAAGTCTTCACGCAAGCAGCCGACGGCGGCCATTATTCCAAAACATCTGTTGCCAGGGCGATATCCGTGGCTTCAAAGCATCGATAGGAAACTCGGTTGACGCGTCTTTCGCACCCAAAACGCCTCAGTGACTGACACTGAATAGAAACGGACAAAAAAAGACAAGGTAGCCTTACCCTTTGCGGGAGAATCTTGTCTGCCATTTTCCTCCTCTTTGCACTGGAGAGAGGGAGAGAAAGAGGAGGAAAAAGGGGAGCACGTTACTATGGTGACGGAAAGGCGAGCGGCCGGGCCATCTGCTGAAATGCTGGGCCGCATCCAGCGGCGCAGCTGCGCGTGCGCCAAATCAATGCAGGCGCGCTCCACCTGGCCAGACAAGCCCGGCCGGCCTCGGCATGTGGGCGAACGTCGACATTTGCAAAACATGGCACACCGGGGATGCTCCAAATCAGAGATTTAGTTGTTACAAATCAACATTTCAACATTCAGAAAGGAATAAATTGATCATTTGAACATCTTATTCATTGAGTAAAATGAATGAAAACTAAATAAATACATTTTAATTTGAACATGACAGAAATAATTATAATAATGTGGCTTGAGCTTACTCGAGTGCATGAAGTGATTCGATGATCGTAAGGAATGTCAAAGAGTTGACGATGCCAATATTTATTATCCAGAATAAAAGTTAAAATATGCGTATGAACTCATTTTAGGCGGCAACTATTTATTTATTTATTTATTATGTTATTTATTTATTTATTTATTTATTTATTTATTTTATTGCCGATGATGGCGTTGAATTCATGCAAACTGTCAGGTTAGTGTCATCTCCAAAGAGCAGAGTTGGCTTTGACTTGAGATCCTTTGCCACCATGCCATGCTCCAAGTCCAAAGCATGCACGGCTTAGGAGGGGAAGGGGGTGCTGGTGCTGGCGTTTGGGGGCGTGGGGTTGAGGAAGAGGGGCTCCCGGGAGGAGGAAAAGGGGGCATGCAGCGAGCGGGCAAGAGGGCATCTTTCAAGGCTCCTACTTGGATCCGAGCGTGGGGTCAGATTGGGGCTCTCGCATGTCCACGGGCCTGGCCACCATGTCGCCGCCTCCCGGGAATCCCAGCGGCTTCCTGGGGAGCGGTCAAGCCGTTAGATAAAAAAAAAAAACGGGCCTGGCCGCCTCCCCTCCGTAAACCCAACACCAATTCGAGAACAACAACAAAAAAGGAATTTCAAAGTTGCCTACTTTTGAGGATAAAAGGAGGTTTTCTATTTCTGTCTCAATGAAAGTCCTCAACTCACTTCAACACACTTCCTTGAGAGCAAGATGCCACAAGATGGCTGCAATGAACGTCCTTGATTCACTTGAACATTGCTTTGTGTCACCAGGAGCCAAAGGATGGCGGCAAAGCACCACTTTAATCAAAATGAAACTCTCCAAATGACTTGAGTCAAGTTGCTTGACTACAAGAGGCCTCAAGATGGCCGACAGCTCAAGTGGTTGGAGCAAAGGACAGAAAGACAGAAGGACAGACGGCTCATCCATCCATCTAAGAAGAAGAAGATGACCAAGCCAGTCTGCTGAGTTTCCAATGAGTCCGCAGGCTTGAGTCTGTGAACCAAAGCATTTGAACGTACAGGGTCACCTGAATCGCCCGAGTCCGCTGACTCGACTCAATGAACCAAAGCATCGGAGTTCCTCGTGTGTTTGTCTGTTGAGTCGTCCGACTTGACTCAGTCAGATTCAAAGGAATCATTCGAGTCAGCAATGTTTCTGCTGAATCTGTCAGTGAATGAAAACGAGAGTGCGGCGAGTTCCTCGGAACTTGAGCTCATGAATCATAAAATTTCAGTCTGCCGTGTTTCCCGTAAGTCGACTTACTCGGGTCGGGTCACTGAACCAGATTTTCCGAGTCTGTGGTGTTTCAGTCAGTCTTCCCATTCAAATGAATCATTGGATTTAGCTTTATCCGGTGAGTGAGTGATCCAAATCATCCGTGTTTGCATTTTTTGGGGATTGTGATTTGACTCATTTAGTTTTGGACTCACTTCCTGGCCCGGTTCTGGACGGCCTGCTGCTGTTGTTGCTGCTGCTGCTGTTGGACCTGCTGGGACGGGGCGGGCCTCTTGCGGCCAGCCTCCATCACCGGCGAGGGCAGGCCGGGACGCGCCACCGGGTTGCCTCCGTACGGCGGGCCGGGCGGGCCCATCGGCGCTCCCTGGTGGGGCATCCTCGCCCCGGACGGCATGCCGGGACGCTGCGGACGACACGTGGCACACAATGTTAAGCCAAGCCTTCGTTGCTCTGACTCTGACTTACGACTCAAAGGCTCTTAAACACACGCCACAGGTTTTTTTTTTTGGGGCAGATGCAAAACACTAAAAAGTTCATTAAAACGCTTTCATACAGACTAGCGAAAGGCATAATTAATACTCATAGCTTTGCTTGTTGCATTTGGAGGCCACACAATTTTGCTTTTGGGCGTCTAACCCCCTCCAAAAAAGGGGAGGGGCTATTGACGCCCGGGAACAACTGGCCCAGGTTCACCTGCGCCTGTCACTCGCACGCCAACAGCTGCGTCCCGCCTGGCGCCCGCTCCACCCCACCCCACCCCACCCCACCAGCCACTTCCTCTGGCCAGTAGGCGGGGCCACCGAGAGCGCACATGCTCACTCTAAACTTTGCTGACCTACAGTGTTGAGAAAATGACAGTTGTTGGTAGTTCAAGCATGCGATGTGACATTTTGGATCTCTGCCCGGATGTTTTTTTTTTTTTTTTTTGTCCTGTTTGTCAACTTCAAAAAAGTGATGTGATTTTTTAGACTATCGACCAAAGTCACGTGGGGAAAAAATACAAAGACGACTAAAAAGGGAAAGTGCCAAAAATACAACCAAACGTGACTAAAAATGGCGTCGGTGACAAGTCAAACGGCATGAAGATTAAAAAGCGTAGACAAAAGACGTGTGTGCGTGTTTTGAAGCTCAAGCTGCGGTGATCAGAAGGATGAACAGGCGCTGCTGTCACTCTTGTTTGGCGGGTGGGGGGATGTGCGGGGGTCAGCGAGGAAGCCGAAGAGGATAAAACAACATATGGTCAGTGGGGGGGGGCACCTTGAGGAGGCCATCTTTATTTTGACATAAGCCTCATTAACCTATAGAACAGAAACATTCATGTATGGCCAAAAAAAGCAACCTGATAAAAATAATCCCATAAATTCACAAAATTCAGGGGAAAATTAAATAAGCTAAAGCAAGAGTTTGCAATTGAAAAAAATTATGAATAAAAAAAAGTCCTCACATTCGCCAAAAGTAGTGCTGTAAAATACATGTGAGAGCGGCTTTCTTCCATGCGGGGACTGGAAACAAGCCGGCCTCGCCACAAGCGGCAAAATAAACACTCATGCTCTTCCACAGGACTTTTTTCCCTCCTAAAAGCTTTCTGGCCAACAGGGGGGGGGGTGGGGGGTCTCGGTGATTCTGGCCTCCTCATCAAGGTTAATTGGCGTGTGGGGAGGACGCACGCGTGGCGCTCATCAATCAGCCTGGGTCTAACGAGGCTATGCGTCATCCCGTCTCCAGACGGTCACCACACGCCATCATGGCGAGCTGCAACAAAGTCCGTCCTGACTGACTTTTCCAGTCCAAGACTTCTGACAACAATCGCAATTCCAAATGAGCCAAACAGCACTCTCACTTATTATATTCTGCTTGTGTCATAAGACATCCCACTAACCTGCAATAACAGTGTTTTTTCTTTGCAGAGGATAAAGAAGATATGTAAGCATTTTGCAATGATCACGTTGATTGTGTTAGCGCTTGTGTGTCCAAACACACATGGGTTTATGATCATGAGAGCAAAGCTACTTTTGTGAGCCTATCTATGGTGTTTTGCATTGTGTTCTAGCATCAAGCTAGAAGAGCAAATGTTTTTCAATTAAAAACTCACTACAAATGTTTATTTTGGGGTGGGGTGTTGAATGAAAAATGCGACTTTGACTGGAGAAACTGTGGAAGTAGATGACAGCCAAACTATGCAGGATGAGCAATACGACTGAGTGGCGGGCAGCACGCTGCAACTTTCCTGCGCGCGCGCACAAACACACGCACACGCATCCTAGACCAAAGTCACCCCCCCCCCCCCCCCCCCCCTTGTAACAACCTCTATTGCTCGTGAACAGTCGCGGTAACCTCCTGAGCGTCTCTGCGACCTGACATCTCTCACATGAATGGAGCAATTGTTCTACGCCGCAGACGTCCGCTGCCCCCGAACCCACCCCAACCCACCCCGCCCCATTCTCGTGTGCAAAGCGTGCTTGCGCCCAAAACACGGTGATGACGGCGTCCTCCATCCCTGGTCGAGGCGAGCGCGACGCGGGTTCCGTCCGGGAGGGAGGGCCGGAAATAACCTTCAGGCCCACCCCCCTCCCCCTTTCAATGACGAGCGAGCGCGCGACTCACCACTCCATGGACCAGGAACTCAAACAGTTTGCTCTTGGTGGCTTTCCTGGCTCCCCCCGCCGTCTCCTCCGTGGCCATTTGCTGCGCTCCCCCCTCCGCCTCGTATGCGCTCCCTCCGCGTCTCCTTCGCCTTCTCCTTCTTTTGTCTGCCCGCCGTCGCCGCCGCCGTCAGCCAGCTTCCCGTTCCCCTCCCCTGCTCCACTTTCCTTCTCTTTGTGCTCTCCTCCTCCTCCTCCACCTCCTCCTCCTCCTTCCACCTCCCTCCTTCCCTCGCTTGTGTGTCCGCTTCACTTTTAACTTGCCTTTCACCAGCTAGGAATGTCGCTCACGCGAGGAGGGAGACAGAGAGAGGGGGAGAGAGAGAGAGAGAGAGAGAGAGAGAGAGAGAGAGAGAGAGAGAGAGAGAGAGAGAGAGAGAGAGAGAGAGAGAGAGAGAGAAAGAAGGAGAGAGGAGGGAGGGAGGGTTCTGCTGCTGGTGCTGCTGCTGCTGCTGCGGGGGCCAACCAGGGGGGTTTCAGCCAGCCCACCGCCTGCCCCTCCTGCGCAGCTGTTGCGTTGCATTCCGTTGGTAAGATAAGAAGGCATGCGGCGAGCGCGTACAGCGAGGAAAAAGTGAGGAGGGGGGAGATAAGGGACACTTTGGGAAGTGCTCCAATGATGGGGTGACCGAGTCGGAGGTCGCCAACGCACAAAAAAAAGAGAGGTGTTTGAAATTAAAGAGGCAGGGCTCCTTTTGTTGCTCGGAGAAAAGATGTCAAACGTACAATCATCCAAACCGCTTAACGTCAACCTTTTTTATTTTTGAAAAAAAAGTGAAATGTATTCATATATGAACGCAAGCTTAATGTATTGATAATTCTTTAGGGCATTTTCAAAGAGGTGGCCTTCCTTTGCTGGTCAAACCTGCCATCTTTTAGCCTTCACAAGTGCGTTAAGCTCAGGTGTCAAATCTCGAGTACCAGCCAATTCCACGACGTCATGTAAACGGGCGTCTGTGCGCCCCCTGGTGTACAAAATTGGCAATTGCAGTTCGGTGGATTGGAAAAAAAATTGCCAAGCGTGTTGCGTCTCCCACGTGGCCGGACAATTCACGCCGCTTCAACTACGCTGCTCTGAAATGCGGGAAGATGCAGAAGAATGAATGACGTGTTCAAAAAAGGAATTCTGTAAATTACATGTTAAATATGGGGCTTGGACAGAAAATGTGGAATTTGTGGGATGTGGGAAATACTTCGTCATTGGAAAGGTTTGAATCGTGGACAAATGTGGATTGGAAAATATTTTTTACACAAGTTGAACAAGTGAACGCACCCAGCAAGAGGCACGCGGGCGCTGAAGAATCATTAGATCAAGTGGACCATGCAAAAGAGAGACCCCCCCCAAGCCCCAGTCGTACGTAGAGTCACCCCTTGCCGTACCCTCACTGACTACCTCAGGAGGAAAAAAATGCTAATGTCCCAGTGTGGGAAAGACGAGGGGGTGCTACTGGGGGTGGGTTGGGGTGGAGAAGGGGGCGAGACCTATGTTATTGGATGGCCAAGAGGGGGCGCAAGCAGTAAAGCAATGGCTGCATGAACATTTTGCATAACGCACATAACACCCAACGTGTTAAGAATCATCGTAGTGGGAGTTGAATGATGAGGAGAAATGTTTTCCTTGGCTTCATCTTCCAAACATTCTCCTGTCACCACTTGGAAGCTTTTCTAAACACTTAAATTGGTTAAAAAAAAAAAAGGGAGATTTGCCCCGGCATCCTACTTGGAGGTGTCTTTGTCACACGTACAAAAGAAACTCCTGGGCTGCCGTCGAAAGGCTGAAAACCCCGAATGGGGGAGCAAAAAAAAAAAGCAGCTCCCACAACGGCCAAGATCGTGAGCACAATACAAAAAGTGGACCACTTGGATAAAGAGGAATGTTAAGTATTTTTTTTGTGTCCCAGACAAAGCATGTAAAGCCTGCTCCAGGGCATTTCCGGTTTGCTGTCGCCATGGCAACAGCTTAAAACTACAGTACCCAATGTGACGACAGCCAAGTTTGGGTTTGACAGCATTTCAAACGGTGAAATTGATTGGAGATGCGAGTATGTGTCAGGAGTTTGCTCTCCAAAGGAATTAAACTCATCAGTCAAGCTACCAGCTTAATTTGAACTTTTTAATGGCCTCCAGTGGTGCATAGAATATTTCTTTCAACACTAAAGTTTGTTCAGTGGAAACCAATCACGTTTAGAGTTTTTTTGCCCAGAAGCCGTTTTGTTTCCATGGTAACGAACTGCCATTGAGCAGGTTGGCACTCCTCCGCCGCTCAAGAGGGAAGTGCCGCCATTGTCCATTTAGGCCTGAAAGTAAGACATACAGAGACGAGTGGGGTGACGACCGACCTACTACTTGGCAAACAAAAAAAAAGCCCGCTTTAACGCTCCAGGAGGACAAACTCAGGAGCTCAAGGGGGGGGAACCTCAGCACATTCCAAATCCCTTCAAAAGGCAGTAGTGGAGTGTCAAAGCGAACACCATCTTTGTAAAAGCTAAAATCTCAAAGTCTCGTGTTTGTAAATGAAAGAATTGAACATTTGAAACTACACTAAGCCAAGCCAAGCCTTCTGCATGCTCTGATTATGAAAATATAATTCTGTATATTCTATTCAATATCCCAAAATAAAACAGCATGCACTGCTGATCTAAAACCGAGTAGCAATATTTAAACTGAATTCAAACTAATTGTGGCATTGTGTTTGGAAATGTTTCATTTTCACTTCTCCATGACATTTAGTCCAACTGTACATTTAACAAATATAGCCCTAATTAAAAACAGTCCGTTTTGGGACGCTAAGTGTATTTTTGTGTCCAGCAAAGAAATCCACGTAGGTATTAAAATTCACCAAACATCACTCTTGGAACCCAAAGAATAATCACTCAAGGTATGAAAGTGGTTGAGACAACATAAGTGTTGCAAGTGCCAACTAAAGTGACCGGAGAGTATCTGGTGCCATTCAAAAAACTCACTCGAGTGAAACTTTTTGTCAAGATGGGTGGGGGGGATAAATAGGATGGAGCACCGTGAGCACCCAGCAGGCGGAACCAGCAGGCCCAGCAGTCAGCAGGCAAGCAGCCCCTTCCTCCTTCCACACCAGGCTCAAGTGTCTCGTTTCCTCATCGGCAGTCAAGGTTAACAAGCTGCTGTCTGGTGAGGCTCGGAAGCTGCGAGTTAGGCGCCTGATGATGCAGACACAACGAACTCGTCTAACCCCCCCCCCCCCACACACACACACACACACACACACACACACACTCCCCCCCCCCCCCCCCCCCCAACACCCCCCTGCTGCCTCCTGCACTATGCGGCTATAGCGAGGCCAAAACACCACCATTTTACGCTGACAAAAATCCCCATTTCACTGCAAAACAAAAGCTCCTCCAAAGCTCTAACGGAGCAATTTACACGATGTAGCTCCCGCAGTGAGCTAATAATAGTCAAGAAGCCAAGAACGTCAGCTCCGTACCTTTCTCTCCATCCTCTACCTCGGATGGGCTTTTTGGGCCGACTCAACAGCACCAAGTGTCGGATGCGTGCAGTCGTCCAGTCCGCTCCGGTCCGGTTCAGTCAGGTCTCCTCCTCAACTTCCTCGAGGCTTTGCAAGAGCAAAAAAAAAAACCCAGCAAATGCCAGTGAATGAGACTTGATCGTGTCACTTGGCTATCAGTGGACGTTGCCACTGCTGCCGCTGTTGCTGCACGCCCTGCCGGGGATGGAGCCGCCACAAGCCGGGATTGGTGAAGCGTCTCCGGCGAAAGGAAGCGAAGAGGAGCGCAGGCGCGGTCGCTTTTTTTTTTTTTTTGCTTCAACCAGCCGCCGGAGAGCGACGCGATGGGATGAAAAATGAGCAAAGGCAGGGAGTGTGGGCAAATGATCAGCTTTCTCGCTCGCTGTGTTTCCTTTTTTTTGTCGGCTTACAGTGCAACACCTCTCCACTGTTTTTTTGGGGGGTTGAAATTCTCAAATAGCAGACACAAAGAGACTGCCTGTTTTTTTTCCTTTTTAGGGGAGGGGGGGTATTGAAAAAAAAACGTAGGGTGGGCAGAAAATTGGAGGCACAGGAAGGCAGCGGCACTGTATTAAAAAAAAAAAAAAAAAAAAAAGCTAGCGAAAATAATCCAATTCAGCATACTTCTCAAGTACACCAGTGGAAATGTGTTTAGAAATTCCACCTTTGCACAGATAGCTACACCATTTTTTTTTTTATAGTTGTAGAAGTGCACACAGCGTTACACTGGAAGGCCTCTCAAAACATTTTACAATCCTGTGTTGCCTTGAAATTCCAGTTTGATTTTTTCAAAGACCAAGCTCATAACCCAAAACACCCCAAACTTCCTTCCACGTTGAAATGAACGGAAAGTCGTTTCCTAATTTCAATTGCAGTCGAGGCCCAGCACCTCATCACCTAGTATGAAATCAGGCGTTCGCTAATGTCTTTTGTTGACGGCTTCCATGCTGCAAACCAGTTTGAGTTTTCCTGCCTCTTGAAAAGGACCGTTGACTTCATTTGGATATCAAAATGAAAGCTCGTTGGTTTTATTTCAAATTGTGTTTTGAGCCTCAAAATGTATGGTCCTGACTGTAAATACAAAAGCAAAAAGAAAAACCTAAAGATGAGATTTTTTTTTTTGTCTTGCGTTTCCAGTATTTCAGTTGAGTTGACACAATGATATAAGCAGCTGTGTGTGAGTCACCGCCGCTTTCATGTCCCAAACAGCCCACTCGTATCCACCCACCCGCTTCAAAACACCATGAGCAGTATACAAGCAGAAATACTCTCAAAAGAGGACAATAACTTTTATTTCACCTTTTTGTGAAAAGTGGTTGCAAACAACACCAGTTCCCATTGTATCATAGCTAATGTTTCATGGGATGTGTTCTGGTGTGAAGTTATTTTAGATGTTCTGAAAAGCGTTTTGTTACAGCTGTGGTGAAAGTGATAATTCTATATCTATTGTATGTCAAAATTCAAGACCTGATTCAGGATCCATGCAAGCTCAAATTTACCACAGCATTCTTGCGTTCTTTCTTCAGTCCTGCACGTCAAAATAATCAACAACCGGCTCTTCTTTGACCAGCTTGGACCAGGTGGTGGCGCCGGAGACTCTACACGGACAATTTGGGGGGACATGTTGTAAGAGGGCTACAAAATGGCGCCTGCTGACAGAAGCAGAAGAACCCACCTGCTGCTGGCCTGTTTGATGTGAGCAATGGGCACAGGGGCCCTGGCGCTGGTCTCGCGTTCAATCAACGAGGTTAGCGTCCATTTTGGACACAGCGACTTACCCCTGAGAACAAGTGGGAGACAACGAGGGAGAGGGCATTGCATTTCTGATTTCAATTGCATTTTTACCTAAAAGCAAATGACAGTGACCCGAGTAATGCCCCCCCCCTTTGGGATTGATACTTACTTGAGCGCGGTGACGACCACGTTGCGCTTGGGCTCGCTGTCGTAGCTGATGCTCTCCACGGCATAGACCTCGGCCAGCTCGTGGACGATCCGGCGGCGCTCCCTGTTCATGGGCTGGAAGCAGTGGCTCCTCTTTGGCTGCTTGCCCTAAACAACAACACACAAAAAAGTGATTTGAAAATCATCTTATGGTCCCAATTGGATTCAGTGGTGCCTTGAGTTCAGAACTTCTCACCTTGGAAACAAGCTCCACAAGATTCTTAATGGCCTCTTCGACGCCCGAGACAAACTTCAAGTCTTTCCTGAAAGAGAGCAATGGTATGCAGTGACCTGCGAGTGCAAAGGTCAAACGGGAGACGCACCTGGCGTCCTCTTTGAGGCTGCTGCTGTACACAGAAGGGGAGCGCGCACGGAAGGGGTCCGAGGAGGGGTCAATCTGCAAGGCTTCGGCCAGGCGCTTGTTCCGCTCCAGTGTGGCGCACTCCTCGTCGCATTCCAGCCTGAAGGGCAAAGGTGGCCATTTCAGTCAGGTGAGGCAGACGCCCATCTGTCCACCTGCAGTCATTTGCTACCTGCTCTCTTTGAGCTCCTTCTTGGCTAGCAGCGGGCCCATGTCTGTGGAGTCGCCCGGTTGCATGTCGGACAGCTTGCTGGCCACGGCGATGGCGGCGTACCTGCGACACGCAAAGCTTTCAACATCCGGCGAAGACGACGCGCAGAGTTCCTGAATTCAACTGACTTCTGATGGGAACTGGCAGCTTCGGCGCACGACACCATTTCCTTCCTTCGACCGCAATCGCACTGCAGCGCCACCTGGGCGCATGACGCAAAGATTAAACAGTTCCCTGGCTGGCTTCCTCCTTGGAATTTTGTACCTTAGCGGTGCAGGTAGTGCGCGGGCAGGCAGTGCCCGTGTGGCAGGGGGCGGCGCAGGCGTGAGCGCAATTCGGGCGGGGGAGCGCGCACGGCTGGCCGCATCCGCCCGCCGCTGCCAAGCAGTCGTCGCGGTGGCAGATGCGTTTGCAGCGGTGCATCTGACACGGCAACGTTTTGCCGCAGGTCAGCCCGCAGGAAATGTCTCTGAGGTGGCACGGGATGTTGCTGCGTTGCTTCAAAAAAAAAAAAAAAAAACACACACACGTAAATACACCACATTTGCTTGAAAAGCAAATCCTGTGGCATCACCTCGTGCTTTCCCATGCACCACTTGTCGGTGAGGTAGGTGCAAGGTGGACACTTCTCCTCGCTGTGGCAGTTGTGGAAAACTGAAAGACCAACACAGCCGTGACTCAATACCCGGTCAGATGCTTTTTTGGCGCGGATAATCGGGCCAAAGTGGAGCATTTAATTCCCCCCTTGCCTTGATGGCTCTCAAATATTCCATCTTGAGTTTTTAAGTTAACGGTGAAGATGTTAACGATCACAAAGTGTGTGTGTGTGTGTGTTTAGTAACATGCTTTACCAGGATGGTCACACTCGTGTCTCCTGGTACACAGGTTCTTGCACTCGGGCGGGCTTGTGCCACACGGGATGGGTGGGTACAACACGGAGGCCCCGCAGTGACACGTCAGCTCGTCAAAACCTGGGATCACGCCGAAAAGAAAAAGCAGGAAGAAGTCCAAGGTCATGGCGCTTTACATTCAGAGCAAATACTAGCAAACGACTCTCAAAAAGGAAAAAAAAAAAAAGATAAACATGATAAACTCACTGGACTGCCAGCAGGGTTCACAGTTGCCACGGTGACAAGGCTCCTGGCAGCGGTGCAGGCCACAGTTGAGTTTGTAGCCGCAGATGAGCTGGCACTTGTGCTCCACACTCTGCGTGAAAGGCAAACGAGAGCGTGTGTACCTAACCCAAAGGTTCCATGTTTTCATTTCTCGCCGATGACATTCCCGCTTTGAATTTTAAGCTCGACTGATGCACACACACACACACACCAGTAGATGGCAGCGTTGCGGCACTTCATATTGACTTTGACTTGACTGTTAAATTAACCGACTATTTTTAGTCCGCGTTCAACCTTCAACTTTTAAAAAAGTTCCGAAAACAATCCCCAATGACAACTCACCACGCAGCACAGCTCGCCACATTTATGTCGGCCGCAGGAGCGTTTTTTGTTGCAGCGCTTTTCGCAGGTGAACACCAGCTCCTCTGAAAAGCGACAGACTGACTGACTTTAGTTGAGCTTGAAATAAGGACAGACTGAAGCTGACTGATGGGCAAAGTCTGAGCTTACCCTCGCTTTTGATCGTGGCACACGGCACCTCCTGAAATGGGATACAAATTCAGTTGGCAAAATAAAACAAAATTAAAAAAAAGACAAGACAGGGGAGCTGTGCGTTTTTGGTCACTTTTGTCTTGGAAGCACATCGGCATCTGATGGTGGAAGTCAGGGAGCAAGGCCCGCAGGCGCCCTCGTGGCACAGCTTGTCACACTGGTGGATGATGTCTGAAACAAACGGACGGATGCATCAGCTACCTGAGCGGACCGTTTGAAAATCAAGACAACGTAAAAAAAAAAAAAAGGCAAATACTTCTCGCTGCTATTTGTGTTGCTTCATTCAAAGCTGATAATTGTCAAAAGACTTAACAATGCCCCTTCTCCAAAAAAATACAAGGCACTTGATTGATAGCTTAGTAGCAATAGCGCCCTCTGCTGCCTAAAATGATAATGGGTGCCTTGCTGGAGCCTAATTGGGGAACATGCCAACTGGCGCAGCCACATAATAGTAGAAATGAATAGCTTGCGTCATACCATTGGAGCCACAGGGCAGGGGCAAGGTGCACGTCTTCCCGCAGGAGGGGATTGGATCGGAGCAGCTTTTCCGCTCCGAGCAGCCCAGCTCCAGCAGCTTAGCCAGAGGTGTCTGGCCGCAAGGGCAGGTCTTGACGACGCTGGGTGAGCGAGGGCACGGCGGGCACGAGCCGGGGTGGCACGGCTGCTGGCACCGATGAATTTCGCAGTTCAACATGCTGCGAGAAAAAAGCGGGGTGGTCTTAATGGATGAATGCAAACAAGAAAAAAAAAAAAAGAGAGACTCCAACTTACTTTCCACAAGTCTTTTGGCAGGAGAAATCTCCCGAAGCGTCCAATCCATCTTCATCTGTGCCACAGGGGATCTCACGAGTGGAGACTCCACAGTAGCAGGCTGGAGTGGGCGCACAAGCAACATATAAGCAATACATCGGTGTTTAATCGTCAAAACGGTCCCTTGCATTATTTTTTTAAATGGGCTAATGTCAACCCTATTTTTGGGGATTATAAGGCGCGGCGGTCTCAAAGCCTCACCTTGCCGAACTCGCAGCTGGCAGGGCTGACACGATCCTCCATGGCACACCTGAGCACAGGTGTGTCGGCCGCAGTTGAGCATGGCGCCGCACGGCTCGCCGCAGCGGAGGAGCGAGGGCTGGCTGCAGCGCATGGGCTGACTGCCAAAGGGGGCGACAAAATCCGGCAATGAACAAGGGAAGAATGGTAGCAAAGCACATGACGCTGCCTGTGTGTGCTACCTCATTTTTCCACAGATGCAGGACCTGGTCACAAAGGCTGGACACTGCGGACAAGGTCCTGGATGACATAAGCTGGACGGAGAAAACAATAAAGGCAATTTTTATTTATTTTGGGCGTAGCACGGGAGAGAGACAACGGGGTTTCGTGTGGCTCACATGTTACAAGGGTGATTGCAGTCCCCGCCACTTCTCCTCTTCCCGCACATGTCGCCGCAGCTGTGGGGGATCTCGCTGCGCTGCCACTCAGGATTGGTCACTTTGCCTGTCGGCACAAGGTGGCGCCATCTTACTGTGTGTGTGTGTGAGACAAACTTTGCACGAGATGGACATTTTGAATGATCAGAGACTCACCGCAGAAACAAGTGTAGGTGGACGGGTGTTTGTGTGCAACATTCTGACAGGCGGGACAACGCCAACCGTCAGTGGAATCTGAAAGGGAGCAAAATAAAGGTCATGGGAAGCAAAACAAGTCAACACTGCTGCTCTTTTCTTGTTATTTGCCAGGGAAAAGTATGCTGATGGTGAAAAACAATACAGAACAAACTTCCATTCTAATTCAGCAAGCTACCTCTTCTGGAGTACCCATCCTGGCCACCAGATGGCAGTAATGCCGGCCATGCAGACAAGGAGACTTCTTCAGTTTAAGATTAAATAATGGAGGGGGAGCAGTCATTCGATTCTTTGCTTAACATAAATGGAAAAAAATCTTGCTTCCAATGTTTTTTTTTTTTAAATATTGTTTTAAGAAAAAATTGAAAAACACGACTCGCATCTTGAGCTAAATAACAAAATGTCATCTTTCTCCCAGATGACCTGGAAAAACTAGCAGTTGCGACGGCAGCTAAAGTACGTTGATCGCGACGGCAGCTAAAGTTGGTTGATAGTTAAGTCGCTCGTGAAACCGCACCGTCTGCCTGGGAGGCGGGTGAGCGCGCCCATTTCTTGATGCAGTTCAGATGGAAGACATGGAAGCAGCTGTGGCAGCTCCACACGGGCGCCATCAGACGGACGATGTCGCAGCACACCATGCACTCGTACTTCTCCGACGACAGCTGTTCGATCAGACATCCTGAAAAAGCCGCACAGGACCGGACGGCTGCTTAAAGGCCAACATTTCCAAATCAAATAGATGCACCAAAATAAAAAAAATAAAAGAGTTGTAGTACGGATTTACAATGGTTTCAAATAATTCATGCTAGTCCATTAATCATGGTTAACATTATCACAATTCATCTACAGCTTTATAAAAAAAGTTTTGTTGGTATGTAAAATGAATTATTTTTATGAAAGAATAATCAAGGCGTGTTGGTGGGTTTGGGCGACCTGTTTGGGTTTCGTTGCTTTCTGGCATGTTGCGGTTGCGCGCACTCCACTGGCCTTCGCGACGATCGCTCGGGTGTCGTCTGCTGCGGTCATCGTGGCGACTGGCCGCCCGATCCGTGTCCCTCTCACCCCGCGCCGCCACTTTGGGAGGTTTGATGGGTCCGTGTTGCCGTTTCTGTTCAGGCTGTTTCTTGGGATGATCTCCACGGGCGTCAGGCTCGGCCACCGTGGGGCGCCGGCCCCTTTCCCATTCTGCTGTCTCATCATGCGGCGCCCGACGCCTGACGCCACCGTTCTTCTCCCTTAAATGAGGGTCATCTCCTCGCCAGGGATTCTCATGTTTAAACTTCCTCTGTTCTAAATTCCTAGCGCCACAGTCATCGTCTCTCCGCCAGTTCGTCCAATCGGGTCCGTAGTCCAGCTGGTCATCAGCGAAAGGTCTTTGCCAGCGCGAGGTGTGAAAATTCTCATTGGCAGCTCGGATTCCTTCCCGTCGGCCTCGCCCTCGTCTCTTGCCGCCCTCCTCCCCGTGTTGGCGATGAGCATCCGCCTTTTGGAAGTCGCGATGTGGGCGGCCGTACTGCTGAGAGGGAGCGCTTGAGCGTCGCTCACCACTGAATCTTGACTGACCACGTCTGGACTTGTAATCGTTTGGCTCTCTAGAATGCGATGAGCCCTCTGGATTGAGGTCCGCTGCGTCTACAAGTACAACGGTAACAGTGTTAAATACTGCTCACACTGGAAAAAAAAAAAACATTAAACGCAATCATACATAAGGTTAGTTGGGTATTATAACGATATTAAATATCACTTCTATAAATACATTTTGACTAACGCTTAGCCCTACACTGCCGTAGTCACGGTGGTTCTTGCGCACCGAAATCGTCATTGTTAATGCTGAAATTATGAAACGAAGATTTTTTTTCCAAAGTAGGTGGTTGTTTGAAATTAGTTCAGACGCAGTGATCTATTTGCATGACCCTTGAGGAAAAACGCTCCAGAAAAATGCACCACAATGTATTAATTTTATGTTAATAGTCAATTCGTTTATAGTGGGAGGGATTTCTAAGTTCGTGAGCAAGTCGTCGCATATAGCATGTTATAGTAAAACCCCACACAACACGTCGGAGTACGATTATTATACTACTTCAAAATGTCGGTCCAATAAAAACGTCAAATCATCTTCTGAAAAAGTTAAACTACAACGAGCTAACAAGAGTAACGACCGAAGTACATGCAGCGTTTGAGTTCGTGCAGTTCGTCATTTATTGACAGAAAATCCTCTCAAAAGACCAACTAGAGAAATGAGAGTAAATTCAAGTAATTTACCTGAGGAGCCTTCGGCCATTCAGCGAGCTGTTTATTAGCCCTCTTTAGCCAAAAGTTGCTGATATGCTGTATGTTCGTTTACTGCAAGTGACAAACGCCCAACAGCAAACCAAGACTTTGTTTGTCTGTTTTCTCTCTCAAACGTCTGCTGGTTTATTAAAAAGCGTGATCCCAAAAGAAACAAATATCTCTCCCTGGTTTCCACGCACTTTGCAGTCTCGTTAGCTCTTCCGGTCAGCGCGCATGAACGGAAGATCGACAGACCCCTGTGTCCAAATTCACAGGCTATGTCCTCCAAAGGTCGGTCTTTCGATCGGTTTTTAGGCGATATGACGTAGTTGCCGGAGCAAGCCGACGGAACGTCACGTGACACGCGAATGCCGTCATGAAACTGGCCTTCGTTTAAATGGCGACGTTATTATTACTTTTTAAAATATTTATTTAGGAACTCAGAACATGCAAACACAATTGCCAGAAGGTGTCAAACATAGAACTGAAGAAATAAAGCATTGCACTCAAATACAGCGGTGCGGACCCGTCACGCCGGAAATGACGCCACGTCTCCACCCTGACATATGTTGGAGGACGCTACCTACTAATTTGTACGGAGCTTTTCCACTTGTCCAAATTCGTCACGGTTTATGCAGTCCACGGAGGCGGAGCTTCCAGGGCTGCGAAGGACCCTGGCGGAGGAGGACTTAGCCTGCGAATTTGGACATAGCTCAAAGGAACAACCTTGACGGATGGCTGCTGAAGAACGCCAGTGAGTGAATCACGTGACCACAACCCCGTGGCATGCGAGCTAACAAAATTGCTAAAGCCTAGGGGAAAAGATCGGGTTTGGCTCCGTTAGCTAGGTTCCATTATCGGACGGCCTTTGAATGTTTAATATGAGACAAACATATTGCTAGCTTGTCCATGTGTAGACAACACGTTAAGTACATATTTGGCCGGTGAGCCGCAACTCGTTTAAAACCAAAATGTGAGACACTTGTTTCTTCTTCTGACAAGTTTACCATAATGATTGCTCTTTACACACGAATCGAAATGATGATTTGTAAATAAAAATACTATCCTAATGACCATACTGGTTAATGCGTATACAAGCAAATCCTTCTGAGAGTTTTTTGTTGTTGGACGAGTGAG
This sequence comes from Syngnathus scovelli, assembly GCF_024217435.2. Taxonomy (NCBI): domain Eukaryota; kingdom Metazoa; phylum Chordata; class Actinopteri; order Syngnathiformes; family Syngnathidae; genus Syngnathus; species Syngnathus scovelli. Next base: position 5,805,527 of record NC_090864.1, on the reverse strand, counting down.
GACATTTTATGAATGGACTTTGCTTCGTCACCTTGTTTTACCGCACAAGCTCTTTTACGAGTTCCCTAACATAATTTGTGCAAACGTGTGCAAACGATGAATCTACTTCATGTGGAATTACGTGACTTCTGCTCCACAAACAGCAATACAACATTCAAACACCATCCATTCATATACGCGCATTATGACGCGTCGTATGCGTAAGTGGTGCAATTTGAGGGCCAAACATACCATTTTTGTCTTCCCCTGTAGTCTGTTTGTGCCAAACATCCATCCGTGAAAACATACTTTCAAGTTTTCCTTACTATTATTAGTCACACTAAAAGATTACCTGTACTTTTGAAAGTGCTCCCTTGTACGGGTGGCACAGTTCTCAAATGAAAGAACTGGCATGCTTGCTTCCCGCATTTTTTTGTCACTGCCACTTGAAGTTTGGCGTAAAGCGGACATAGAAAAAGACAAATTTGAAGACAATTCACATTCTTGTGTGTGTGTTTGTGTGTGTCTGTGTGTGAAGCAGTATGATGTAAATAAAGCGATGCTGCGTGCGCCTCGATGGCTTTGGTGCCGCTGCGCTACTTCTGCTATGGCTGCGTGGTGACGTCAGCCGCCTGGGCCCTGCTCCTGCTCGTTTACTTCTCGCGGACGGCCGACCCGGGTCTGGGCAGAAACCCAATCGGACCACGCCGCCGGGCCGTCGCCGAGGGGCCGGCCCGCCAGGGAGTCGGTGAGGACGCGGGTGCCGCCGGGTTGTTGCCAGAAATGGGTATGATTTTCAACCAAGCCGATCAGGAAGTGCGGGACACCGGCTACCGTCAGCACGCCTTCAATGTACTGATCTCGCGCCGCATCGGTCCTCGCCGCCAGCTGCCCGACACCAGGGACCGCAGGTGGGCCGCCCGTCTTTCCGGCCCGTTGTCCCGGACCGCCGATTGACATGCTTCTGTTTACAGGTGCGCTGACGAAACCTATCCCGAGAATCTCCCGTATGCCAGCGTGGTCATCTGCTTCTTCAATGAGGCCATCTCCGCTCTCACCAGGACGGTCCAAAGCGTGTTGGACCGGACGCCAGCTCACCTCCTCCACGAGATCATCCTGGTGGACGACCACAGCGAGCTCGGTGAGCGCTGCCCGCTGCCTCGTTTGAGAAACTCCGCCGTTTCCGTTGCAGCTTTTCCAGATGACCGTCCGTTACAAATGAGTGACCTAAAGAAGAAAACAATGATGAATGCAAAACTCAAATGGCAAATTAAGTAAGTGATGGCTACTGTTGTTTGTGGTTGTAGCTGAGCTAAAGGACGACCTGGACCGATACGTTCGTGAGCAGCTGCCACGAAACGTCAAACTGCTACGGAACCAGAAGAGAGAAGGACTCATTCGAGGGCGCATGATTGGAGCCAAGCACGCCACCGGTGAGGCTCGTGACTTTCCGCGACCTTCAAATAGCTGACCCACCACCCAACCTGTGCGTGCTTCAGGTGAGGTTCTGGTGTTCCTGGACAGTCACTGTGAGGTGAACCAGGCATGGTTGCAGCCCCTTTTGGCGGCCATCCGGTCGCAGCGTCGCGCAGTGGTTTGCCCCGTCATCGACATCATTTCTGCCGACACGCTCGCCTACTCACCATCCCCGGTGGTCCGCGGCGGCTTCAACTGGGGGTTGCACTTCAAGTGGGACCCCGTGCCTGCCGCCCAGCTGGCCGGGCCCCGGGGCGCCATCGCACCCATCAGGTAAGGAGGCCGTCAGCCCAAGCCTGGCCTCATCGAGGCGACCCCGTCTGACCGGCCCCTCCCGCAGGTCTCCCACCATGGCAGGTGGTCTATTTGCAATGGACAGGGACTACTTCAACGAGCTGGGCCAGTACGACGCCGGCATGGACATATGGGGTGGCGAGAACCTGGAAATCTCCTTCAGGGTGAGGCTCGGCCCACTTGCATCCGTCACGGTGCCTAAACCGCCACTTTTGGACCTCCTAAAAGATTCTGATCTCAGATTTGGATGTGTGGCGGAGAGCTCCTGATCATCCCGTGTTCCCGTGTTGGTCACATCTTCCGCAAAAGGCGACCTTACGGTTCCCCGGGCGGCCATGACACGATGGCCCACAATTCCTTACGCCTCGCTCATGTTTGGATGGATGACTACAAGGTATACGCACACACGTACACACACACACACACACAGACATTACAGGTGTTACCATAACAACCAGACAATGTTGCATGAAAAAGTAGGGAGCTAACAGCAGTAGCACAACGGCCTAGCTTCAGTGTGAATGGTGGAGAGTGCTTGGAGGAAGATCAGAGGAAGGAATGCTGCTGCTTTTGCCTTGCAGGAGCATTTCCTGTCCCTGCGTCCTGAGCTGCGCGAGCGCGACTATGGCGACATTAGCCAGCGACTGGCGCTGAGGAAACGTCTGCAGTGTCGCTCGTTCAGCTGGTACCTGGACAACGTTTATCCTGAAATCAACAACAAGCTGCAGGCCCCACCGTTGCTTAGCAACAAGAAGGCGGCACGCCCCCGGGTGCTGCGCCGAGGACGGGTAAGATTTGTCGTCCAGCCCGGCCGCCTTCCTTTTGACAGGCGTCAAAATAAAAGCTGCTTCCCGTCTCAGCTGCACAACGTAGCCAGCGGACGCTGTTTGGTTGCACAGACACGAGTCAGTCACAAGGGCGACACCGTGGTGCTCAGACCCTGTGACCCCGGCGACCCTGAACAGGTAATTTGTACACCGCCTCCGTGGAAACATTACATGATGGCGGTGCTGGACGTGTTGATGTGGGTGCGTACGCACAGGAGTGGACGTACGACGACGAAGGTCAGCTCATCCTGTCTGGCCTGCTGTGCCTGGACATGTCGGAGGTTCGAACTGCTGACCCGCCCAGACTTATGAAGTGTCACGGCTCAGGGGGGTCGCAACAGTGGAGCCTTGGGGTGAGACATCCCCCGATAGGTCTTTTTCTGGAGGTGGAACTTTCTTGTTCCTGACGGCTAACGCTAACACTTGCTATGTGTGTGTGTGTGTGTTCCCACAGAAGTCTGCGCGTGTGTACCAGGTGTCTGTTGGTCAGTGTCTGTCCGCCGCCCAGCCATCAGGCGTCAAAGGTCACGTTGGCATGGCCATATGCGACGCTTCGCTGCCGCAGCAGTGGCAGCTGGAGGAGGGCGGAGCTTGACCTACCCACATTCCAATCAATGACAATCCAATCACTTTTTAAAGTGACGTTATTGTTCTTCCATTTGATTTTGGTTCTAAATCCCGAAACGGTTATGGACTTGGCATGGAAGCGCTCTTGTAAATAAATCATCAAGTTTATTCCTTAGCTGTGATCGACTGAAATCTGTTGTGATGTCTTCAGTCCTGCACATGTCACCCAAAACAGATCAATGAAGTTCATCTGGCTTTTTAAATGCAAATCGATGTCCAATCAAGTCAAACACAACACATTGAGACCGGAACCGACCAAGGAATCGATCATGGAAAACCTACCAGAAATTGCAAGCTGCCACTGCCAGCTCCGCTGCCCTGTCAGCCCCTCCCGCGGTAGTTTGTATTTGTCCGTCAGTGAAACGGGTCCGTGTAGAAACAGCGGCATACAATTATAACACGCAAACGCAGCTGGGGGCGAGGGGTGGGGGCGGAGGCGGTTGCCATGGCGGTGGCCGGAGAGTGGACAGCACGACTAAGCTATGCACACGCAATAACCATGGCAACCGACTTGTGGGCTGAAGTGTGCACATCTTCACTTTCTGTCCGCTTGTCCGCGCGCAAATGTAATTGGTGGAAAATGAAGATGATTTTTTTTTTTTTTTTTTTAAATAAATCGAAATAGTCGCCATTGCATTATCTTGGCAACGCAATGACGTCATTGTGATGAAGTCATCATTCTGCAAAGGGAAGCTATCGATGCAGTTATTGATTAGCGTCTCTGCTGTCCCACTAAACCAATTAAGTTGAGTGCATGTGTGAGAAATTGAGAGAGAGAGAGAGAGAGAGAGAGAGAGGGGCATAGCCGACCCCGACTGCGCAGCACATCAACCCCACACCGCGGAGGAGACATGAACGCCTGATGAGTTCTTTTTTGGAGGAGTGTTTTTCTATAAAACAACGACAGGAAGATGACCTTTGACCTGGCGAGGCTGCCCGTCCTGGCTGTCGTCATGCTGGTCACAGCGATCCGCGGTGGAAGAGTCCTCAGTGGTGAGTTTTGTGGCCAAAGGGCGATCGTGAAACCATTTTTGCCACCTTGCACTCCATGCGGCACGCTTCAGCTGCTCGTGCGTGTGTTGGCAATGAAAATGCAAATGTTGCACAATTTCAGTTAATCTAGTGCGTGAGTGTGTGCGTGCGAGAGAGCAAAAGATTTGAGATGACTTGGGCTCGTGGCCGCATCAGCTTTTTTTATTCTTGCCTTTTCTGCGCCACCTGAGTAAATTTAAACTCTCGGCCAAACTCTGCTTACGCTTCAAAGCTTTATTGAAAAGAACTCATTAAATCATAGTGTGTGTATACATCACATTACAAATATTTATACCTCACATTACTTATTTCTTTTTCCACACGAAGACATTTTTAACCAATAGTACAAAAACACGGCCGTGTGGCCTCCATACCGTGATGACGTCATACTGTGAGATTCTCATGATCAATACAAGGATAAAAGTGGACAGCAACAGAAGGTGGGCAAAAAGAATGCGTGTGAATTGAGCTCATTGCCGCTTGTGTGATGTCGCCCAGACGGGAAGCAGTTGTCGGACGGCGCCGTCACATCAGCTGGATGCTGGTCAGCATCACCTCCCACACCTCCAGCCAGTTGATCTTTTGCAGGTCAGGCACAGCATAGTTGAGGCCCAGCTGGAGGTCGTCGTTGAAGGTTATCTTGAAGTCGTTGACCTCGCACTTGATGACAATCTGGATGGCCACGAGAGAACAGCAGGGTCAGCAATTATGGTCAATTATGGACCAAAAACAATGCAGAGATGGCTTCTTGGGCCCACATCAACCTTTGCAAATCATCAATGCTATTTGGGATTTGAGGAACGCCAAATGTTGGGCTGATTGTTGTGACCGGTTGGTTGAAGTGAGCACAAATGCGGATGTCCACTTATGTTTGGAGCTGCGGGTCTTACCTTGAAGGCCAGACTCAAGGGGAGTTGTTGGGGCATGTTCTTTATCTGCCTGTTGCCCCATTTGCCGGGCAATCTGTTGCTGAGCAAGGAGGTTTGCTTCGCAAAGTCGAAGTTCAAGTGGAGCGCTGATGTGACTTCCTTGGTGCTGGTGTCGTCGCTGCTGTCGTCGTCGGTGTCGTCGTCGGTGTCGTCGGTGTCGTCGCGCACGTTCAGGTTGACGACGAGCCTGTTGCACAAATGCATTGCGGTGGGAACTGTGTGTGTGTGTGCGTGTGTGTGTGTTGAGGGCTGTTACTTTGTGACATTGCTCTTGGCTTGTCCTTTGATGACGATGCTGCGGCCCACGCTCAAACCGTCTTTGATAGCAACTTGGAATCCGCCTTTCTGCACGCATGCACAATTGAGCAAGATGACAAGTGTACAACTCAATGTTTGCGGGCAAAAAGCGGTGACTCACCGGGACGGCAACCATGGCCAGCAGGCACGAGCATGCGATGTCATGAGAGGAACATCCCTGCCCATCGGCGGAGCTCGTGCACATCTTGGGCTCTTCCTGAGGCGGGCAGGCCGGAGGCGGGCTGGTCAGAGGCGGGCAGGTCGGAGGCGGAGGAGGGGTTGTCGGAGGTGGGCAGGGCTTATCTGCAGACATCAAGACCATTTGAAAGGAGGGCACACATGTACAAGGCATGCAAAAGTTTTGTTGGTCACGTGCAGCTGGGCCAGAACATATTTCATACTTTAAAACCTGACTATGTGGATTAGGCAATGCGGCCATAAAGCAACACGGGCCGGACTCACCCAGGGCGCGCTTGCAGATGTAGTTAGTGACATAGGAGCAGTACATGTCGTGCCAGAGGTTTAAATTCACCACGCAGAATTCGGGCTTGTGGGTGAAAGGGGGGTTGTCTGGCTGTGTTGGAGCCCAGAGTCTGAAACAAGATGAGCTTGCTCCAATAAGAGCCGAGGCAGAGGAGAGCTAGCCAAAGGCCGCTTTTGCCTTTGACTTGCGCTTTCTTACTGGAGGCAGGACACTTACGCCTCAGACGCAACATAAGGACTACCATCTCTCCACTGCCACCCGTCGCTGAGGCTCTTGCGCCACAGGCCGAGCCACCAATTCTTCATTTTAGCCGCCAGCCAGGACTGCAAGAAAGGGAGGAGAAGGGAGTGTGTGTGTGTGGGGGGGGGCTTGTGCGTGAGTCAGTCAGTAAGTGAGAGGGGAGGGGTCACCTGCTCCATTTGGTCCAGAACGCTTGTCAGGTGTCCTCCGTTTTGGCGACAAAAGTTTTCAGCATCGTCCGCATTCTTTTTGTCCTTTGAAAAGTAGTAACAGTGGCCGTTGTACTCCTGCCAGTCAGCCGGACACCTGGGCAGCCCTGCAGCAGCAACAAGAACAAGGACAGCACCACGTCACTATGCAAGCACGCAAGCGAGCCCCTTGCTACATAGTAAATATCTTGACTTTCAATTTGGATTCTTTTCAACGACGGTTAAAAAAAAAATGAGCTCAAAAGAATCAAAGGCAAAATTCAAACTCTACTTTCGTAATCATAAAGCGAGGGACGAAAAATCATTACAGGGAGCATTTTGGTCTTTATAAATCTCAATGTTGCATTTCAACTCTTTGAAGAAAGACACGTGTATCACGCGATGTGCACAAAGTGCCGATTTCGAGTCCAATAAAGCTCACCCGCGCAGGTCCAACACAGGCCGAAGGCGATGAAGAGCCTCGCGGTGAATGACAGCCGCATGGTTGCTGACCCCGTCTCGGTCTCGGATGCTGCTGCGGCGTCGCGCTGGACTAATAAGCCAGCTGTCCCCGCCCCTGAAAACATTCCAGCCCCCCCACGCTACAGAAACGTGACTTTGAAACTTAGGACAAGCTTGCTTTTCTTTTCTTTACTTTTTAAACTGAATTGCATAATGTTAGGGTTTTCCAGGTTATCTTTATCATAGGATTGTGTTGGAATGTAGACTATAATGATTAACCAATCTTGTCTTGCTCTCACAACGCAGTAAAATAAAGTGGTTGCTTCCTCTGCTTGAGTGACCAGCTGCAGAGGAAGCAATCAAAGTTGTTCTGTTTCCCACAACATCGTAAAACACCCCCTGCTCTGATCTTACCAGAGGCCGGGGGTTCACCAAACCTGTCCACTCTCACCCCCACTCTGTTCCTCCTAATAAATATGCCCTTGCAGGAAGGAGACTTTCAGATTTCATTCCTTGAGCGAGTGAACTCTCCACCTGCAGGTGTCTAAAAGGACTTGCTTGTCTCCCGTGTGGTTCTTGCAAAATAAGTTGGAGTGAGCAAATCTCTAACACATAACATGCAGACATTTCACATTTTACATCCATCCATCCATTTTCTGAACCGCTTAGTCCCCACGGGGGTCGCGGGCGTGCTGGAGCCTATCCCAGCCGACATCGGGCAGTAGGCGGGGGACACCCTGAACCAGCTGCCAGCCAATCGCAGGGCACACAGAGACAAACAACCATTTGCACTCGCACTCACACCTAGGGACAATTTGGAGTTTTCAATCGGCCTATCAAGCAATATATACAATATACAATATATGAACAAAAGCTACAGAGTTGACTGAAAGAGAAAGAAGTTCTTATGAACTAAACAGAGAGCTTTTGTTGGTACAAGGGAGTTCTGCTCATAACTAGTGAGGGCCTCTGACAGGGATGGCCAAGAAAGGAAAAGTATAAAACCACACGTATGATTGGGGGTTAAAGGAATTCTCTGAGAACTTCGTTGGAGCAAGAACGTCCAACTCATAAATTATGAGGCCCTTGACCAGACTGACCAGTGCTTCACCATCCAATTATTCCAACACTCACCTCCAGCCAGTTGATGCAGTGACAGCATACTCCACCTGGAGGTCATTGAGGTCATTTCTGCAATTAGCCGCAAATGTTTCTTGCGGTGATGATGTCACTGCGATCATGTTGATGACACCGCTACAGCAACTTTATTGAAACAAACCAATCAAAATATCATCGCCTGTGCTTGTGTGCGCTCACAGGTCAACGGGTGTGTCTGGGCGGGGCCTGGCGAGCGTGCTACAAGATGGCGTACTTCCACGACGTGTCCAGCCGCGTGGACTTCAGGGAGGCGGAGCTCGCGTGCCGCATGGACGGCGGCCAGCTCGTTAGCATTCGCACGCCACAAGAACAAAAACACATCCAGAGCCTGCTGGAGGTGGCGCCTTGGTGGCCTTCTTTATAATCAACATTATTATCCACGCCTCTGTCATTTTATTATTATAATCAAATTGAAATCATCATCATTGTATCACCATGATCTTCATCTTTGTTGATTGTGCCCTTGATGGTTGTTGTTCAGGATTTGCGTCTGGGATCGGGCATATCAGATGGCGATTTTTGGATCGGTTTGACCCGCGCGGACGACGAGCGCAACCCTCCCAATGGCGTCACTTCCTGTCCGCAACGCTACAGGTGGACCGACGGCAGCTCGGCGTCCTTCAGGTGATGCCCCTGCGCGTGCGCGTGAGGTTACGCTAAGTGCGGGCTGATTGCAAACAGCAAGTGTTGCTTGTCCTCAGGAAGTGGTACTCGGACGAGCCGTCGTGCGGCGCCGAGTCCTGCGTGGTGATGTATCATCAGCCGCGTGCGGATCCGGGAGTGGGCGGGGCCTACCTTTATCACTGGAATGACGACCGGTGCTCCATGAAACATAATTTTATCTGCAAATATCAACCAGGTTCTTCCACCTTGGTCTCGTCATCTTTATCATCGTGGCTGCTCTCTGACTCGTTTCTTTTTTGGCCCATTGGCAGAACGCCACCCGGAGGAGGACTCCAGCATCGCGACTGCTGGTCAGGGGGGTCAGTGCCAGATAAAACATACAAAAAAATAAGACACACCATTCTTTTGTTTTGACTTGAGGTCAAACTAGTTTTGATACAACTCCATTATTCCCAGCGCCATTTTGTGTGTGTTTGTGTGTATGTTTAGAGACCACACTGGACAGGGGTCACGTCACCTTGACAGGAACTTCAGGTACACAGACAGACTCAGACACATTCTGTACATGTATTTTGTCTCAGATTGGCCACTGAATGATAAAAATGGACACAAATGAATTTTGCGGTCTCGCAATAGGAATTAAGATACATTGTTATTGTACGTAAGCGATGCAACAGTTGAAGTGGCAACAAATGGGATTAATTGTTCATTTTCAGGAAATGCTCAAAGTTCACGTCATGCTGTTTTCGTGTGCGTGCAGGCCCGTTGGCGCTGTACGTCATCCTTCCAACCATCCCGCTGCTGCTGCTCATCTTGGCGGCCTCGGCCACTTGCTGCTGCCGCCTGCTGAGCACAAGGTGGGCAATATTCGCGCTGTTGGCGCTGAGATAACCCACGTAGCTCCTTCCACCAACAGCTCGCCGGCGAGGCAGGCCAACCTCTGGATTGCCAAGCCGCCCAAAGGTGACGTCATGGAGCCATGACAGCGCAGCTACCGGTGATGTGGGCGGAGCCAAAAGTGTCACCTGACATCCTTAGAGGATCGCATGCTGAGCTTGTTTTGCCAAGTAGTCAGCATGAGAAAATGTTCACTTTTTTTTTTTTTTCTTTTATATTTGCAGAAGCTCGGGGCTGAGCTCACACCATGCACAAATAAATGGAAACTCATAATTGCCATAATGTTTTTTAAAAAGGTCGAATAAACAGAAAAATCACCTCGTGGTACAATGTGGAACACGGAAGGCAAGCGGCATCAGTCAGCGGGCGAGGACGCAGTGTCTTCTAGTTTATAGTCGCAGTCCTCATCGAGGTCAGGGAAGAGCACTGGCGGGTCGGCCTCTTCCGGCGTTGGGTGGATGCCATGCACGCGCTTCCTGTGCTGCTGCAGGTTGCCTCGACGATTGAAGCGCGCGGCGCACATGTCGCAACCGAAGGGGCGCTCGCCCGTGTGGATGATGACGTGGCGCGCCAGCTGCGAGCGGCACTTCTTGTCCTTGCCGCAGATGTGGCACACAAAGTTCTGCGGCAGGCGTGCGCCGTCGCGATGGACCACGCGTCGGTGCCGCTTCAGGTGGCTGAGGCGGCGGAAGCGGCGCGGGCAGAAGTCGCAGGCGTGCGGCCGCTCGTCGCTGTGCACGGCCGCGTGGTTGCTCAGCAGCGAGCGGAACTTGAACACTTTGCCGCAGGTGGTGCAGGGGAAGGACTTGTCCTGGTGCAGACCGGCGGAGCGCGCCGCCGCCCCGCTGCCCTCCTTCATGTGTGCGCGTGCGTAGTGTCGCTTGAGGCAGGCGTGGCGCATAAAACGGCGCAGGCACAGCGTGCAGCGAAAGGGCTTGTCACCCGAGTGCATGCGCAAGTGGGCGGCGAGGAGCGCCTCGGTCTTCAGCCGCTTGCCACACACGCTGCACGGCAGCGAGCCTTCTTCGTCCTCTGTGGCACCGCCGTCGACATGGACGAGGACCTTGTGGCGCTCCAGCTGATAGCGGCGGCAGAACTTGCGGCCGCAGACGTCACAGAGGTGCGGCCGCTCGTCCGTGTGCGTCTGCAGATGAGCCGCCAACTGAGATCGGAACTTGAGCTCTTTCCCGCAGAAGTGACACAGCAAGGAGCCCGAGCGGCGGCGTGTCCCGCTGCCGTCACCTTCACCATCCTGGTGCACGGTGAGCTTGTGGTGCTGGAGGTCGTTGGTGCGCATGTAGGACTTGGGGCATAGGTCGCAGCGGTGGGGTTTGACTCCCAGATGGATAACCTCGTGGGTCTTGAGAGCCGACCTGCAGCGGAAGGTTTTCCCGCACACGTCGCAGAGCCATGTCTGGACGGGGCGCCGCTTCTCGCGCCGGGCAACGCCCCCCGGGTGGAGCCGGCTGAGGTGATGGCTGAGGTTGTCGCGACGGTTGAAGCGAAGGTCGCACAGGTGGCACGCAAACGGTTTCTTGCCCGTGTGGATGAAGGAGTGACGAGCTAGGCTGGACTTGTTCTTCATAACCTGCCCGCACACATCGCACATGATGCTCTCTCCCTCCAACTTGGCGTCGGCCGCCGCCGCACCTAACAGGGCACACGCAATGAAGATGCGTACAGAATCTTTCAAAGACAGAAACAAAAGTGCATTCTTACCCTCCTGGGGCAACGTCTGCACAGCCTGGTCCTCCTCGTCCTCAGCCGCCACCTTCTGCAGCGATTCGAGCATTGCCGGCGTCTGCAGATCTTCGCGCCACCGTGGAGGTCGCCGCGTTCTCCGCGGCCGCCCACCAGACAGCGGTGGCGAGGGGGAGGAGGAGACGGTGCCAGCTACGTCGGCGGGGGACACCTCCTGAGCTTTGACGGCGGTTCTGATAACTTTGCTTTTACTCTGCGGCAGCGTGCCATCACCATTTTGACGATTGGCTCGCAGGGCCAAACGCCTGACGGCTATGCCGGAAAAACCTGCGAGGGCCAAAGGAGCAAGCGGAACAGGAAATCAAAGGCGACATTGGACAAAGGTCGGAGGAAGTCAAAAGGGAGTTGCAAATGTAAAAGAAGAACATGAGGCAAATGTTTTTCTTGGCAAAAAGAGGTGTGCTACAGGGCAAAATGGCTACGACGACTGCGTGATCCAAGGTCATACGTTTTTGCCTTATGTTCCCCTTTAAGGGTCATGTGACCAATGGCCTGCCCACCCGCACGTCTCCAGGACAGTCGGCGAGTCAACAGGTCCGTCTGGACGCCGACGTCTCGACTCTGGGCGATATCGCTCTGGCAGCCAACCTCAAGGGTGCCGCCCGCTGGCGCCTCCCACTGGCAGGCCACCTCTTGCCACTTCCTCACCAGGACGTGCAGGTCCTCTCCACCTCTGGGTGGCGCTGCCGCCATGGCTGCCATCACACACTTCAACATAACACACCACATGAACGCAGTTTTGATTATGTTTAATGGTTTAATGATTCATAAAGGCATTTTTAAATATTGTGGGCTGGAGTTAATCACCATTCATCGGATTCTTGCATTATTATAACACTATTGGGTGTAGTTCGTTCGGTACAGCACTGATCAAAATGGGAAAAAAAAAAACATCTTTTAGCAGGATAGCTTCTCTAATCTTTCTCTAAACGGATCGCACGTGTGTGTACGATCGCTCCGTCTTTTTTTTTTTTATTATTGTGGCGGACATGAATACCATGCCTCACCCACCCTCATGGGAGTGTTTGTACTTTTTTGGGGGGGCACGATATTGCCTTTAAGTCGTCGTGCATTTGTTGACAGTCTGATCAAAGTGAGCGGCGTGTGCCACTGCTTCTTAATGCTGCCATAAAACCAACTTTCCAACTTTTACACATGATGGATTTGATAACTTTTCAGGGGCTTTTTCATTCCGAAAGGTGCTATACCAATGTAACAAGCATTCAATTTGAGTCATGTATGACGACATTGAAGGAAGGAAGGCATGATGTATGAATGAACGAACAAATGAATGAATGCATGAACGAACGAATGAATGAATGCACGTTGTGGGTTCAAGCATACATTAGAGTCCGGCGTGAAAGTGGGAAGTCCTGCTAGTTGATTGCTACGTGTTGTGTGCGTTAGCTAAATAAGAAAGTTACACGCCACGCGGAAGAAGAAATCAGTAAAGTCATCGATTCAACAAAAAGTCCACTTCATGCTAACAGCGCAAGCAAAACAATAACAATAAAAAGCATCCGAATAGGAAGTGGTGCGTTCTTACCTGCGTCAAGCCGGCGGACGAAGAAAGAGTTTTGTTGTTGATGTTTTCCCAAGATTAAAATACAATCGTTGCATAAGTTCAAGGAAAGAACGAGACCCACACCTCAATGCACACTTCTTGTCTCGGGTTTTGGCTTCTTCTTTTTCTTCCAGAAGTGGATTCCTCGAGGCTCACGGCTTGTGGGCGCCCTCTAGCGGCTGGAATCGAAAATGGATGGGTGAGTGGATGAAATTCAGAGAAACGTGTTGTAAAGGTAACCACTATTACACATTAGAAGCTATTTTATAAAGCCTTTTAGTACACAAACACAGTCTCCATCTAGAAATAAATGTTTGTTGAATTATGACGTCACATTGACAAGGTAAATTACAGGGGAATCACACTCCTCAGCCTCCCGGGTAAGGTCTATTCAGGGGTGCTGGAGAGGAAGGTCCGTCGGGAGGTCGAACCTCGCATTCAGGAGGAGCAGTGTGGCTTTCGTCCTGGCCGTGGAACAGTGGACCAGCTGTACACCCTCGGCAGGATCCTCGAGAGTGCATGGGAGTTCACCCAACCAGTCCGCATGTGTTTTGTGGACTTGGAGAAGGCGTTCAACCGTGTCCCTCGAGAGGTTCTGTGGAGGGTGCTTCAGGAGTACGGGGTGCCGAGCCAACTGATAAGGGCGGTTCGGTCCCTGTATCACCGATGCCAGAGTCTGGTCCGCATTTCCGGCAGTAAGTCGGATTCGTTCCCAGTGAGGGTTGGACTCCGCCAAGGCTGCCCTTTGTCACCGATTCTGTTCATAATTTTTATGGACAGAATTTCTAGGCGCAGCCGAGGCGTTGAGGGGGTCCGGAATGGGGACCTCAGCATCGCGTCTCTGCTTTTTGCAGATGACGTGGTGCTGTTGGCTTCTTCAGGCCGTGATCTCCAGCTCTCGCTGGAACGGTTCGCAGCCGAGTGTGAAGCGGTCGGGATGAGGGTCAGCACCTCCAAATCCGAGTCCATGGTCCTCAATCGGAAAAGGGTGGAATGCCCTCTCCGGATCGGGGATGAGACCCTGCCCCAAGTGAAGGAGTTCAAGTATCTTGGAGTCTTGTTCACGAGTGAGGGGAGGATGGAGCCCGAGATCGACAGGCGGATCGGTGCAGCGTCGGCAGTAATGCGGACCCTGTACCGGTCCGTTGTGGTGAAGAGAGAGCTGAGCCAAAAGGCAAAGCTCTCAATTTACCGGTCTATTTACGCTCCTACCCTCACCTATGGTCACGAGCTATGGGTCGTGACCGAAAGAACGGGATCCCGACCCCGGATAAGCGGAAGAAGATGGATGGATGGATGGATTGACAAGGTCGAAATGGTGACAAATTTTAATCGTCTGACAGATGATTGACAGCTGAGGCGATATGACAATGCAACCACATGTAATCATAGCAACAGGGTCATATGACCTGACATGATACCACAATAACATGACAACAACATGGTAACATGAAAAATGACAGTCGATTGACAATGACAGCAAGCATTCCAGGATCAAGATGTAATTGAACACCTCCCTAAAAGTATGACATGATGACAATGTCAACTTTTCGATCATATGTCTCAAGCGTTGTTAAGGTTTGCTGACTGCGTGAGAAAAAAAAAAAGTGACACCTGAGCCATCCATCCAGCATCAACAAGGGTGTCAGCCATCTTGTTGTGAGCGTTTGTCTTATCAGCCAGTTAGGCCTATTCTCCGGGTACGACCCTCAAACGACCTTGAGGGATGCCAGGCACCTGTGACCTCGCTGACAATGGCAGTTTCTACACACACACACACACACACACACACACACACAGATGTAGTGGCGTACTTGCTGCCGATTGGCCATCGCGAGACTGAACAAGCAAGAAAGAAGGAAGTCGGCGTGCGACGAGGACAGACAATCCACGGACGGCAGCCGATCTTGAAGCAGGTAATGTTGCTTTTGTTAACGGCTTTGGGCCACTGACGCTCTCTCCACGCCGCTCCTCGACTCTTTGGGCTGTCATGTCGCGGTCGACTCGTAGGCCAGCGGAGCTTTTTGAGAAATTTGCTTGTCAAACCGGCGGCCGGCCTCATTTTATGGGCCTCACTTGAAGTCCAGTGGCCTCATGTCTCTTGATCTATGGATTTCTTCTGCTTGAACCTGTTTTGGATGTTGACCGTAATCCATGATGACTCTGGCGCAGGACGTCAACGTGTTTGGAATGTCTTCTGGAGTGGAGAAGGACAAAGCGAGGAAGGTGAAAAGCGGGACGACGTGGGGGCGAGTGGACGGCGCGGTCACGTCGTTGTGACCTCGTAGTATGCGTGTCGTCCTGCAGGGGGAGACAAACGGCGGCAAGAACTTCTTCCCGCAAGCTAGCAACTCTGCCTCCAGGGCTACGCCCACTCCAGTCAAAAGCATCGCAGAGTCCCCACCCACGACACGAAGGTGAACACACGTGATGTCTCACCAGGAATGTTCTGCGAGTGAGTCTGTGCGTTGTGTGTGGTAGGTTGAGCTTCAGTGGGATGTTCAGGTTGGCCTCGAGGGAATCCAACCAGCAAATGTCATCCTCCCCTATCACCAGCAAGCTTTTCGCACGCAACAAGAGGAGCAAAACCAGAGGTGTGTGTATGTCTCACTTGGTCAGTTGATGCTTTCTCCATTTCTTCTTTTTTCATCCGTTCCATTACACGTCCACCTTCCCGCTCTTCGTCCTGGCCGCGATTTCGCCCAGCCTTCAGTTTGTCGTGCACCGCCCCCCCGCCACCGGCTCTGCAGACTCCCCCCGGCCAGGGGCAGGTGAGCGTCTTCCCCCTGGAGACATACGCCAGCGAGCCCAGACGTCTGCGATCCTTCTCGTCTCCTCCGGACACAGGACCGCGCTCGTCCACGTCTTCATCCGCATCAGGCTGTCACCCAACACCTTTGGCTACGCCCCTTGCCGTTGGCAAACAGGTCTGAAAGCTGAAACAAAGACATTGCTTTTAGAAAGAAAGAAGTTAAAAGAAGAAAAATATAGATTTTTTTCCTGAGCACATTTGTGTCACCATTAGCGTTGCATTTGTGCAAGCGGCTGACTTTGCATACACCTTAGACTTGTGGCCCGCCAATGGCAGCGCACACGGAGAACAATTTCTCGTGACGAAATGTTTTGGAAATGTGGGAGGAAATCCTCTTGATGACGTAATGACGGAGACAACGTGCTCAGCAACTCCACACAAGAAAGCCCCAGCCCAAGTTTGAACTTCGAACCTCACAATAGTACTGCACCGCAAATATAATAATAATAATAATAATAATAATAATAATAATAATAATAATAATAATATCCATCCATCCATTTTCTGTATTGCTTGTCCCCATAGGGGTCGCGGGCAGTAGGCGCGCAACACCCTGAACTGGTTCCCGGAAAAAAAACATGCTGGGGAGAACACAATAATAATAATAATAATAATAATAATAATAATAATAATAATAATTCATATTTTTTTATTTAGAATGTACTTTGTTTCACAAAAATCTCAAAGTGCTAAAATCTCAAAACGCTAGTGCTAATAGTCATGCAAATAGAATGAAACAAAATTATATCAGCCATAAAAGTGACAAAGGTTAACATTATATAGTCTTTTTTTTTTTCGCCCGATCACAGCTGGGACAGGCTCCAGCACCCCCGCAACCCTTAACAGGAGAAGCGTTGCTGAAAATTGATGGATGGATATATTTGTTTCGCCCTAGCGAAAAGCCACGTGGCGGAAGCAGTCAATAGTGTTTTTATTGCGAAAAGCCCAGCCGGATGTTTGTTGCGTGCATGGTGTACATGAGCTTGACTGCACTTGACATCGCGCCTGGATTTTTTTTCCCGACATAACGCGAACATTTGACGGCAAAACAGGACGATGACGACCTGATGTTCGTCTTCTTCGTCTTTTTGTCGTCTTCTTGTCTTTCTTCGCTTCGACGTCGAGAACGTCGGTGACAAACGGGCGGAATGAACGACGACGGCCAGGTTGGTGCCCGATGACGACACTCCATCTTAGGTGTCGTCATGATGACTAGGCCGGCAAGGTTGTCATCATTCCTGACGTGCAAATACATTTGGGATGACGTCATAATGCACTCCCCCCCAGATGAGCGACCTTCATTGATTGGTGATGTCATGTAACGCTCCAAAATTAGATTGCTCTTAATCAGTTATTTCAGTTAAATCCACGTATATTAAGTATTAATAGTCCCCTTGAGGCTAAAGCCAGAGGGCACCCATCTTACTTTGCCACGGTCACAATCTTTGTTTTATTTTTCAAGTACAATGTTTTGCTCTAGGGTCAAGAGAGCCTTTCAAAGAACAAACTCACAGTTTGCATTCAAAGTATATTATCCCAGTATAGTGAAATGTGACAAAGAGTGCATAGCTGAACATTTGGCAGCAAATTTTGCTTTGCTTTCATTTTTCTGTTGACAGCATAATTACCACGGAAATGCATTTGTGGCATGTTCACAGAGGTAGTTGTGCCGTAGAGACAGAAAATAACAGCACTCACTCTAGCGCCATTGACACCATTATTTTGTGTTCAACAGGCAACGGATGTAGCGGGAGAGATGCAGCAGCGAGGCCTCGCGGACGAGGGCGGTAGGAAACGTCGCCTGCTCTCGCAAGGCTTGAATTGTTTTGATGGCGCTGATGGAAACAAAACCCGTGTGTGTTTGTAGTGTGTGCGGACTCCGAGAGGGACATTTACACGCGCTTCATGAAGTCTCACAAGTGTTACGACATCATACCCACCAGCTCCAAACTGGTCGTCTTTGACACCACGCTGCAGGTTGCCCTGCCTGCCACTGACACGTGACTGGCAGCTGACTGACACGTGCGTCCGTCTTTGCGTCGCAGGTGAAGAAAGCCTTCTTTGCTCTTGTCGCAAACGGAGTTCGAGCTGCTCCTCTGTGGGAAACCAAGAAACAAAGTTTTGTTGGTACACACACGCATGCACGCACGCACGCACACACACACACACACACACACACACACACCTAGTAGCCCTCGAAGGTGGTTCTTCTTCCTCTTGTCTGTTTCAGGAATGTTAACTATCACGGACTTCATCAACATCTTGACCAGATACTACAAGTCACCCATGGTAACACACGTGTGCACATAGAGAAAAAGCGTGTGATATCAGCTTTTGATTATGCCAATTTTTTTTCCAGGTTCAGATTTACGAGCTGGAGGAACACAAGATAGAGACATGGAGAGGTTTGCTTTCATTTTTCGTTACCAATAGTCAGCCGTGACAAAAAACAAACGAGTAAACCATGACTCCATGTGTGACTTGGTCTCTTCTGTTTGTTGACAGAGCTTTACCTGCAGGAAACCTTCAAGCCTCTGGTCCACATCTCGCCAGATGCCAGGTATGCTAGCAAGCGTGGGTCTCATGGGCGGGCCGATTGAAAACAGGAAGTTGATCTGTGTGCCTTCCATGTTGCGGTATCAGCATCTTCGAGGCGGTGCACTCACTGATCCGTAACAAGATTCATCGTCTTCCAGTTGTCGACCCGCTGAGCGGCAATGCACTTTACATCTTGACGCACAAACGCATCCTCAAGTTCCTGCAGCTCTTTGTGAGTGTCCCCACCCGCCTGCAGGGGGCGCTGCTGCACTCTTAATAAAACGTGTGTGTGTGTGTGCGTGCCAGCTGTGCGAGATGCCCATGCCTGCCTTCATGAAGAAGACGCTGGAGGAAGTGGGAGTGGGCACTTACGCTGACGTCGCCTTCATCCATCCGGACACCCCCCTCATCACCGCCCTGTCCGTCTTCACGCACCGCCGTGTCTCTGCCTTGCCCGTTGTCAATCACCAAGGTAAGTGCCACCATTTTGGGACTGGCACTCATTTCCATATGTATTCTATCAAATACACGTCAACTGTGTGTGTGTTTGTACTCAGGCCAAGTGGTGGACATCTACTCCAAGTTTGACGTGATCGTGAGTAAAGCTGCCAAATGCTGGCCACTAAGCGGTCGTCAGTCCGGGTACTAGCCTAGCCGTGGTGTCTGTCCCTCAGAACTTGGCGGCGGAGAAGACGTATAACGACTTGGACGTGACGGTCACACAGGCACTGCAGCACCGCTCGCAGTACTTTGAGGGCGTCCTGAAGTGCAACAAGATGGAGACGCTGGAGACCATCGTAGACCGCATCGTCAAGGCCGAGGTGACGGCCGCTCCCTGGTTGGCGAGCCGAGCCAGTCGAGTGCCTGCCTAAACTCGTGCGTGTAGGTTCACAGGTTGGTGGCGGTGGATGAAGAGTCTCGCATCGTGGGCATCGTGTCGTTGTCGGACATCCTTCAAGCGCTTGTTTTGACTCCTACCGGTAAGCACGCACAAGTCCAGCTGCGGTTGTCATGGAGGTCACTTTTGTTTGCTGCTTTCAGGTGTGCTCAGGGTCAGCGACTCTTTTCACACTCGCGCTGCTTCGGACTCTACATTGGACCAGGACCACATACCTGACCAGGAACGCGACCTGGGAATTGACCACAAGCAGGGCTACAGCCAGGACCAGAAGAAGGACCAGGACCACAGTCAGGACCAAACCATTGACCAGGACCATGAGCACAACCACAGCAGTGACAAGGAGCAGGAACAAGATCAGGACCACAGTCAGGAGCAGAACATTGACCAGGATCCAAATCATGACAACAGTCAGGACCAAAACATTGACCAGGACCATGAGCACAACCACAGCAGTGACAAGGAGCAGGAACAAGATCAGGACCACAGTCAGGAGCAGAACATTGACCAGGATCCAAATCATGACAACAACCAGGACCATAATGATGACAAGGACCATGACAACAGCCGGGAACAGATCAAAGACCAGGAACGTGACAATGACAAGGAAGATATCTGGGATCTGGAACACAACCAGGACTATGACCAGGAACATAATAAAGACCAGGAAGATGACCACCATGATAATGCCCCGGACCAGGAACTTGACAATGACCCCAATCGACAGCACAACCAGGAGCACGATCAAACGCTCTGTGGAGACAAGCATACTAACTCCAAGCAGGAGGAAATGGAGACTGAAGGCGATACTGGTGGGGAGACAGAAAGGGGGGAATGAGGGTGGGCCGAGGAGGAATTGTGACATCACGTCATCAAACTGGGATTGACAGCTGACAGACACACTCATTAAGAATGCAAGCAAACACAAGTTGTTTGCATGGCAGCTATTTGAAACAGGCTAGCAGCTAGCATAGCAGCACAGTTACTTGATGTAAACACACACAATAATCACAATGTTGGTAGTTTCCTAATGCTAACGTGTCCGTGATATTAAGTGATTTTGCTACAAGCTAACCGCTAGTGTGATGTCTTGGCATTTTCTTCTAACACGTGAATGCATCGACAATCCTTTCGTCTGCACTTTCTGTTCCTGGATGATGTCATAAGACGGCGTTATTCAGCAAGAACTTAAACATTCACATTAGGAAAAAAAGTGCTGTTATTTGCACACAAGTTGAATCAGTTACTTGTTTTCATATTTTCATAGACTTTTTGTTCAGTGAGCTACAGATCAATTTAATGTCAGACATTTATTTATTTATTCATCTTCTGTATCGCTTTTTCCTCACGCGGTAGGTGGGGTACACCCTTAGCCATTCGCCGTCCAATCACATTATAGTATGTTATAAAGTATTTAAAGTTGTTTTCTTTGTTACTGAATTTACATTTGTGATAGAATTTAGCGTTCTTAAGTAACCTTAATGAGTAACATTCAGAATACAAAAAAAAACTGCTTTTGTCTTCTAAAAAAACTTGTGAATCTGAATAAAACGATCACTTCATTGTCCAAAGCAGTGTGCCTCCTCATGCTTTTACATACTGCTATAATGCACACACGCACACTCACGCGCACGCGCACACGCGCACACACACATGCACGCACGCACGCACGCACGCACGCACGCACGCACGCACGCACACACACACACACACACACACACACACACACACACACACACACACACACACACACACACACACACACACACACACACACACACACACACACACACACACACACACACACACACACACACACACACACACACACACACACACACACACACACACACACAGGAAGTCAATGGCAGGAATGTTTTCATTAATTTCCAACAAATGTTCCATCGTGAAGGGATGTGTTGTGCACATTTGTCACAATGCGTGCATCCTCATTGAAAACTAACTTGGGTTGAGGCTGACGCTGGCCAATCAGATTTGAGTGAGCGGTTTAGGAGCGGAGCTCCTGCAGGACTTTCTTCTCCAAGCGGCCATAACGTTGCAGCATCTCGTTGTACACCTGACAGACGTACAGAAAGTGACACATGGCTGCCATCTTGAAGGAAAACAATACAGCCTCTCTCATCACAACTTGTGTGTGTGTGTGTGTGTGTGTGTGTGTGTGTGTGTGTGTGTGTGTGTGTGTGTGTGTATACCTGGTGTGCATGAAGCTGTGGCGTAGTGGCAAGTCGTGCTTCAGGAGCTTCTTTCGTCACGTCAAAGAAGGACACGTCTGATTGGTCAAGCACACCTGAGAGGACATCGACCAATTAGTAAGAATGCCACTATCATCATCATCATCATCATCATCATCATGAGCACTTCCATAATTGTTTTTTGCCCCAAATGGCTTTCCTCCCTCATCTAGTATCCTTTCAAAAAGTGTACCTTGCTTTCAGATGAAGAATGATGACATTTTACCACTTTTGTCAGTATCAAAAGGTGTATAAAAGGCTAGCCATGGCAAGCTAGCACTAGCATACCGTGCAGAGCTCTGTAAGCAGAGCCGAGGCAAGCAGAGTTGGACACGTCCATGGTGTAAACTGGAGCGTTAAACACGTCGCACAACACCTGATGCACATAAACCAATACACAAATAATAAGAAAGCATTCACATGACAGCGTGTCAGCTTATAGACTCACCTGCAGAATCTCTTTGTTACACGACGCTCCGCCCGTTGCCAAAATTCGACTTCCTGGAACTGAACCAGACGAGGTTAGTGTCTGTGAGTTTGTGTGTGTGCGTACATCTGCTTGATGTTGCTCTTACTGATGGAGTATCCCAGACGCTCGGCGTGGAGCCGCCGTGAAAGGAACTGACCCTCCACCAGGGCCCGCACCTCCGCCTCAGCGCTCACTGATGATACCTGCAGGGCAATACAAGTATTGTCACACTCGTACACACACACACACGCACTATACTTGGACCACCTTGTTGTCTTCTGCGTCAAAGAGATGAACTCCCACCGCACGAGGGGTGATCTCCATGACGTCAAAATAAAGGCCTAGAAACATGATGTCAGAAGAAGGAAGAAAAGAAGCAAGGAAGGAAGGATAGGGGCAATGAAAAATTGTAAAAGTATACCAATGTAACCGTTGTTTCCAAGAGGCGTTTGCCTCAAAGCAGTAGAGAAGCGTTCCCATGATGAATCAGCGCAGCGGTTCCTCAGTCGCTCTCGAGTCAAAGATCCGTTCTTGAAACTGAGGAACGTACATGCGCACATGCGTGTTGGTGTTGGTCATTTCACCATCACCCCAAAATGCAAGAGACAAAAAAATCCCACCACAGCAAGCCCATGAAATGTCGCCAGTCGACAGGATTGATGAACACGTGACCTTCGAGAGCAGGACGGGCGTGCTGGAGCCACACGAACACTGTGTCGCTGGTACCCAGACTCACCTGCAACACGTCCACACATAAAGAAAGGAATAGTAGGAAGTCAAAGTCCTGATTGCTGGTAAGAGTTGCAAGAGTAGGCGCAAAAATATTGTGGAGAACTTGGCCCCTCAACGCAAAGGGGCCAGATCAGGT
This sequence comes from Syngnathus scovelli, assembly GCF_024217435.2. Classification (NCBI taxonomy): domain Eukaryota; kingdom Metazoa; phylum Chordata; class Actinopteri; order Syngnathiformes; family Syngnathidae; genus Syngnathus; species Syngnathus scovelli. Next base: position 5,782,851 of record NC_090864.1, on the reverse strand, counting down.
ACACGTGGATGCAGACACTTACAGCCAGGTCTCCCTGCTGGAGTCTCATCCCCGCCAAAGATGCTGAGAAAAAGAGAAACAGCTGTCACCGTCAGCATCAATCATCATAACTGGCGGGCCGACGTCCCCGTTGGCAGGGTCACCTGGGTTGTCACCAGTGAAGGCGACCACGGCGCACGTGTCCGAGAAGCCAAACCTGCGCACCCAGTAGGATGACACGGCACCCTGAAGGTCACACAGGGCTAAAGGTCACAAGCGGCTCGGCGGGGCTAGCCGCTCAGATCATCGTCTCACTAGCACGGACGCGGAGGGCATCGGCTTCCCCAGCAGAACGTCCAGACCGGGACACACGGCCTCCAGCAAGGCCTCGTTCCACTTTTTGCTACGGATGTCCAGAAGATTCATTCCTGAACCTTCAAGGAAGAATGTGATGACATCATCGCTTCGGTCAGCAAAGGAAGACACAATTACAAAGCTCCAGGTTTGCGTTGCCAATTTTAGCTAGTCAATCCAGTTGATTTGGAAAAGGTTTCAAACTTTGTTGGAGATTACAAAGTCTGAGAAATGCAATCATAGATGTTTTGAATAATTTCATTGTCGATAGCTTTTTCTATAAATGAAGCAGAGGGGAAATGGTTCGAATCAGTTTTATTGAGAAAGAAAAAGTCACTTTTATTTTAATTTCCATATTGCCCTACCCAGCTAATGATATCATTGGTGAAGTGTTGTCTGGTGGCCTACCGTCACTGTAGTCGATGGCAGCGTACCTGCCGAGGAAGAGCGACGCCGCAAAGCTGCTGACCAATGAGATCCTCTGAAACAGGGGTCACACCAACATCAATAAGGCCACATCTGAGGCGGATGCGGCAAGGTCAGCAGCTGACCTCGGTATCTTGGAACTCTCGCGGTCGTTCGTCGCGCATTTTGGCAATCTGACTTCCTGTGAAACGCTGCCCAAACACAAAAAAAATAGTCAGCATGTAATTTGCCCTCAGATGTGTGAGTGTGAGGATCACCTCATAGGCTCTGGAGCCCGTGATGTCTGCCAGCTTGACAGCACCCCCTGCTGCATTCTCCAGGCGCTCACACTGCAGTCCGCTGCTTGAGTCCATCCACACGGGAGAGTCGTGCACTGAGAAACAGTCCTGAAACGCAACAAGGCACATGAGGTGAGCGTAAACATGGGAGGTTGGGGGCGGGAGCACATCCACTCATTGGCACGCAAATTTGATTCAAAATAAACATCGATCGGCACAGACATACGTACTTTGAGCTGATGGCTGAGGCTGCGCTGGTGGTGGAGCTGCTGGAGGGTCGTCGCTGCTCCCTTTTTCCAGTATACGCTGCCGTGTTGCTGAGATGATGATAGCGGATCACTAACCACAATGCATTTTGATTGACAGCCACGTGTGTAAAGGTCAAAAGATCACCTGACCACTGCCTGACAACGCTCGCACCCTGGAGAAGTCGAAGCCCGCTTCCTGCATCTGCTCCAATAGGAGGTCCAGAGCCTGAAGATCACTCCAGAATATTATTCAGCGCACACGCTTGAAGGGTCACATGGGTGTCTCGATGCACTCATACCTTGACCCACATTAGAGCGGGCGATGTCACCGTCAGGCCGTCTGCACCCACATGGACGCCCCCCTCCGTCCTGCAGCCCAAAATCAATGTTATTTGAGTACGTATTCATCCAATAGAAGGAACTGAAAACATAACCTTATGTCAACTTGGAGCTAACTTTAAAACAAATGTCAACTTGTATCTAAGTTCTGACTCAATAAACGCATGTGAACAAGAAAATTGGCAGAATGTCCAAACGAGGAAACGCCACTGAACTTGTACAACTAGTAGGACAAGTCATTCTACATTAAACTACATTAGAAGACAGCCCAAATTGACAACTGAGCAACTAGCACCACGTAATTTACAGCAGAGTGTATTTACATGAGTGAATAAAGTAGTAGTGGAGTTAAAACCTGAACTCGGGTAGCTGAGAGTCAAAGTGCACTTGGTTCTGATGGATGACATTCAGCTTGTGATCGACGGCGACAACCTTCAACTTCACAAACAAGTTGACAAGTTGTCATTTGGGACAAATATGCGTTAATAAATAACTATGACAAGTGTGACAAAAGTTTTAATTTAAAAAGATTCTCCTAAACGTTTCAAAAGGCTAAGAAAGTTAGAAGTTTAGTGACGTGTTTGTTTTTGTTACCTGCTGAGTACTGAAGTCGAAGCCAAGGTATGCTTCAGTGTGTTGCACGGCCGCCATCTTGCGTTGACGTGCGAGAAGGCGGTGCCATTATTTAAATGTAGGAGGGGGTGCGCTTTGTAATTGGACGACTCGTTGCTTAGCAACTAGACGACGCTCAACATTACTGGTTGGCTCATCTCTTGTCGGGAACAATACTAGTCTTAACTGACTAATAAGACAATCTAATAATGGTAATAAAATAGTGATGATAATAATGACGATAATAAAAATGATGCCAATAATATTAGCTAATGCTAATGTGGTATATGGTTTTTGTTGCTTCGCTGGTCTCCAAAAAACACTCGGTGGTCGGTGGCTAGTTCCAGACAAATGAACACTTCAGGGACACACGGCTGATTGGGAAAAGAGTTTATTCAACCGATGTCAGAGTGAAGTCTTTCCAAAAAGTTGAGTGGCCCCAAGGCATGGATGTAAAAAGCCCCCCAACCCCTGTCAGGCCCATATCTTTTATACCTGGCAAGGAGCTGATGTCATGGCTTTGTGTACCAGCTGCGGTTTTCAATCTACTAGTTTACTTTAGTCCTAAAAAGGAGATCTTGACCAACGCTGTTGGTGATGGACGACAACAGCCACTTTACCTTATTATAGGATTGCATACATTGCTGAAACTGAAGTCTCCCTGACCAGCAAATATAGAATAGAATCGTATCACTGATGCCAGGTGGACATTCTAAGGCCACCTACAGAAATAGAGGGAATTCCAAATTACACTTCACTAACAACACCCGCTGACTGTACATGTCAAAGAAAGGATAAACATTTATCACTTCAACAACTTTTTTTTCCCACTACAAACAACTGGACACACATGACAGAGTTGAGTGACAAGCACATGTGCAATTTAGGCCAGGCACTTGATTCTTCACGTAAACGGAATGTCCGCTGCAAGTCGCCACGGTGAAGTTTTCTATGGTGGCTCAGACATAGCCACGGCGACGCTTGCTGCGGTGGTTCAGAGCTTAGATTTGGCCTGAAAGAAGCTCATGACGGCGTTGAAGCACTCGTCTGACGTCCATCGCTCTGTCAGGCGCTCCACCTCGGCGTCATTGACGGCGTGGAGGCGCTCTTTCTCCATAGAGCGAATCAGCTGCTTGGAAAGCGCTAGAGACTAACAGGAGACACACATCAACAAAGCCAACGTTACGACAAGGGCTGCTGGGGAAAAGTTCACTGTGTGTGCGTTTACATTTGGAGGTAGCTTGGCGTAGTTCTTCAGTCGGCTCCAAACTTCCGTGTGGAAGCTGCTGTCAGGAAAGACTTCTGTGACCAGACCCAGTTGGCACGCTTGGAACGCCGTCAGCTTCTTGTTAAACAGCAGCATCTCGTTGGCCTGTGCGCACGCACATGCACGTGCATGCCCGTCAATCACGTGTGTACGTGTGCGCGTGTGCTCTATGTGCAGGGACCTTGCTGTTGCCCATGATGCGAGGAAAGGTGTAAGACGAGCAGCCTTCTGGACTCTGACCCAGTTGGCTGAAAGGCGTGTGGAAGGTGGCCTAAATATTAAAAATGATTTCATGAGTGATTTTGAATCAATATCAGTTTGTTGTGTGCGTGCACACGTACACTCTCCGTAGCGTAGACCAGGTCAAACATTCCCATGACAGTGACAGAGATTCCCACAGCCGGTCCGTTCACCACCGCTACCAGCGGCTTGGGGAAGTCGATGAACGCCTTCACGTATTTCCTGTCGGCAGGGGTCAGAGGTGAGCGAGTCAACTCGGACAATGTTACTCTTCGAGGCCACGCCGAGCGATGGATGGATGGACGGACTGATATGTGTGAGCGATCACCTGAGCAGCTCCCCGCCAGCTTTGGCCATCTGCTCCAATCCTCCCTCAGGAATCTTGGTGAAGTTGCTCAGGTCATTGCCACTGCAGTAGAAGTCCCCCGCGCCTGGCAAAGCACACCCAAATGCACACACCACCCAGTCAGACAATGTGTGTGTTGCCACCGACAACCTACTTTTGTATGTGCGTGGGAGAGAGAATGTTACCGGTAAATACCGTGATCACCGAACTGTCTTGGGCTGCTTGCTGCAGAGCTTCAATGATCTCCTCATACATCTGTAACAAACGCTGCATGTCAGCTAACTAGCAACATGCTAAGTGTGACCTTTCAATCATTCTACCAATGTATAATGGCCAACCAAAGTCAGGTCGCAAACGAGGATGTTTGTGAGGATGCGTTGAGGTCACCTGAGTGGTGATGGCGTTCTTCTTGGCGGGCCGGTTGAGCGTGATGGTGGTGATGTCATCTTGCGTACTGACCAACAGGGAGTCGTACGTGCGCCCGTTGGTGGCTGACTGGGCAGGAGCTTGGGCGGCGCTTCCACCTTCTGCCGCCACCAGGGAGCCAATCAGGTCGCAGTACTCCTGCCGGGCCGACTCCTGTCAATCATATTATCACAAATCACAAAAACTCCTCTATTTTGTTCAACGTCATGCTTCCTATTATATGACACATCATGTGGTCATATAACACGACAGGTCATGCTGCACACCACGAGTGGTCTGCCACAAAGTTAAATAAGTGAAAGGCCAGCGAGCGTGTGGACCTGCGTGATGGATCCCAAAGACTTCCACGAGTCCCACTTGGCCTTGTTGATGAAGTCCAACATTCCCGGTTTGGGGGTGTCACAGGGACCGTGTGTTGCCTGTAACGTGAACCACAAACACACCATAAATACTCAATGTCAAGCAGAAAAGAACATGGCTGTGCTGACCTGTTTGAAGAGAGCATAGATCTTGAGCTTGACATCATTTCCAGGATCTTTCTTCAACGAGGAAAGTTTGCTCTTGGCCTTCTCAAAGTCTTCCTGGGTCACACCTGAAGGCGAGCATCCAAGTGCGAGCACATGCTAAGGCAGAACTTTGGTTGGTTGAAGCTTAAAACGGTACCTCACCCATCATGGACGTCTTGGTGAAGTGGAAGCTTGCGGTGGGAACGCTGGACAAACGCCACAACCTGACCACCGCGAGCAAACACAACATATGAACAACACAAGTTCGGATTTTGAGTTTCTGTATTGTCGCTTTCCAGCCCAGGACACATTGCGTAACACACAGTACAAAAGTCACACTGAACTCGACACGCTTCTTTCTCTTGCCAAATACTCTACTAGAATATATTATTTTCCTTCTTTATTTGAAACGTAGAGTTTGCTTTTGTTTAATTGGCGTTTTAGTGACGTTTGCGTACATTTAACTTCGCTCTCGGCTGAGATTTCCACAGAAGACAAAAGTGTCAGACAAACTCACCGACGAGTAAATATCAAGCTTATTTGCGCAGAGAAAGTCATTTAGAGGCTGCGAGAGGAGAAAACAAGTGCAAGCGGAGGGAAGCGGAACGACAGGACAAACAAGGTTGACACACGATAAAAAAAGAAGTCAATTACTTCCGGGTCACGTCACTTTATTTAAGTACAAATGAAGGCTGCGAAGGTGACATTTTCATAGCCTTAACTCATAGTTTCCATTGAAACTAGGCCAGATTTGAGGACTGGTTGTTGAAGGCTACGTGAATTTGGACACCAACTGATTTCCTCGAGTCCAATTTTGATTTGAAGAACGAATCCAAGCCTTTATTGCGAAACTGTGCACGGGAGTAATTTACTTCCGGGTCTGGTGTTTTGTTTTGGTGTCTTTAAAAAAAGGGGGAAAAAAGATCGATCCAATGTTTTGAGAGGATGAGCGACGAGCACTACTTGGAACTTTGTGACAATCTTGTCCACTTTGAAAACGCTTCGAGCGTCAACAATGTTTTCTTCGATGAAGCCAACAAACAGGTCAGCTTCCATTAACTTAACTTTAGCGTGGCGGCTAGCCGAGTCAGCTGACAGCCGGCTGGCGGAAACAAAAGCACAAAACAAAAGAACAATGTGTTTTCCGGATCTATGTTGTGCTTGAGTTGGTTGCCCCCAAAAGTATGCTGATGGAGGTTTCGTGCTGCCTTCAGGTGTTCGCGGTTCGTTCAGGGGGCGCCACGGGTGTGGTCGTCAAAGGTCCGGACGACAAGAGTTCGGTTGCCTTCAGGTGCGTCATGTGCACTGGGACAAACTGGCAAATGTTTCTTTTTTTTCGTTGTTATGATGACGTCGAGGAGAACAACCTTTACATTTGAGTTGTGTGCAGGATGGAGGACAAAGGAGAAGTCAAGTGCATCAAATTCTCCATTGGGAACAAAATCCTGGCTGTGCAAAGAACGTCAAAGTCCGTGGTGAGTTTTTGGGATCAGTTCCCTGTTTGTGCGTACAACGCACTGACAATTTTCTCAATCCGCCGATTCCGGGGAAATGAATGGCCTGTCTTTCAGGACTTCATCAATTTTATCCCCGACTACCCGCACACGGAGTTCACGCATGAGTGCAAGGTGAGCTGCTCACACCAAGCTACTGATCGCCCGGCCAGCCTCTCTGACATGTATGTCATGCGGCTTCAGATGAAGAACGCAAACCTTCTGGGCTTCTGCTGGACCAGCTGGAACGAGATTGTCTTTGTCAGCGACCAGGGCATTGAGTTCTACCAGGTAGCTCCGCCACCGTCGTCGCGCACCTGTCAGGGCCCGGCCCCACCCACAGACGGCGTGTCACGTTCAGGTGTTTCCCGACAAACGCACCGTCAAACTGCTCAAGAGTCACAGCCTCAACGTCAACTGGTACCAGTACTGCCCTGACACCGCCGTTATGCTGCTGTCCACCACTGTGCAGGCCAACGTCCTGCAGCCCTTCGCCTTTCGGGTCAGAACGCACGACAACAAACGGCGCGTGTCTGCTTGCGAACGCACTCCTTGGCGCTGCATTTAAATGTCTATTTGTGTGTGTGTAAATAAGGGTGGGAGTGTGTCCAAGATGTCCAAATTTGAGATCGAGTTGCCTGTTGTCCCAAAACCAGCCAAACTCAGCCTGTCTGAGAGAGATGTTGCCATGGCGACCATGTAAGTGGCTTCTCTGTGTGCGTTTGCCAATAAGACACAATAATCTTGTGTGTGTGTGTGTGTGCGGGTTTTAGTTATGGTCAGTTGTACGTGATGTACCTGAAGCATCACTCCAGGAGCGCCAACAGTCCCAGCGCTGAGGTGGTGCTCTACCACTTACCAAGGTGATCACACACGCACACACACACGCACACACACACACACACACACACACACACACCTCTTGCAGTGTTAAATGTGAAGATGTGTGCACAGGGAGGGTGTGTGCAAGAAGACACACGTGTTAAAATTGGACACAACTGGAAAATTTGCTCTCAACATTGTGGATAACCTGGTGGTGGTCCATCATCAGAGCTCTCAGGTGGGTGCGCGAGTTCGCGTCGGGCAAAATTCCCAAATAACGCAATCACCTGCGCACACGTTTCAGACGTCACTGATGTTCGACATCAAGTTGAAGGAGTCCGACGGCGCCGTCAGCACGCATCGGCCTGTGCTTCCTGCTCGTTCCATACAGCCTTGTCGCGTCCCGCTTTCAGGTACACGCAGGCACACACGCCCACGTTCATAACAATTGTCATAATTGACGATATTTCACCTGTGTTGTTTGAAGGTCCAGCAGTGGTTCCGTCACAACTTCCTGTCCCGTGTCAGTTGTGTATCCTTCCGATGGATGTATGCGTGTGCGCATGTGCCGGTTTGTTGTCAGACTTGACCGCCGCACAGACTCGTCTTCATGGAGTGTTTTCCAGCCTGATATCATCATCAGTGCCAGTGAAGGTCTGCTAAACGCGTGCACGTGCCAGCACACACACACTGATTGAGGATGGATCGGTTGATTGACAGGTTACCTGTGGTATCTCCGCGTCAAGTTAAGTCCAACAGTCAACATGCTCCAGGACAAAAGTAAGCTGATGGACTTCCTGTTGCGCCGCAGCGACTGCAAAATGGTCATCCTGTCCGTCTGCTCTCAACGTACGTCTGGCGGTCTCGCTCGTTCTGCTGCATGCTAGCGGTTTGCTGCTAATGTGCCAATGCTAACATGCGCGTGTAGTGGTGGATAGTGATCAGCGAGCAAGTCTCCCCGTGGTGGCGAGCGTCTTCGACAAACTCAATCAAGTGTACAAGGAGTTCTTGGAGGCGGAGCAAAGCTACAGTGCGGTGAGCGAGGGAGTGATGGGTGTTGTGTCACCAAAGGGGGAGGAGTCAACTGATTCGCGTGCGCCTTTGCAGGCCGTGGAGGCAGGACCCACACGCGGCGGAATTGTTCACAAGCGACCAGTCAGAAGTCAGGCGGTCATCGACCAATCGGACATGTACACGCACGTCCTGTCGACCTTCACTGAGAGGAAGGTACAGATGGCAAAATGTTTTCCGCCGTCTTTGGTGCCAAGGTTGAGCCATTTTGGGTGTGTACGTCCAGGGCGCCTCCCATAAGTTGACCATCGCCGTGTTGATGGAGTACATTCGCTCGCTCAACCACTTCCAGATCGCCGTGCAGGTCGGTGATGGTCAGGTGAGCGCACACGCGTGACTCCAGCCAGGGATTGACTGACTTTGTTGTCACGCCAGCATTACTTGTACGAGTTGGTCATCAAGACGCTGGTGCAGCACAACCTCTTCTATATGTTACACCAGTTCCTGCAGTATCACGTCCTCACCGACTCCAAACCGCTGGTGAGTCACGCATGGAAACGCGAGGACGCCCGTCCGGTTTTGTAAGCTGGCGTAGCCGTTAGCATGTCACTTGTCTACCGTCACTTGACTTCTTTCAGGCGTGTTTGCTTCTGTCCTTGGAGAGCACCTACCCGCCCGCTCATCAGCTATCCCTCGACATGTTGAAGGTACTCCTCCGCAACCCCCCCCATCATCATCTTCACATGACACGCTCCGTTTGTGTACAGCGTCTATCGACGGCCAATGATGAGATTGTGGAGGTTCTGCTGTCCAAACAGCAGGTTCTGGGCGCTCTCAGATTCATCCGCAGCGTTGGTACGTTAACAGCTTCCTGCCCTTGAAATCATATTTGCTCAATGGCCCGGACTTGATCACAAGAGGTCACTCGAAGGTTGAATAATTACTGTGTATGTGGCAGGCGCTCACGACAACATGTCCGCCCGAAAGTTTCTGGACGCCGCTCGTCAGACAGGAGACGACATGTTGTTCTTCACCGTCTTCAGGTCATTCCAGCAGAGGAATCAGCGCCTCAGGGGAAACCCGGCATTCAACCCCGGTCAGTGCACACACATAGCCCATATATCAGAAATGATTTTGCCGCCTGTCTAGTCGTCGCTGCTATAAAGGCCCACTTAAGTGAGGTTGCATCATTTCCTGCCAGTGTTCAATGTGTGTGTACCTGCAGGCGAGCATTGCGAGGAGCACGTGCTTCACTTCACGCAAGTGTTTGGGGAGCAGGCGTTGATGAAGGCGGCCACCGCCTGACTGCCATCAATGTAAATAATCCTTCGTATGAAATGAAATATCAATGTAAGCAATCGGTCACATGAAATAAAATATCAATGTTAACAATTCTTCACATGAAATAAAATATCAATGTAAACAATCTGTCAAAATGGAATCTACTTCTTCTGATATGCAAATATAGATGCCAAGAGACAGGATAAGGCGTCGGCGGCGTTTTCAACCTTTATTTTGACTTTTCATTGATGACTTCTTCCACTTGTTGCGTGTATATGTGTGTTCACAGTCAAGTGCTGGCGTGATTGATTGACAGTCGACATGAACTCCGAAATCAAAGTTTGCATCTCAGGAAGCAAAACAAAAACAATTTGAGAAGAACCCTGAGAGCATCATCATTTGTTTAATTAATGACGTGTGTATGTGTGTGTAGAAATCATCAAGCACATTTGATTAAACATGCAACCCCCCCAAAAAAATCTATCCTAAAAAGTCACCCGGAAGAAGAGAAAAAAAACATAAAATAATAATAATAATAATAAATGTTCATGTTCACAGTTTGACAGAACAATTTGATGATTAAAGCTTTTTTTTTCCTTGGATTATTCTATTGCTCGTCTGCAACCCGGCCAGCTGCGTGTGCGCGTTGCAACTTGATGACACCACTTTCAAAGTACGCCTGCCAATCTTCAGCCTCACATTTGATTGACTTGAATAAACTTTCAAACCTCAACTTGGCATTTTTTAATTTGACTCGACTGGACTTTGCTACACGGCAGAACATCCACACGTGCACACGCGCGCACACCCGGGAGCCAAATAAATACTTTTAAGAAACGATACGCACGGCTGAGCACACGCATAAGTCATTTGTGTTTTTTTGGAGGGGGGGGATTAGCATTAGCCTGCTGCTACCGGCAAACCTTTTTGATGGACTGACACTCAGCAATGAAAACAAGTGCTGACCATGTCCAAATATGCAAGCAGTACTATTAGAGTACATGTACTCTCTGTAGTAGTACTAGGATAGTAAGGCTAGTAGTAGTTAGTAGTGTCCATCCACTTGGAGCAGTAAAGTCATGATGAAATTTTGAGGCAAAACGTACTAAAGAGCCCCACCCCCACTTAACAAAACGTCAAGTTGAATCCAGTGACACATGCTAGTGTTAGTAACTTTCATCCCAGAAAGTTGTTTTCTCCCCACATGCATTTGATTGTCTCAGACGCCACTTACAAAACAAAGAGTTTGAAATTGAAGAAGTCATGCTTATTAATGTGGACTCAAATGTTTTACAGGGGAGAAGTCTTGTTAGCGCTGTTTTGTGGCAAACACGTAAATACTTATAGCAGACTCGCTTAGCCTGCCGTCTTAGCTTGTTACCTGGCCTGCTTTGCTCAATTAGCAATGTCAAGTCTGAGCTAAGCTAACAGTTGTCACGTGTTGTGTTCTACTGATGTGTTAGCGCTCGCTGGTCAGCGTTAGAAGGCCGTGGAGAAGTAGTGTTAACCCTCATGAAGCCGAGGCGAGGCCGAGCTAAATGCTAAAGCTAATCACTTTTTGTGCGCTGAGGCCAATTGCACGAAACGGACCAGCGTAGCCAAAGTGAATGAGCGGACGCACAAGCGCTAGCTGCGCTCAGTTGTGCCGGCTAACAATCAGCCAACTCGCTAGCGCACAGGAAGACATGATTGACAGTGTTGAGGTAATTTGGACCCGGGTTAGCGCCAACGACACAGGGCGATCGATCACGCGCACAGACACACAAAACAAACTAACTACAATTTCATTTGTTCACTTCCAGACTAAAAAAAAAAAACCCAACACCAAAAAGTCAAACAACAAAAGTCAACTGAGAAGTCCTCGCACACAAGCTGAGGTGTGGCGGCGGCAGTTTGTCCGTCCGTCATCTTTTCCAGTTACAAGAAGTGTCACGTGACACGTATCGGCCATCTTGATCTTCTTGCTGACAAAACAAAGTTAAAAAGCTATAAAAAGATGAGTAGTAAGGCACTTGTTAATGTTACGGCATCTTGCACACGCTCAGTCCACGCCCACCAGGGGAGGCTCTCCATTGGCCAGCGTGTGATCCAGAGTCGGCGGGGCTCGGAGCTCCAACATGCCTTGAAACAAAGCTTGGCCAGGGAGCTCTTTGGAAACGTTGGAATCCGACACCGCGCCGGTGGCCGATTGGCCGGGAGGCGTGTCCTCCAGAGGGGTTGCACCAAGTTCAGGTGTTTCCTCGGGTGTGGCCTGGACGGGCTCGCCTCCGACGGGCTCGCCTCGAGCGGGCTCGCCTTCGACGGGCTCGCCTCGAGCGGGCTCGCCTCCGGCAGGCTCTGGATCGGAGGCTCTTGCCTCATCCAAGTCTTTGGCGCACTCGCTCTCAGTCTCGGAGGGCGGGCAGGCTTCGGCGGGCGTGGGGGCGTCCCTATCGCCGTCCTCGCTGGGCGTCTTGGTGTGGATGCGCTGGTGACGAACCAGGCTGTGCTTGAGCGTGAATGTGCGGTCGCACGTGGCACAGCGGTAGGGCCTCTCACCTGTGTGGGGAAGATTGCATGGACATGTTTTCTTATTGTGTGAAAAAAAGTGTGTGCAAAGCAATTAAGCAGTTTGGGAATTATTTCGAAAGGGCTTCACTAGTTCAAAGTATGTTTAAAGCTCCTTTTAATATGCAGTGTGTGGGGCTAAAAAGGCAAAACTTTCAGAAATAGGGCCAGGCTCAAGAGCTTCTTTGTGGCACGTGTGTGTGTGCGTGCGAGGCTTACCGGTGTGCGACCTCATGTGTCTGGTGAGGTCCTGCAGCGACCAGAATCGTTTGGCGCACACGTCGCACGTCTTCTTCTTGCGTTTGTCCACAACGCCAGTGGCAGTGTCTGCAGTGGCCGATTCTCCGCCTTCTGGGCTTTTGGCGTCATCACGCTCATCGTCCGTACGCTCGCCGTCGTCCTCGTCGAGATCGTAATCACTTTCCGGGGCATCGCTTTCACCGGGCCTCGCCGCTCCTCTGCCATCCTCCTCGTCCTCTTGGCTCTCGGGCTCCTCCTCGCGTTTCTCCTCGTCGACCTCCGTGGTCGCCGCGGTTCGACTCTCCTCGTGAGGCGCCTCCAGGCTCAGGTGCGCCCTCTCGTGGCGAGCGAGAGTGGTGGCGTAGCGAAAACTTTTCCGGCACACTCGGCAGATGTGCTTCCATTCCGGCTGAGGCTTGGCGGCGGCCGAAGGAGCGTCCGTTGTGTCCGCCGGGGGGTCGGCGGTGGCTTCTTCCTGAGGGGCGGAGCCCGGGGTGGGGGCAGGACCGGGGGCCGAGTTTGACAGTTTGAAGTCGATCAGCTTGGAGCCAAAGTTCAAGTCCAAACTTTTGTTGCTGTGACAGTCATCGTCGTCGTTGTGATCGCACTGAAACAGACAAATGGTAAGTCCACTATTGTCCTTCTCCTATGTCCGTGTCGTCAAGTCAGCTGTGGGACTGGCGAGCCATGTGCCAGGTTACCTTGGTGCTGGGCGAAGCTTGCTTGGATGCATCAGTCGAGGTCTCTGCTGATCCCTGCTGCTCAGGACCTTGCACAGGGCTCGACTCCACTGTGCACACCACACACACATTGATGATGATGTCATCGGCATCGTTAATGAGCATTCAGGGGCAGGATACTCACCCGAGCTGGCCTTGTGGGCGGTGCTCAATGGTGTGGGCTCTTCCTCCTTCTGCTCAGAGGGTGTGTCTTTGAGGGCGGCGGGGGGTGTGTGGCCGAGTGGTGACGAGTCACTGGTCAGCTGCTCGACGTCAGACTGACTCTCTAATGGGGAAAAAAAAGCGTGCACAAGTGTTGGACCAAAATGATCTCACTGATTAGGGAATGGCTCTCCACGCAACAGCTAAGTGATACAATTGAAAAGGACCATTTAGCCACTACAAAGAAAATCTTTATTCATTTATGTTGTCTGCCAAGAAGGAGGGAGCCTTACCGGCACTCTCGTGCGAGCCCTCGTCACTTTCTTTCTTGGCAAAGATGCCATTGCGCCTTAGCGTGCGATTGGTGACACCGTGCTTACGCAGTAGGTGGCGCTCGCAATTGGACTTGGTGGAGAAGAAAGCATCGCAGCGCGGGCACGGGAACGGCTTCTGGCCTGAGGACGGACAGGCGGGGAGGCAGGCAGGTGGCGCCGCCGTTAGCGTCGGTGGCGACACGGGCCGGTGGCGTGTGACGACCTACCGGTATGCGTGAGCATGTGCCTCTGCAGCGAGCTGGCCCACGGGAAGACGCGAGGGCAGAAGGGGCACGTCATCTTTTGCACCGAGTTGGAGTAGGCGTTCTTCTTGCCTTTGGACTGAGGAAGCAACGCCGCTGTCTTGGCTTCCTCTCGTGGCCCTGCCTCCTTGTCGGCGCCTCCTCCAGCTCGCTCGCCGTCTGCACGCGTCACAATGTCTCAACTACATGTGCAACCATCGGCAACTCTCTAACAACTAGTGTGCGTGTGTGAACTCTGACCTCTGGGGGCAGTCTTTGGTGCGAGTTGGTTGGCACCAGTCTGGAGGAAGTTGGTGAATTTGTTCGCGTCGGTGTTGGCGAGCATCTTCTCCACGCTGGCCAACTCGCCGCTGGACTCCAAGTCTACGTCTAGCACGCTCGCCTCCTTTCCATTCTTTTTGCGGTTCCTCTTCCTGCACAATCAAATTTAAACTAAATGAAAGTCACCTGCCTCAGATGAACCAAATTGAGTTTAGTTGTTCTTGTAGGCTTTTCCTGACATTTTTTGCTTTCTGGCGGTTCATGATTCCCTGCACATTGTCTATGGCCGCAATTGCGACTGAGCAGCGATGGACCTTCTTGAATTATGGCCAAGAAGTCCAATCGTGCTTTCAGTGGACCGGGACAAACTGGGCGCGCCAGCTCTCGCTTGTCGTCCCCAAACATACAAATTCAAAGGAATGAAAAGAAATGGAGACCTGGCACTGTCATCACCCGGCGACTCCAGGAGGACGGCGGTGCCTGGAGGGTCAGAGGACGATTCGGACGTCGGCTGAGGTTTAGCCTCCGCCTCCCTCTTCAGCAGGTCAGGGGCGGCGGACACCGAGTGGATGATCTGCGCGATGGATGCCAGAGGGGGGAGCTCCTTGATGGAGGAGGCGGGCTTGGGTAGGAGAGGCTTTAGGCGTTGTGGGCGGGGGGCAGGGGGAGGGGTGGAGTCAGGGGGGAAACGGTAGACCCCCAGGGGCGAGGCGGCCACTGTCTTGTCTTCGTCGGCCGCATCGCAGCCCATTTGCTCCGTCTTGATCTGAGGTCGCTCAGCCGCTTCTCGCCGAAGTCGTTTGCTGGGAACGGACAGGTCCATGGGCTGGTCCAGGGATGCGTCCGGGGTGGGGCGCTCCAATGTGGGGGACGCGCTCTCCACTTTGATGCCCACAGACGCCGTGTGAGCGCTGCTGCGCCCTTTGGCCGAGAAATCCAGGGGCTGGTCAGGATCTTGGTGATAGGCGGTTACGTCCTCAGTCTTGACCGGCTGGATCCGAGCAGGTCCGTCTGAGGTGAGAACCGCGATGACGCCGGCGGTTGGCCGCATGGTGGCGATGTGCTCTTCGATCTCGCGCTCCTGGACTTCGGGGTGCTGCTTGAGAAGATGGTGGATGCAGTTGCGCTTGGCCAGGAAAGCAGCGCCGCAGCGCCGACACTCAAAGGGTTTCCTCTGGCAGCCATTGTGTGTTCGCAGGTGGATCTGCAGGGCCCGGTACGTCTTCAGGTCCTCGCCGCAGAAGCGGCAAGTGGCGTCAGCGGCGCTGTGTCCCATCTCGATGTCGGAGGGCGGGAGGGCCGAGACTGCGGCGGCAGCAGCGGCGGCGCTTAGGTTGTTGGATGCGGCGGAGAAGACGCACTTGATGTTTTTCTCAATGTCCTTCCTGGACGTCTTGCCGTGTTTCTTGCGGAGGTGTCGCTCGCAGTTAGCTTTGACGGTGAAGGGGTAATGACAGACACGGCAGATGTAGGGCCGCTCGCCGCTGTGGGTGCGCAGGTGGCGAATGAGCGTGGCTTTGTCGGGCGCCACGTAGTCGCAGATGTTGCACTGGTGGGGCAGGATCCCCAGGTGGAAGCGCATGTGAGCCTGCAGGACACCCGAAAAGGAGAAGACTTGATCGCAGAAGCGGCACGGGAAGGAGCCTTTGGCGGAGCCGGCCTCGGCGTTGGCCACGCCTGCAGCTTTGCCCGCCGCTTTCTTCCCGCCGACTCCCGCGTCTTCGTGTGCGGCGGTGGCGGCGGCTGGCGGGGAGGACGAGGAGGTCGTCTTGAAGAGAGCTGGCGCAGGTGGCGGCAGGCCAGGACTGATGCAGCCCAGCGACGCCCGCTGGGAGCTCTGCAGCGGAGGCGGCGTGCTCACAGTCAGACTGGAGCGCGGTGTGACGGGGGGCTTGGCTTTCAGGGGCGGCATGGCCTTTTGGGTCTGGGCTTGACCTGTGTCACAAAAGCAAAAAAATAATATTAGCATAGTTGACTTACGGGGCTTTTTCAGGACTGAGGCATTCATCATTCTAACGCACGAGCACCCACCTCGGCCCGTAGCGAAGCCCGCCCCTTTGGCCAACGCGGGGAAGCCCAGCCCCATTTGATTGGGCGCGGCGGCAGCCACTTTGAGGATCTGCTGGATGTCGGCAAGCTCCACCACGCCGCCCACTTCGCCTGGTTTGACGGCAGCGGTGGCAGCAGCGCCGTCGGGCTGAAGGAGGAAGCCTGCTTGGAAGGGCTGAAGGGACAGCAGGCTGAGTGCTTCCCGCTGCGATAGACCCTGCAGCGTGGACGCGGTGGCAGCGGTGCCGCCCGACTGCTCCAGCAGGGGGAGGCGCAGCGTCGCCAGCCCGCCCAAGCCCACTGTCGGAGCTCCCGGCGGAAAGACGGGCTCCTGGGGCTCCACATGGATCACTTTGATGCTTTCCAAGTGCGCCTGGTGGATCTCGTCGTCTGTGGGAATGCGCTTCACCTGGGGGGCACACCCATTTTGTTCCTTTTTTTTTTTTTTAACTTTTTTTGGCACACTCTCACACATTCACACTGTCATACGCGAGAATCGAACTCACAGTGTCGCCACACAAGATAAGCAAGTGCACACCATCAGCGACTCCCTGCACACCCGATGTTACGCACAGGAAGTGGTCGGTCACCTAAGCTAACATTGCTATGTTATGTAATTTTGTTGTCTTTCCGAGACACTTGGCAGCTCCCGGCCAATCTTCAGAAGACGCAAGTTATTATTTTATTGTTCACTATTATTCACTTAATTGGCTTCAACATCCCAAAATTTGTATGGGTTCATATGCATGACGTTCGGTTACCTTGGAAACGTGCTGGAGTCCCAGCGCCTCCATGAAGTTGGACTGCAGTGAAAGCGGGACGTCCTGGGCGTCATCCTCGCCTTCCCGTAGGCCGTTTTGCACGGCTCCACCTGCTTCCTGGGCCGGGACATCTGAGTGGGCAACGCTCTTGTGGAGCTCCAGCGCGGAGCGCAGCGGGAAGGCTCTGTCGCAGCTCTCGCACACGAAGCGGTGAAAGCTGCTGATGCAGCGCCGGAGGTTGGTCTCGCACCACACCTGAAGCGCAAGCAGCCACAGGAGACACGGCTCAGCCAGCGAACGTGCATGGGAAGCCCCCCTGCCCCTTTCTGCGGCGGCGGCCCAGCTGACCTGCGCCACCCGGGCAAACTTCTTGCAGGAGAAGTCGATGAAAGCCAGGTCGTTGAAGCCGGCCGGGATGGACGGATTGTTCTGGATGAATGGTCGGCCGCTGGGGTCTTGGGGAAGGAGCTTGTGGACGCCCGCGTTGTGACGCAACAGGCCGCGGTGGGTGCGGAACGACAGACAACACAAGTCGCACCTGCGAGCCACAAAAAACGGGCAAACTTGTATGCAAACTTGTGTCCGTGTCTATTTGTGTCTGCGTGTTCGTGTCTACCTGAGCGTGGTGTCGGGGTGCGTGTCCATGTGCGCGTCCAGCTCGAGTCTTC
Source organism: Syngnathus scovelli (assembly GCF_024217435.2). NCBI lineage: Eukaryota > Metazoa > Chordata > Actinopteri > Syngnathiformes > Syngnathidae > Syngnathus > Syngnathus scovelli. The sequence goes on along the minus strand of NC_090864.1, from coordinate 5,765,239 downwards.
CGCTGCAGGTCTTGAAGCAGATGGGGCAAGGAAGTGGTCCGCGGTCTTCGCCGGCCCGCACGCCCGCCGCCGTCCCATGTGTCATCTGCGGCGGCAGTGACGCCCCCTCCTCCAAGGTCGCGTCCTCAGTTGCCTGGATGACATCATCATTCAGCCCCGCCCTGATGATCCACCTGACGGCCGGGCAAGCCACTCTTACCTTCTTGGCAGGCGGCTCGTCGGCGCCCTCATCTTCCAGGCCTTGGCGGCGCTTGACAGACGGACGGCGGCGCTTGGTGGGCGACGGCGGGCTGACAGGCAGGAGGCCGCTGGCGGGGTCCTTCTCATGAATCTTCATGTGTCTGCATGACGGGGACACAAGCTCCAGTTAAAATCACGAGTGTGATTTTGTTTATTTAGGTTATCGCCAGTGCTGCAGCAAATGATCCCGCTTTGCACTTTTATTTGTGGTGAGCCGCGTTATTTGTTTTGAAATCCCAAGTCAATAAACATGTTCAATTTACGTAAAAAAAAGTGAACCACAAAACAAAAATGTGGGTGTGATGACAAGAAGAAGTTCAGATGAAGGAAGGAGGTGGAAAAAGGAAGCATCCAAAGGAGAGAGCGCTATTCATAGGAGGAGCCAAGCGGGCTGCAGGCTGGGCGCCAAGTTACGAGGTCCTGACAGCAGCTGACGGGGAAGAACTTGATCCACCAATCAGGTGAGAGGATAGAAAGAGGAGGAGAAGAGGACCAAAACGCTCAACACTCCAGCCACCAATCAGAGGACAGGAAGGGAGCTGACTCAGCGTGTGCGCGGCTGCTTGTAAAACACGCCCACACATCATTCTTCGTCCACATGAGACAGGAAGTCAAAAGTAGAAGTTGAGCAATAAAATAATGAAAGTTTCTAATCCACATCAACAGTCTTCAGTGCCCTCTGATGGACAAGATGTGTACTACTGCACGCCAAAGATCATCTTCACACACGCGCTCTCGTCCCAAATTGACTCTTTGTTGCATTTATTTTGTCAGTTTGTCACACTTCGTGTGTCCAACTCTTGCTCAAGAAACTGCCATCCCCCCTCCCCACATCTCTCTCACGCAGACATGCAAGCACACACACACAAATACACACACAGTGCTGCAGGGATGTGTTTAAGGCTGATAAACGTTGGGCGTTGCTGTGTGTTTGTGTGTGTGTGTGTGTGTGTGTGTGCGCGCGTGTTTGTGTGTGAGATGGGGACAGATGGTTTAAAGTGTAACTTCCTGAACATGCACACAGACGCGCACACTGCCACACACACCAGTGAAGTGTAGGATAGCTTAATGGCCAACTTCCTGCTACAGATGCCTGCGCGTACCTGTGCATGTTGCCGTTGGTGGTGAAGGTCTGCGCACAGACGCTGCACTTGTAGGGCCTTTCACCACTGTGCACCAGCATGTGGCGATCCAACGACGACGCTGAGCTCAAACATTTGCCACAAATGCTGCACGAGTGGTCCGTCGCGCCCGCGTCGGCATTGTGCTGAAACCAAAACGCATAGGCGCCGGTGAGGACGACGTCTGCCGCAGTGTCGCGCAGGCGTATGCAGCAGTCGGCCACCGTGTGGCGCTACCTGTCTGATGTGCATGGTGAGCTGATGCTGCGACTGGCAGCTCTTGTCGCAAAGTGGGCACACGTGGGTGGCGTGATCGTCTTTGGCGTCCTGACGACAGAAACAAACCGTCACGTCAACTGGTGACCGCGGGCTGAGGAACGGGACGGCGCCGCCGACCGGGCTCACCTGGCTGCGTCGTATGTTGCGGCCCGGCGGCGCCCTCGTGGCTAACAACGGCGTGGGCACCTTGCTGGGGGAGGGGCTACAAGAAGAAAAAATAAGTCACGTGCAAAACTGGCAAAACGATGGACTCCTGTGATTTTCAAAGGGGACACACTGGCTCCCTCTAGTGGGATCAGCAAAAGAAAGAAACACTCAAAGAAATGATTGCGTTTGTATTGACCTGGGCGAGGGTCCCGGAGTGACATCACTTCCCGTGTCGCCTCCTCCGTTAATGTTGCCTGTCGCCGACATCACTGCTGACATCATGGCGTTGATGGAGGACAAGTCTCCTCCACCGCCGCCACCGCCTCTATCGCCGTTCTGGAGGCTCTGTGGGCTCTCGTCCTCCTCCTTGGTGCCCTCAGGTGCATCTGGGAAGGTGGGCGGGGTAACATTATGACAGGTAAACCCTCACAAAAGTATGTATGGGACGCTTTCAACTCCAGAAGCCAATTACAAAGTAAAGAACAAATTGACGCTGGACACAACGTTCACCTTTGATGTTATTGATGTTACTCTCCTCCACTGGCTCCACCTCTTCACCGTTCATCACTGAGTTGACTCCTCCCCTTTCCTGTTCCTCTGTGGCGTTTTCCATGTCTGTGCACACGCACACAAGGTAAAAAAACCTGTCACATGACCATCATGTAAGGTCAGGGAAAGCCACCACGAGATGGCGCCTGCTTTTGGTCAGCCACACATGCTCATGACTTTCAAAATTAAAAGGTCATAAGGAACAAGTTAGAGGTCACATGTTTTTGTGGTCAGCAAGGAGCTTGCTTGGCCCTGAGCCTACTTGAGCACAGGGGACATTTTACAAGCGGACCTGCGGCACACCTGTCCACTCAAAACATGCACATGCACACACACAGTAAGTTTGGCAACAAGAGGAGGCAGAGGAGAAGAAATGATGACCATTTCCTGTTTAGCTTCCCCCACAGGAAGACGCTCTCCAGAGTTGGCCACTTCCTCTTCCAGCAATGCTTATGTGTGTCTGTGTGTGTGTATACACACATTCCATATTGGAAAGTTGGACGTTTTTTTTTTTTTCCTCCACAAAACAGAAAACTAGAACATTCATTTCTACACATTTCTATTCAATTAAAGAGGCTTACACATGCACACATTCAATTATTTCCCCTTTTAATTCCAGTTCTCATTCCTTGTTTTAGGTGCGTGAAAGAGAAATTCGGATTGTTGCTGACAACTGCCACAACGTGTGTGTGTGTGTGTGTGTCCGTGTTGCATTTCCACTGACCTGCTTGTGTCATGACAAGGCAGTAGCAGGTGCGCACACACACACACACGCACGCACACACACACGCGCACACGCACATGCACATGTCCCAGAATTGTTTTTTACATTAGCATCATTCGTCTTCAGACAGACGCACACCCGCCCGCACACCGAAGTGTCACTATTGGCTGCTGAAGTGCTCCGGCAGCAGTTTTTACAGCCGGCTGAAAACGAACAGCAACAGATGGTTGCAGGAGCAGCAGGCGGGGGATGAAGAGGAAGATGGAGAGAGCATGAAGGAGATCAGACATGCTTGTTAGGCGGAAGAAGAAGCGCTAAGAGGAAAGAGGATGCCCTACTGGCTATTTTGTCGAAGGCCCTCGCGATGGTTTTGCGCATCTGCCGCAATCCGTCAGGTGCTGGCGTGCTGCACCTGCGCCAACACGTAACACCGCTGACAGCTAAGCTCAACACCACAACATGTGGGCAAAGCATGAACTTGAAAAGTGACAAAAAAGCAATTTGGGTGAGTTCAAAACTTCTGGGCGAAGCAGCAAAATGCAGCCGTTTTGAGCCATATCTGGGGGTGGAACATGACATCACAGTTGCTTAGGTAGCGACCAATCCCGGGTCAGCTTGCAAACGTCACATGACCCAACTCCGAAAAATAGGTGATGTCTGTACAGCCGACAGCAAGTGGCAAAATGGCCGCCGCCAGACGGCTACATTTTACCGCTTGGGACGTATACCGCCAGGCTAGTCGTATGACGTTTGCCATTATCACTTAGCAGTAGCGTGAAGCTAGCAAACTACGGCTAAACTAAATGATTGCTTGAAACTTTTTTTTTATGTAATGTGACGTAGTCAGTGTCTGTGTGGGGACATAGTCGATGGGCTGCCGTGATGTTGGGTGTCAGCTAACAGTCTGAGTTTAGCATCAGACGTGGGGGAGGGGAGGATCCGGTGACCATATGTTGACTATTTATGACTGCCTAACTGTCCTCCTCCTTCTTCTCGCTCTCCATCTCACACAACATGGCACCCACACAACACACACACACTAACACATTCCTGTCCACATTCCCTGGAAACGGCCACAGGGGCCTCACTCCGCTCAAACGTTAACTTTTCCGGAGCACCTTGGACCCATCCTTGTTTTGTTAGCCACATTAGCATTTGATGCTAACAGGGCCCTAAGTACGCTGCTTTGAACGCAAAACTTTATCCTGTGAGAGTGCAGCACAAATGGCGAAGCGGTCTGCCCTGGATGGGTCACGTTCGGAGAAAAAAGGAGAAGTAGCGAGACGAGGAGGACGTGTATGAAAGCGCTAGTGTCTCCTGGCAACAGGAAGTTGACACTAAGAGGAGTCACAGGAGATCGTTTTGCTTCAACCACCTCACACTCAGCTGCCGGCCACCATCCTCCACACTCGCACTCTACTTGTAAGAATGCAAACTGCACACGTTGGGGCTTTCGGCTCCATCTCACCGGCAACTTCCTCAACTCCTCCTTTCCTCCTCCCCGTTGAATCATCTCCCTCTCTGCCTCCTCCCCCCCGCCTCCATATTGTTTTCTCGCTTACATATTGCCGCGTCTCTTTGTGCATGTGGAGTTTGGAGCCAGAGTGATAAAGTCTTGAGATATCATCAGACCTGTGTCAACTCCGCGAAGCAGCACGGGGCGGAGCGTGGGGGGGTGCAAAGGTCCACTTGATGAACCAACCGGTGTGGAAAATGTCTGCCAGCTGTCAGCCAATCAGCTCGCAGATTCCTTCACTCTGCACGCTCACACTCATTCTGTCTTTGCACACGCACGCACACGTGTGATAGCGGGTCAAAAAGTGGTGGTGATGCAAGGAAAAGTCTGAAATCAATTAATTGCTGAATCAACAACTTAGCGAATCTCAAATGAATTGACAAAAAAGCCATTGTTGGATGTCAGAGCCAACATTTAACTCACCAAATGAATTGATAATTAATATAAGCATCTTTTGATGTACTACTCCAGCCCACGTGTGTGTGTGCGCGCGCGCGTGTGCCTTGTGAGCCTATGAATGGTAGTAGGTGGAGCCAAACAAGCCTGTAAAAATCAAGCAGTGTGAAGGGGGGAAGAGCGCGGAGCCAGCCACTCACATTTAACTCAGAAGGAGAGACAAGAAGGGCAGGGCAGGGCGGGGCACAAGCACGCTGGCAGTGGCGGAAGGCGATGGAGGGCAGGAATAATTTGAACAAATATTTACCTTCAAAGAAAGGCTCACTTGCTTCTTTGGGATGCGGCTCCACGACCGCTGATCACACTACGGGAAGAACAGACAAATGCGTCAGTACAACACAAACATATACAGGTGTGAAGACACACCCGGGGGGCGTGGCATGACCAGAAAGCAAACCAAAACAGTTAAAAAGTCCTTTATTGATGATTTTGTTGAACACGTGACCACAAGGCCATGAACGAGACAACAACGCTGCTGGGTTAGACGACCAACCGGAGAACGCAAAGACGATAATCTGGATGGAGGGATGGAGGGCAAGTGGAGAGGATGGATTTGGGGAGGAGAGCGAGATTAAGAGCTTAGCGTCGGGCTAATTACAGCACGTCAAGATGGACAAAAAAACATGAGGGGCATCTTTACGCTGACCTAAGTGGCTAGTCACTAGCTTGAAAAAACGGTGACACTCGTGTTGAGCTAAGAGACTAGCCGCTAGTGTGAGAAAAGTGAGCTTCACGCTAAGCTAAGCGGCTAGCCTCGAGCAAGAGAAGCTGCTGCTGACTACAAGTTTAGACTTGATTCTCAGCACCGGCACAACGAGAGTAAAAGAAGAATGTATTGCTCTTGTTCCCTAACTGGTAGAATGTCTTTAGGACAGCATGTGATGCTAACACCAAAAGCAAGGATGTTGTGTATGCAAAGTGTTGTTAGAAGGAGAAGTCTGCTCATGACAAGAGGAGAGAAAAGTACCCCCCCCCCTCCTCTGCTGAGTGTTCAGATGGCCGCAGATGCTGCAAAGTTGTAGTACCAGGAGAAGATTAGGAATGTTGTTGGGATACACCAGGCCAGCACGGACATGCCAGACACATGCGCGAGGAGGAGAGAAGAAGGAAGTAAGGCAAGATGAGGTGAAGAGAAGAAGGAAGATGAAAAAAGGGATAATGGAAAGATGGGAGGAAAATGCAGAGGAAGCTGAAGCAAGGAAGGAAAGATATGATGAAAGAAGCACAAATAAGAAGGTAAGATGAAAGAGGACGAAAAGAAAGAAAAAAAAGACAAAAACAGGAAAGAAGGGACATTTCCACATCATCAACAACATCATCATCATGTGCAGCAAGTGTGGGCTGAATAGCGAGCGGGAGGAACGGAGCGGCGCGATTCACGAGAAGAATCCGGTCAGACCAGTCAAACGGCGTTGGAGTTGCGCTGCGGCCGATTGGCTGATGCGACGCCCCGCCTACAGCAAGTCTGCCTGTGATTGGCTCATGCACACCCAAGCATTGTCTCCTGGGGTAACTTCAAAACTATTTGTTTCTCTTGGAACCACTGCTCCCAGTACGTGGATGCCGACGTTTCTTTTTTTTGCCAATCAGATTTCAGCCTCGACGTGTTGCCGTGTCAGTAAAATATGATCGCATTTCAAACTCGCCGTGCACACTGAAACAATGTGTTACAACAAAATTCAACTAGTAAAAACACCTTTGTGTTCATGTGTTCACATCTGCACAAACGACCACATTGAGTGTTGAGCCCGTCCCCACTTGACACTTACCCACAATGCATCCTTCTCTTGACAGTGGCACCACAAACACAAAGTGAACTTATGAAGTGATGGATGGATAAAGGGCACCTGATAACGTTGGTCATTAAAGACCAGCACTGATGTCATCGTTAGCATCATCAAGAGGTGGCCGACGTGTCGCTTGCTGTATGACGACAACACGTGTGCACTGGCACCCAACGTGCGGCCTTCTGTCATTACGCACATGCCGCGACCGTTTGCGTGTGTGTGGGGGGGGCTACACATTGAGCAGCTGTCTCGCTCTCACGCACGCCGACAGGTGCCGTAGACAGCCTCGACGCATGCCAACGGATGCTAACAGGTCCCCTCCGACATAAATCTACTCCAGTGCTTGACCTTTTTCATCAATGCAAGACAATTGCGACAAGCTTTCTATTTCATAACTGGAATCACACGCTAAGAGATGCTAACGTGTCCGTGCCAACACTCCCATATTTGTCAACAAAGCAAAACGGCATCTTCACAAAATTCACGGCTAGACTTGATGCGGGCGCCGCACAGCTGCACGACAAGGCACACATTCATGTTCGACAGCTGCCACAAAGACGCCGCCTGCGGATGCGCAAGCACAATCAGCGTGTGTGCGCATGACTGTGATCACACACATCAGCACGAATGTGCGTCATCCACGTGGATATGAGAGTCTGCAGGGGGCGCTGTTACTAAGCATGTCAATCATTACGGGCCGGGCGGTCATGTCACTTCCTGCTGGACCTTCAAAGCAAACAAAGATGCGAGTGGGAGTCGCTGATTGCAGGCACCATGAGTTCAAGTTCCGCATATGACAGTGTGCATGTGACCAAAACAAAAAACAAAAACAAAAAAAAAGCAAAGATGCGCTAACAACAAGATGGAGGATGCAATATTCACTTGAGTAGCGCTCCCTTCTTGTCAATCCTCACTTCCTCTTCCTGTTTGCCCGCCATCTTGTCTTTGAGCGAGTGGCCGCGCAATACTCAAGTACGAGGCGGCGCTGTCGATTTTGATACTACATTTTCTGACGGATGTTGCCAACCAAGCCAGTAAGCCAATCACGATTCAGTTCTGTTCCTGCAATTTTTTAAATTTACAATTTGGAAGTAATAACGAACGGCTGAATTGAAGATTAGCATCATCAGCCTTTCCGTAATGTCTTCCGAAATGTGGATGTTTTTTTTCTCTCCTTGTTCATCACCTCACATTGCTGTCAAGTGAGTCATCTGAAAAAAATACGTCAATTATGTTTTGAAATCTTTGTTCAATACAACACACATCAATCTAGCCCCGCCCCCACCGTGTCGCGCACACACCGAGACCAAGATGAAGTGACGACATCGCTTATCAGCGCCGCAGAGTTGCTGAAACAACACGCTGGCATCCTTCACTTCCTGTCTGAAAAGGAAGCGGGAAGTGTCGGGGACACGCTTTGTTTCTTCTTCTCGTTTTCCCCCCTCCCCACCCCAACATGGCAACTACATTACCCACAAACCCCTGCTGCTGCCAGCTTCAGTCAAGATGCTTGCAAAGAGAAAAAAAAAAGTTCTCAAGGAGGATGCAACCGTCTTAAAGTGAGCGCGTTACAACTGGCCTCAGTGTGTGTGTGTATGTGCGCTGGGGCGTGGTCGCAAACCAGGATTCAGTTAGGTGAAGAAAAAAAACTGTGCGCCTCCAGGCAACACACACACTCTTTTGCCTGTGTGGGTGTGTGTGTGCGTGCGTGCGTGTGAGAGAGAGAGCGAAAGAGAGAGAGAGGAGAGAGAGAGTTCCCCTTGGGAAGTCAATTGTAATTTGGACAAAAAGTTGAATGGCGTTTGTTTGCCGCACCTACAGCATAACACCTGAGACCACACCCACTTTCACACGCATACACACACACACACACACACACACACACACACACAAAGACCCCCTTTGTCTCACTCACATACATATACATAGGGCTCGTTGCCGAACTTAAAAATGTACATTACAAAGAACGGCATTGAGTACGTCTCACCCACGCACGCTTGCTATAATATTGATTATGAAAAGCGTAATATGTCGTCCCATGACAAATAGGCAACGTTGTCATGGTCCCAATCGCAACTTATAACGTCGTGGCTACATCAAAACGTAAGCATCGGCGTATGTGCACGCGTGGAGTGTGGGGGCATGCTGGGCCTGTGGTTGCCATGGTAACAAGGTGTGTCCCGTGTTTGTAGAACAAACAATGGTACCTTTTGAGTGGAGGGAGGGGCTGCATGTGCATGCATTCCTCTTCTTTTCTGCCTGCGTGTTCATCACTGATGTCGCCAGCAGACGTGTGTGGGAGATTAGCGAGCGAAAAGCCGATTAGGCTATTTGAGTACAAGACAATCAACAGGTGACACACCGGTGGCAACCCCGCTCAATACATCCAATCAATCGATGGCAAAAAAGTATCCAGAAGGTCCCTTCCTCCCTTCCTTGCGTTCGCTCGCATCATTAACCTTGCCAAGGCTCACTGTGAGTTTAGCAGATAGCGACGCAAAAGTTTCTGCTCAGATGACCTTTCAATCTCACTCTGGTGCCCATCTTGCCGTTGGGACAGTTTCATTTAGAATCAAGTGTATGTTTCACTCGTGCCGTCAGCAGCCAGCTGCCAAAAGTGTAGAGTCAGCAGTGACCGGCGGGGGGGAGGAGCAGGGAGGCTGGATGCTACTTGATGAGCGCTTCGACTCTTTGCCGCGCCTCCGAGCCCAGTGGTTTGACTCCCCGGGCCGGAGCGGGCGAGTCGCATGGAGGTCGGACCTGTTGCGCCGGATGCCTGACGCGCCGCAGGCTCGGTCGCCGCGCTGGGGCGTGGCTCCACGGCAGTGCCGATAAGCGGCGTTGATACACGCCGAGGAGCGCTCACCTCCCGCCGCTGCAAATCAAGACGTATTTACCGCCGGGGCAAAGTCCGAGCTGTGAAAGAATGTCAGAGTGGACGAGGGGGGAGGGGGAGGGGCCAGCTCAACTTGATCTGTTTGCTTGAGCGACGGCGGCCATATTGACCACTGTCAACTTTACCCGCGACTGGCTTCACAAACACATCTTTATAGAGTGTACCTTGAGAGTTCCTAAAATGAGTTTTGTTTTGAACTTTCAGATTGGTGTGGGAGCTTCCGGCACATTTTGTTACAATTTAAAAAGCTGCAAGCTGCTGCACCTCCTGCAGAACAAATTAATACAGAGGTTGTTTTGTAAATGAAAACCAAGGCGGCTTTTGATGCTGTGTGGTATTATGGGTGCAATGTATCTTGGGATGCGTTGCTTCTTTAGCGACTTTTCATAGTGGCGCAGAAAGGCCACGCGATGAAATCTTCGCTTCCTGTTTAGACTGCATTTCCCTTTTCCTTTCATTCCTCCTGATGTTGCTTGTGGATTTGACTTTGATACTTGTGTGATGGCTTGAGTGTTTTAGCATCACTGAAAGAATTTATTTTAAAATTGCTTGGTGGCTTCTAGAAAGTTCGCAACGCGGCAGGTGACTTCTAGAAAGTTTTTAAACCTGATTGCATCAGTGGTAGACTTTGAGGGTTGCAAATGGATGAGTGCATCACCTGTTGCCGTGACGACATCTAGCCGACACAACGGATCACAGAAAAAGAAAAGACTTAAGGGGGGAGCAATGTGTTCCAGGCGTAAAAAAAAAAAAAAAAAGACGCTGACGAGCCATTTGCTACGACGTGTCACAACCCGGGGGCCCCACCTATATAGCCCCCCCTGCACCCCCCCCCCCCCCCTCCCACTCAACCTCCTCCACACTTGGTTGCCTGCAACACTCATGACACACAAGTGCATGGATGCAGGAAGTTATTTGCACTTTCTTCAAGTTTGCCCTAGCCTGCACCTTGCACTTCTCCTCCCCCGCCTCCTCCCCCCTCGCCATCTTCCCTCACCCGCTAGGGGGCTGTGGGGCTGGGATGAAACCTAATCTTATCTAAAAAAAGGCGCCTCTATAAATAGCGTCTCACACACACAACGAAACACCAGCAGCGGCTAGCATCTATACTTTTGGCCGTTTGTTTGTCAGCACATTTCAAAGAAGACCAGTAAAGTTAGACATCAAGTTCGTAGCGGCGCTCACGTGATTCCCGGCGTGTGTGTTAACATGAGGTTAATGTGTAAACAGTGAGTGTCTCAGAGGGACCATGAAAGCTTTTAATTAGCTTCTTGACTTTAGTCCCCACTGACATACACGGCGCACTGAAACTATTAACACACACACACAGGCAGGCAGGCGCGCACACACACACATAGAGCAATGTGACGTATAATGGAGTGGATGCGCTTTAAGTCCCCACTGAAGAGTGGGCTGTGGCATGCAGCCCCGCCTCAAAGTTGAAGGGTTCCAATTAGGGCCGTAACAATTAAGTCATTGACATTGACTGAAAACAATTTGGTGTGAATGTGAGCCCAAATATTGATTCAAACAGCGTCTCCATGAGCCCAGCGAATATTTGACTCGCGCGCGCTCACAATGCAGGAGGCGGCAGCGGCGCACAAGACGCTCTTTGTGCTTTACGTATGTTGGAGAACATGACGGCGAGGCCCGCCTCTAGGCTAGTCAGAAGGAAGCATCCTCTGGTCGCCACGGCGCCCAGGAATTCCCAGCGCTTTGATGTTTTGATTGGCGCTCCTCCCTCCCACACGTGCGCATGCGAAGAGACAAAGTGTGCGGCACCAGTGGACGGGCAAGTTAGAGGGCGAGAAGCGGAGACGATCATCTGTCTACAGCCCAACGCGACTCTGCTGACTTTGTTGGCAACAGTGGAGGAATTCCATAGAAACAGCTCAAAATGTTTTAGTATCAGAGCATCACTGGAATGCTAACATACTAGCTTCTGTGGAACAATTCTGGCATCGTTTCAACATGTCAGAGGGTGACTTCTAGAAGTCTAGTTGCGTGTTTTAACATCAGCAAAAAACTTCTCAAGCATTTGAGTGTTAGCATCAGTAAAAGACTTCTGGGAGATTTTGTGGATGCCAACATGTGTGCATCAGTGCAAGAATTCCAGAAGCATCTCAACATCAGTGGGTGACTAGAAACACGTGTGTTCACATCAATACAAGACTTCTGGGAGGTTTGAATGTGTGTTGGAAAAAGTGGAAGACTTCTATTTTAAATGTCTCAACATGTTTTAGCAGCTCTGGACAACTTTCAGTGGGCAGCTAACATGTTAGCATTAGTGGGAGAATTCTGGAAGCATCTCAACAAACATCAGTTGATGACGTCTGTAGAGTTTTAAAAATCTAGTTGCATCTCAATGTTTCTAAACTGTTTAAACTGATCACTATTATTCATCTTATTTTCTTGAGTCATGCGTTATGTCAAACATCCCTTTTGCTGTCCATCTGGACACATAATCGCCATCTTCATTGTCATCATCATCCTCATCATGAGAACAACAACCTAACATCACGATCCTAACACTAACAGAGGTCCAACCAACCTTCACTCCTGCAGCACATATAGACATGTTAAATACATAACTTAAAAAAAGCACAAAAAATTATTGCCGTGACGTCATAGGCATAATTTTGATGTCGTGTTCTAACAAGTTAACTGCAAAGTTACCGAGGGCGGTCGCAAAAGTCCTCCTCAACTTCTTGCAGCTGTCAATCATTGACTCACTCAGATAAGACACGCCGGTGACGTCATGACGCCTCACACACGGCCAGCATCCTCCTCCGCGCAAAGCTAAGCTAGGCTAAGCGGCCAACGAGCTAGTCGAAGTCAAGATGCCTGAAAGAGTGACGAGCACGCGCGAATCAACGTGCAAAGTCAACGAGGAGGCTGTGCGCGTGCGCGTGTGCGAGATGGTAGCGCGAACACGGGGGGAGGGGGAGGATGCAACAGGCGTCACGTCAACGGAGACGCTAAAAAGTGTCGAAAAGGCGTTGAAAAAGTGAGCAAAGCACCACAAAAGCGACGCTTTCCGCCCCCAATGGCGACATTCGACGGCTGGCCGTCGCCTCGGCGAATTTTACACGATAACGAGGCTCACTTTCTTGATAAATTTGTCTGGGCAAGGTCACAGCACCACTGTACAGCTAGCAGCTGTTAGCCACGACGTGAGCGGAAGCGGAGCCGTGTCCCTCCAAAGTACAACAGCAGTACAAGAGGAGAGAGGAGTTCAGTATACATGGTTGTACGAGAAAAGCTATTAAGTGTCATTGTTTTTAAGTTTCGTAACTAACGTGCACCTCTAATCATATTAGTGTTGTTAGGGGATGATGAACGGCTAAAGTACGCGACCATCGTCAGATCACACATGGAAGACAAACGACGTAACCCGAGCAGCAACGACGAGTGACATCCTTGCTACGCGAAAGCAAAACGTGTCAAATGTGACTCAAGGTCCCCTCAGAAAGTCGTCCGGTCCACGATTCGAGCGTTTCTCCAGGCCCGAACTCAACAGGTGGCTTTACTTTGAAAGCGACTGCAGGACGCCTGCGCTCTGCTTGCCGCTGGCCTTACGGTGGCGTTTGCTAGCTTTACACATGGCCACTAACTAAGTGACTGGCAAACAGCGAGGCTCCGACCAAAGTGCACCCGAGATATGGATGCTCGCCTCCGGCAGCCAGCACACTTTGACCCCACCCGTACCGCCCTCCCCGCGGCTAAAAGCTCTCGACGACGACCCCCTGCACCCCCAACCCCTTCCCAAAGTTTGTCTCGAGAGTGCGAAAAGGCTCGAACGAGCTTCAAAGTGAGGCGAAAGAAGGAGGAAGGGAGCCAGCCGCGCTGAATTCCACCGCTTGGATGCGCATCAAACTAGGAAGCAACGCGGGGAGGGAGTCGAAATGCTCGCTCGCCATCTTAAAGTTGACTTGGCACACGGCAACAAGACAACAAGCAGCCGACAAGTCACAAATAACACACTCGTCGAACACCAAGCGCCTCAAAAAAGCACAAGAGCAACACTTACGTTGGACTTTGTTGGGGTTGGGCTGCTTTCGCCGAGACATCGTGGCGGCCGAGGATGACGATGAAGAGGATGACGATGAGGAGGAAGAAGATGAAGGCAATGACGGCAGAGAGGCTGCAAAGTTGATCCGAAGAGGAGACGAATCAAAATGGCGTTTCCGAAGGGATGTGCAAACTTGGACAAACTTTACTCCGGCTTCTCCTCCTCCTCCTGGTGCTCTTCCTCCCTCCCCCTCCTCTTCCTCCCCCTCCTCTTCCTCTCTCTCTCTCTCTCGCTCTCTCTCTCGCAAGTCACTCGAGTCAAAAAGACTCGATGAAGATTGTTGTGTTCGAGTCCGTCGGCCTCTCCTCTTCTTCCTCCTCCGTGTGTTTCTAAAGCCGCGCACTAAAGCCCATCACGTGTTTGTGTGTGTGAGTGTGTGTGTTGCGCGCGCGTGTGTGTGTGTCTCCAAGGGGACGTGGCCATCAAGCATCTCTGTGCACGCGCACGCGCCCGCTCGCGGGAGGCTTCTTCCTCCTTTGCGCGCACGCGCAGCCAACCAACTTTGAAACTGTCGCTTGACGAGTCGACTTTCGTCTACTCCCCCCCCACCGTGCCTCCCCTTCGGCTGCGGTGGCCAAACGAGCGAGCGCAGCATCCGAAGAGCGAAAAGTCTCGCGAGACTTTTTGCGAGAGGATGTGTACGAGTAGGATGCTAACGCTCTGGCCTAACTTAGCTTAGCTTGTAGCTTAAAACTTCAGGAGCTTCTCGTGTTTAACAACTTTTAAACCTCTGAGTAATTAAAATTAACATTTTGTAGGAAATTATTGATAATTTAAGCCCTGGGAGGTGAGAAAACAATGTTGTATTTGTTAGTGTTGGGATTGTAAATAGTCAGACAAGTTAAATCTTTTGACATTAAACCCATAATATCAGGTGTTTGTTCTTCTTTACAAACAAATAATGTTTCGCTAAAATTGATTTGACTATATTAGTGTGTTTCGTCATGCTTTTATTTAATTGAGTCACTGTTACTTAGACATTCATTGTTTGTACTTGATTAGTCTGATTTGAAATAGTCGTCAACTAAGACAAGTTTGTGTGTTGCGATTTTAACAGAAAAAACTTGGACCAGAAGACATTGAACTAGTGTTTCTTAATACAAACATGTAATATATTTGACTGTAAGTGTGTCCCAGGGTGGCTCGGTGATGCACTGGTTAGCATGACCGCCTCACAGTTAGGAGGGTGCGGGTTCGATTCCACCTCCGGCCCTCCCTGTGTGGAGTTTGCATGTTCTCTCCGGCCCGCGTGGGTTTTCTCCGGGCACTCCGGTTTCCTCCCGCATCCCAAAAACATGCTTGGTAGCCCGATTGAGCACCCCAAATTGACCCTAGGTGTGAGTGCGAGTGCGAATGGTTGTTCGTCTCTGTGCGCCCTGCGATTGGCTGGCAACCAGTTCAGGGTGTCCCCCGCCTACTGCCCGATGACTGCTGGGATAGGCTCTAGCACGCCCGCGACCCCCGTGGGGACAAGCGGTACAGATAATGGATAGATGGATGTTAGTGTGTCCCATAACTTCTTCTCACTTCTTAAATGGCTCAATTGTGTCATATAATGTGTTCTAATCTTGACTGAGACCCGATATACACACAAAGACAATCAGGCCGTTCTCCTTCCTTTTCAACCAAGGACGACAAATGGCTTATGTCTTCTAAGAATATAAATATGATCTCATTTTTAATCTTCAAGTCAGGGCTCCATTACAAAAAAAAAACAACTTCAAAACTTCGAAGAATGGAAAAATCTTTACGTGTGTTCGTGGCCTAATTTGAAAGTGAATTAAGGGGTTGTAGTATCATGGAAGGTGTACTTCCCAGTTTGGCCACTGGGGCAGCGCTCTGGGATAAACTGCAGTATGCATGTTTTGCGATCCAAGTATCTGTGTGCTAAATTTAAATGTGCTCTCTCCTGCCTTCCCTCAAGGCCTCCAGGACCCGCCAGGCTGCTACTGACGATGGCGACAAAGATGGAGGTAGGTGGAACTTGTCAAAGTTTGTTTAAGGCTATGTTCCAAATCACTCCCTACCCATGATATCGTTGCCTGATATAGTGAGTCAGCCATTTTGCAGTGCTGCGATTAGTGGTTATCACCTCTTTAGTGACCTCAGTGTATCCCACAATTTTTTGTAAAGTAGACAATGATAAGACCACAAAAAATTTGTTTAAAGTTTGATGATGTGGAGTGGGAGAGCCCCAATCTCCTACCGCACTCCCACCCTCATGAGGCCCCTGGAACAACAAGGTGAAGTCGTGGAAGCGCCGGGGAAGGAGTGGCGTGCGTCTCGAGCACCACAAAGTGTGTGATGTTATTTATTGGCCGGTCGCCATGGAGATGTTGCCGAGGAGCCAAGCATCGGCCGCAACGGCCTGGACTCATCCATTCGCACCCCAGCCAGGAGGAGTTTGGGGCTGTTGGAAATGGCTCCCCCGGCCACCTTGAAGTTGGAGGGCTCTGTCTTTGTGAGGGCGAAAAAAAGCCTGAGGTGTGATGCAGTTGAAGCGCTGCCTGGAAATGCGCAAGTAGCTCTAGGAGGAAGCTCCTGACATCCTCTTGCTACCCTCGCCAACAACGCACCTGATTCAAATGATCAGCTCATCAACAAGCTTTGCAAAAAGCCTCATAATGATCCTGATTTGAATCCTCTAAAAGAGGCTGGATAGGGGCTCTTGAGGAACGGACTTTGGCAACCTTTGTTTAGGATTTAAAAAAAAAATCTTTTTGACCCTTTTCTTAATTCATCTTATTTGTTTTTAAAGCGGGTTTGCCAGTTTTTTTGTTTGAAAATGCCTTATATTAGTTTAAGTATTCTTATTTTTTTTCATGTATGTGGCGTGTTTGTGCAGTACAAGGGTTGAAACTATTGTAGCCTGGTTGCAAAAGAGGTGAAAATGAAAGACACGGCCCTCCTCCCCTGCTACAATTGCTCGGCTTCCATTGGAGCGGGGAGGTCAGATGACAGCGACCCCTGTTGGCAGTGTCGGGACGACGAGCTTGAGCGCGCACCACCGGCTGCAGATGCGGGGAGGGCCTGCAAAACCGGTTTCCAAAAGGTGACGGATGATTTGCAGCGAACACTTGTTTGCCTGCCAGCCGGCCCCTCAACTCTGGTACTGTTCTAAAAGCAACAGTTCGCCATGCACAAGCGTGTGTGTCTTCACTTTTGCCCCAGCTGTCCGTCAGCTGGAACCTTTGCTCCGTTCCGCTTGTCAGGAGCGGGACAAAGATTACCTATCACTACTTGGGATGACGCCAACTGCGTGTAGTGACAACGTGCAGCCGCTAGGGGGCGTTTTGTCGCAATCCAAAAATACTTCACATCACTTTTTACTCTTCGACGATGAGCATAATGAGAATAAGTAACTTTAGTCTAAATAATAGAGCTTACATCAACAATCGTCAGTTAACGCTGTAATAATTTAATTCGATTAAAAAAAAAATCACAAACTTACATAAACACGCAAACATTGGCGAAGATACGACTATCGTGAACTCTAGTGGTGAAAATAGGACCTGCAATATGTGCTAAGTGTAGTACGTACACGTTTGGCTGGCTATGTGAACAGCATAGCTTGCCTTTTTGTGTTTGTGTGGTTTATGTAAGAAGAGTGTCAAATGGACGTCCACGCAATCCAAAGAGTTTTGTTCTAAAGTGAGATGCGAATTTTGACTGAACAAAGCAGTACTCTCAAAAGAACAAGTTCATGATGATGCTTTTGACTTTGCTTTATTGTTAGATGAGCAAGAAATGCATTAGAGCAAAAATTGGTTGAAGAGAGAAACAATCACTTGGTTTGTGGAGGCATTTTTCGTCCAGGTTTCCTCGAGGCGATAAGGACCGAACTAACAGAGACCAATTTTGTCAACACATACAAAAAAAAAAAAAAAAATCAACTTCTCAGGATAAAATCTTTGGAATTCTTAGGGAAAATGTTCGGTTGTACTCAACTGCAGTCAGAATTTTGTTAGACTAATTTTTGTCATCATGCTGCGACTTTGATTAAAGAACAGATTTACTGTCACCATTTTTCCAATATCATTCCGATTATTGGCGACTGCAAAAAGCGTGCGGGAGAAGCCAGCGTGGGACCTGTCGTTTGTGCCCATCTCAAAGTGAGACATGTTCATCGTCAAGCTTCTCTTCAACTGTGAAATTTATCTTTCCCCAAATCTGCAAAAAAAAAGAAGGAAAATAGGCTATAAAATAACAAACCTTTTTTGTAGCAACTAGAAGAAAAAAACTAAAGCAACTAAAAGAAGAATATCATTGACTTTGGGCTTTTCTTTACCTCGCACAGATTGCCGCAGGACATGACGGCCACCAGGGTGCGCATTCCGCTTACTTGCGGGATAAAGGACTCCTTCCAGTTGAAGGAACCTTGAGGTTGGATGATGCTGAAACACACACAAACACACGCACACATAAACATACATGAAGAGCGAGGCGGGCAGCACGGGAGCAGATGTGTGTACTTGTAGAAACGTTTCCTATTGGCCATGACTCGGGGGCCCTCCATGCCCAAGGTGACGTTGTAGAGAGGGAAGTTGAAGGTGTTGACGAAGGAGATAGTGACAAACATGTCCTGTCCAACCGCTTGGATTCCGCTCACCTGCGGGGCGACGCCACACCGCCATCAACTGGCAGTCCTGTCTCACCTTGCCGTGACGTCGTGCGTTACCTCCAGCTGGAGGTTGGGGCCCTGCAGGTAGACCACCTTCAACACGTTCAGGTACATGGTGTCCTCGCGACCCACCAGCGTGAAGGCCAGGAAGCGCTGGAAGCCCAGGTTCTTCAGGTAATCCTGAGCCTTGATCTTCAGCACCATGCGCTCGGCTGGACGGAAGCGAGTCAGCTTTAGCGTATCGAAACGTGCCTTCATCCACGAGGCACAGTACACGTTAGTCAGACTCACTCTTGTTGGGTGGCACGGTGACCTCGACGACCTCATCTTTGAAACGATTGGACAGCACGCCCGTGTAGAAGATGACGCTGCACGTCACCAGGGCTTTGGCCATTTGGGCTGTGTCGCTGTTGTTCTGGATCTCCACAACTAGGTCCACGTCCTTGCCCAGCTCCGCCTGACGGAGGAAGACATGTTATAGGGGAGCTCACCACAAGACGCACATTTGCGCAAGGCACAAAGACCTTTTCGACGGAGAGCGTGCATGTGAGTAGAGAATCGGTGTCTGGTGGAACGTCGTCTCGCTGCAAACCGAAGCCCTGGGCAGTCACCATGGCCTTCTTCTCATCAGGACTCCCTACACATGCACGTGCTTGAGCGAAGCCCGTGAGGCCGGCTGGGCCGGAATCAGGGGTCGTCACCTTCGGGGTACTTGTACGTGTACGTGACGTCGTCGGGGGCGTCCACCAAGATGTGCTTGGTGAAGAGTCCTGTTCCCACCAGCCTCTTGTCCACGTAGGTGGAAATGACATTGCCGTATTTGTCGTGGGTCAAGTAGACGACGTCGCTGTTCACCTGCAAGGAGGGGGGGCAACACGCTGACGTCAACCACCCAAAGACACCAGAAGTGCTGCGGCCGGACTTGACAGCTGACCTCGGCAAAAATGAAGGGTCCGTCGTAGGAGTGGCCCACAATACCCTCCTTGATGGCGATCACAGAGGCGGGGCCACAGCGGTAGAGACCTGATGTCACAAGGGAGACTCAGGTCTTCAGCTTCCACTTTGAAACGAGTGCCGTGTTGTCACAAAAATCCAGCGTGTCACATGACGTCACCACCGCCAACCTACCGTCGCTGGTCTCTTGGGGGGTGGCGTCCACCACCTGCCAGCCGCTCAGTCGGGGGGGCAAGTCGGGCCGCTTCATGTAGACCTCGTTCCAGCAATGGTAGTTCCTGCACAGACATTGCCCGTTTTTTCAGTCAGTTCGGGAGTAAAATGGTTGCCTCTCGCTGTCGCCACGTGGTACCAGATGGAGTCCTGCGTGTTGCGCTCGTCCGCCGATCCATCAGCCTTGAAGATCAGCTCGATTTTCAGGTTGCCGTTGTTGTCGTGAGCCGAGTTGAAGTTGGAGATGATTCTGGCCGGGATGCCCAGGCAGCGCAGGACTGCAAAAAGAGCCATTATTGTCATTGCCACAGTGGGCGTTACCGTGGAGACAGATGGAGGGAGCATCAAGGAGGGTCTCCCTCTGGCAGTTGCTCTTACATGTGTTGAAGACTCCGGCGAAAACCCAGCACTGGCCGTAGCGCACGGGAGTCCCCGTGTTGGCGTACTGCAACAGGATATTCACGCTGCCCGTCCACAGGGTGGGCGCCGTGCCTCCAGAAAAGTTCTCACTCCAGTTGCCCATCACGACGCCGTTTTCATCCTGAGCGTTAATCTGCCATAGGGAAGGTCAAACACACGCCTCAATAGGTTAAGCCACAGAAGGCGAAAAGCTATGTGAAAACATGTTGGAGCTCACCAAGGCAGAACCCATCCGGACCATTCTGATGGCGTCGCCGCGGTTACGGATGGGCATGCGGCAGGCGTCCAGGATGTAAATACACGCATCCAAGACGCCCCGTTCAAACTGCAAAGACATGCCAAATGTTGTTAGTTAGCTTATGAGCATATTAGCCAATTTACTAACACACCTGTCCATAGACCCAGTCGCGACTGAGCAAAGTGTCCTTGGAGCCCATGTAGATGGCGCCGGTGTCGTTGAGAACGTACTCCAGCCGTCCTTGCTCGTCCGGATAATACACGGAATCCTCTGCGGGCGGACAAAGACGAGGTCAAGCGTCCAAGAAGGAGGAAGGCGGCTAGCAACTAGCTAACCCACCACTATTCCAGCAGTTGAAGAGGATGTAACAGTCGGTGGCCGGGTTCCTCTTGGTGCGCTGCAAGCCTCTTCTGGACACGATGGTGACATACATTCGGAACTTCCCCACGATGGTGTCGGCTTGTGGGGTGATTCCCAACATCAGCCACGAGCCCTGGGAGTCCACGATGCGACCTGGCCAGCGACCCCGACGCCGCGTGCCGAACGTCACCCTCTCCAGGGTGCGCCGAGGGATGGAGGGCTTGGAACCTGAAGACGGAGGAACTCACGATGGGTCTCACGTCTTAACCTTCAACAAATTGAAGCGGTCGACATGGAAACGCACCGATCAGGAACTCCAGCTGGAACTGGTCCCTGGCTGTGACTGGTCGAGAAAAAGTGACGTGAAGGAGGAACTCCTGTCCCCGGCGGATCACCAGGTGCTCGGTATCATAAGCTTGGGTTCGATGCTTGGGCATGTTGATCTCCTTGCACATGTTGACATCCTCCACACTCAGCGGCCCTCCCCGCCCTCGCGGGTCCAGCTCGTCGTCAAATTCCACTTGGTCCTCAATAAAAGCTTCGAATACGGGGAAATCATCTCCATTATTCCCCAGGTTGTTGGTGGACGGCTGCGGGGACATTTTAGATTTTCTTTCTGCGTGCTAAGTTGGAATTACTTTTGAAGCGCAGGCCTCATACTCACCGCCTCGTTGTAGCGCCCCGTCGTATTCATACTGGCCGAAGATGCAAAGAGGATGGAAGACAAGCTGAGCAAAAACAGACACCAGCTCAAAAGTCTGGTTGTGACAACAGCATCTTGAAGCTCCTTTAAAAAGCCAAGTGACTTCCTTCTTTCCAAATAGTCTCACTTCCTGTGACCTCGAGCGTCCCGCGCGGAGGTCACTGTGACATGTTCGAGTGAGTAACTTCCTGTTTTGTCGGACGGTCCAAGAAGCACATTGGCACGGGGTGGCATGGTGCTCAAGTGGGTTGCGCGTCTGCCTCGCTGTTTTGCCGGTCTGGGTTCTTCGGAATGTGGACTCTGCAAACGTAGCACGTTGTTAGGTCCTCCTCAGACGAGCTTCCACAGTACATACATACTATACATTGCTAATAATGACTGTGGGGCGCAGCTCCTCACAGCATCCCCAATCTAACCCTTAATGCGGAGTGTCAAGCAGGGAGGCATCAGGTTCCATTTTATAGTCTTTTGGCATGACTCATCCGGGGGATCACCCACGACCTCCCAGTCTCAGGGCGGACACTCATACGACAAGGCCACTGAGCTCATACGTTGTGGCCGAGCTCAAGTGAGTACCCCAACCATTTGCAGAAGAGCCACAAAGTTCAGATGTGACTTCAGGGCACATTTTGCCAAAAAACTACTGAAATTAGCAGTAATTGTAAAGAAATATTATTTTTCCACCATGATGAAGATGTCAAATAGAGGAAAAACTTGCCTTGAACTAGAAGTGAAAATCTTGACTGAAGAAAGTTGAGGAAGGAAGTGGAAGGTCACCACGAACAGACCAAAAGAAAAAGCAGAAAAGCCTTTTGGATGCTCAGTCAGCACAACAACACCTGATGAAGCAGAGTGTCATGAAGATGTCAAGCAGAGGTCACAAAGTGAGGTCCATGACGACCCGCAGGCAGGTCACCACAAACATGGACCATCCTTCCAGGAAATTCTTCCAGAATCACATGAACATCGGGAGTTTGTAGTGAAAAAATGATTGATATGAACGAACAGGCCTCACGAACAACAACAAAACATGCCAGAAGCCAAACTATGAGATTTTATCAGGATGCTTCACTTCTGCTTATGCGTCTTACTTTAGCGCCACTAGAGGGCGCTAGACACCCCCTTTGAGGTGAACAGAGGCACAGGCCCTGGAAGGCTTCATAGTTGTATGACTATAATAATCATATGCCATGGATCGGATATATGTGTATGTGGGATGTTTGAAAGTCATTTTTAATGTCATATGTCGATGTACAATTTAAAAATATTTTAGCTGCTGAGATAATAAAATGTGGTCAGTGGCATAACCCTAAAAATAATAATGACGCGTTACACTTCCTCATTTGAAAGATTTGGATTTGATTGAATTTTCATTCTTCAGCTAACACCAAAGTGGAAAAAAGTAGTAAAGAAAAATATACAATTTGAAGGGGTGGAAAGAGGCAAAATATCTACGATGAAAAAAGATTGGTTGAAAAAAGTCCAGTTCATTTCCCCGAATACATTTTTTTATATTCTGTTTGATATTTTTGTTGTTGTGTAACAATAATCATCATAGAGAATAATAATCGTGACATGACGCATGATGGAAATGCGGCGAATTGAAATGACGCACCCCCCCAATCACGTCATGTTCAAATGAAGGCCTTTTTTCAGCGCCACGTGACGACATGTTGCAAAGAAAGAAAAAAGTGAATGGAATGGAGTCTCTCCAATGACGAGGATGATGATGATGAGGAGGAGTTCCCCCCTTTCTCTCTCTCTCTTTTCCCGCCACGGAGGAGGAGGAGCGTGTGCGTGCGTGCATGCGTGCGTGTGACTTTGCGGGAATGCGCGCCTCCTCTGCGGCGTCAGTTCGTTCGTGGATGCGTGCGTGCGTGCGTGCGCGTCCACCGAGGATGGCGGGAAGCCTGCTGCTGGTTCTGGCGCTTCACTTTGGTGAGTTGCGAAACGACATTTTTGTGAGCCTCATCGTCTTTATGATTAATATTAAGCGACGGTTGTTATCTTTGCGATTAGTTTTAAGATGGTCACCTTGTAGTCACACGTGACTTGTGGCGGAAAGTGCACGAGTCCATTTAATTGTGATTTTTCCTGACGAAAGAGATTTTTTTTTCATTATAATTCATGTCATGATTCGATTTCATTTGTGGCACGTGAGCACTACAGTGTGTGAGTGAATGTGTGTTAACGTGAGTGTGTGCGCGCTGACAAGGGGGATCCCCACCCCCTTCCCATCTTCCTCCTTCTCCTCCTCCCGTTTTTCTTCCTCTTCCTCCTTTATTTGTACCAAAGTGGCCTTTTACGCGGGTGTGTTTGCTTGTTCGATTTTGCGCTCAGCGCCGAGGCCGCACCCAGTTGTCCCAAAATGAAGAATAGTCGCGAAAAATTGAATGCTCACGTTTTGTTGTTCTGCCTAAAAAAAAAAAAAAAAAAAGGAATGATGAAAAAATAGACAGAATAATGATGATGTCATTTGTAGCCGTGCACGCGCCTTCCTGCAGAGCGCGGGTGCACGGACCGAGCAGGCTCCGTCTAATATTTGGACTGCAGCATTCATTATAATTTTTCCCCCACATCTTGCGAATGTTCTCGCTTTGATTATTGCATAAGTGCGAAGTGTGTGGTCTGCGCGTGCGTGTGAACGATTTTTTTTCTATAAAGCTCGTGATCGCGCGCACTCACTCGTCTTTCTATAGCTATTCTTGTCTCATTCTTATTAACATTATTCTTTTTGTATTGTATAAAGACAGCAAATTATTATTATTATTATTATTATTATTATTATTACTGCATTTGTGAGTGGAAAAACACGTCCTTTTTCTTCGGCGCGTGTGTGCGCGTGTACGCGCGTGTGTGTGTGTGTATGCGTGGTGGGTGTGTCGAACGCATTCAGCACGCTGCTTTTCTGCACTGCAGGAAAGTGCGAGTGTGTGCGTGCGTGTGCGCGTGACAGGTATAGGAACGAATAAAGACTTGGAAGACCTGCACGCAAAATAAGCAAAAGAAAAAGAGAAAGAAAAGCAATGATCAATTCAGAGTGGATAAAATCGTGTGTGGGCATTTATGACGTTTGTCGTGTTAATGGAAGGAATTTTTTTTTTTTTTTGTTAAATGGAAAAAAAAATCATGAACATGAAATATTAGTTCATGTGAAGGATTGTATTAAATGTAGAAAGGATAACTGTAATGTGTCGTCACCTGTTTCTCATTCATGTATTCATTCAATGAGAGGGAAAAAACCCTATATAACATCTTTTCCGATTTGCGTTCAAAATAGCTAAAGAAGCCTTTTCATTTTTGCCAGTTGCTTCAGCTTAATAGTTCATATCATTGTCTTCATCAATCGAATATTTCAGTCGAGATGAATGGATGAAGTCAGCCAGCATCTAAATACCATGACGTCATGAAATCGGTTTAAAATGACAAGAATCAAAAGCCGCCAATAAAAAGGGTCCCAATTCCCAAGCCATCGTCGCTCATCTTGTTTGCCAAATTCAACTTGCGTGAAATGTGCTGAGCTGTGGCAAGTGTGTGTACGCGTGGGTGACCTCGTCCAGGGAGTGCTTGCCCTCACTGCCACCGTCGCACGCTGCACGTCAGCCATAGTCCAAAGCAGAGATTTACAGATGACCATTAAAAAAAATAGACCATCCATGTCTTTGAGTTTGGCAGTTAGTCTCGTTAGTGACAGCAGGAAAAAAAATATCTACACTATGCAAAATGCGTGTGAACGTTCGGATGAACAGGACTCCGAAAGAAGTCGTGCACGGTGCGATGGCCGGACGATGACGTCATTAGTTGAGGCGTGAGGAGCGTTTTTGGAGCGTCTGCCAGGTATTGGAGAGGCGTGAGTGGCTCGTGTGACGTGTCATTTATGTGATGCGTCGCCTCGCATTTTGCTGCGATGATAAATTGGATTGTGGGCCCCGCGCGGTCTAACAGTGGGGCGCTGCTTGTGCTTTGGCTCAGTGTGGCTGCTGCAGTCGGTGCTGGTAAGCTCCGCCCACTGTGACGCTGTCTTCAAAGGCTTTTCCGACTGTTTGCTGCAGCTGGGAGACAACATGGCCAACTACCCCGCCGACCTCGATGACCAGCAGAACCTACACAAGATCTGCACGTATGACGCACGCACGCATCCACGCCATCTTTAGTGACAGCAAACACGCCTCTTCTTTTAGTCATCACTTTATTTGGCCAATAGCGTTCCATGAATCAATGAAGCATAGCAAAATTGGTTGAAAATCACCCCGTCGTTTCAAATGCGGTCCGTGACGTCCGTCAGAAGAAAATTAACTGTTTTGCTTGACCTTTGTAAACGGGATGCTAGACGTCGTTCAGCAACGTGGCTAATTGGCCTTGGAGATAAACCCCGCCCCCCGCGGCTTCAAAAGCCAAATGTTTGTCCAAGACATGCGTGAGGGCGGAGTTTTGTGTCCTCCGCCACACTTAAACACACTTTCATGAGGGCAACACGCCCACTCCAGATGGTGCACGCACACACACGCACTGATTTCATTGAGCGACAGCTTTATCACAGCAGGGAGGGGGCGTGGCAGGTGGGGCCGGTCAACACGCCTCCTCGCCACACACACACGCTAATTGGTAGCGTGAACACGGGTCAAAAGGCACATTATGGATGTGTCCTTGCACGCCTCATTGATCACATGGTGGCCAGTGGGCGGAGGTACAGCCCTCATTAGAAGAAAATATTGGCCAAACAAGAAAATCTCCATTTTTGTGGGTTCTTAATTTTTTTTCTCCCCTTTTATGGAAATACTACTGTTAGATTCCAACTTGAATCTCACAACGAAATGTGTAACGTTTGTTGTTGTTGTTTCCCGCCAGCTACTGGGACGACTTCCACTCTTGCGCCAGCACGGCGCTGTCCGACTGCCAGGAAGGCGCTAACGACCTTTGGGAGAAACTCAAGAAGGAATCTCGCAGTCTGGATTTTCGCGGGAGTTTGTTTGAACTTTGCAGTGGGGGAAATGGCGCTGCCCCAAGGTGGGGCATGGCCAGTGGCTTGGGGGGGGCGTTCCTGGCGGCACTGCCCGGCCTGCTCACCTGGCTGCTGGCCCTTTAAGAAAGACCCCCCCCCCATCCCCCAATAAACAAAAGAAAACAACAGCAACAACCCACCGGGAACGCACAGGCTTGTGTTGTTCCTCGACTTTGCCTTCCAGGCACTTCGTCCCGTCACACGCCCACCATGACGCTTTGATGCCACTCTGACCAAACTTTTGAGGATATGTGGATGACACGCCAAAGGAATTTTGGCGCTCGCGTGGACGTCGGGCGGACGCAACTTGAACACGCGCAGCACACCAAATTGGTCCCCAGCAATATGGCTTGCAAGGCTTAACGGCTAGCTTGCTAACTTGCGAGCTAGCTTTTTTTCCCAACCTCTTTGGCTGTGTTGGGAATCCTTTCCTAGACTCCATAGTATACTGGCCCACATCGTGTCAAAATGCACATTTCAGGTTTCAGGGAGTAGCACATCTTTCAACTGTGGAGTCGGGAATGATAAATGATCCGAATGGCGTCATCAAAAAGAGAAAGGGGACATTTGTTGAGTCCCAGCACAGCCAAAGTTTGTTTAAGGCGCAGACAGGAAGTGAGTGTCTTTGACTTGCATGATGTCACTTCCGCACCCCTTTTTAGGACATGAGCACAAATGTCGGCTTAGCGCTACACGCCATCTAGCGTAGCGCTGTGAACCGAAGGCTTTGCGCTAATGCGAGTTGATGCTAACCAGAGTTGAGTTGCTTCAATGAAACGCTTGAGTGAGAAATGTTTTCCAAATGCAGCCAAGTCAGGCTTAAACACTTTGTTGATGATTTGAGTGGCTCACGGTGATAAGATGGAGCTAAGTATTGACCTTAGGATGAGAACGTGTGACTTTTGGTCGGCCTTTGTTGTACATCAGCTGATAACATTTGACATTGTAGTGTAAAAGCTACGTGTTAAATTTTAGCGATTTAATGTATTAGTCTTTTGACATTTTAGTTTTTAACATTTTAGCTATTTGATGTTTGAAATTTTAACATTTTAGGTTTGTATTGTTTGCATTTTAATTTGGACATTTTAGTGTTTTGACTTTTTGCCATCTAACATTTTAGTCTTTTAACATTTTACGTTGTAACATTTTAGCATTTGAACGTTGAATGTTTTAGCGTTTTAGCGTTTTAATGTTTTAGTCTTTTAAGGTTCTAACATTTTAGCATTTAAGTGTTTCAGTGATTTCCATTGTCACATTTTAGTGCTTTAACGTTTCAGTGTTGAGCGCCAGGGGCGCGTGCTTTCAGGTTAGCTAACATTTAGCAAAGACTTAAGGAGAACTGAAGTTGATTTTTGTGCTGGTTTCCTGAAATGTTTCACAAGTTGTTTGTTTTTTTGTACGTGAGTAGAAAGTTTAGCGTTAACGTTGTTGTGTTTGTGATTACGGCAAAAAATAGAAAAACAAAGCAAAAGAGCAATACCACCACGACATCACGGCCAGTGTAGCTCCTACCGACCAATCAATAACCATTCATTAATAATTCAAGACTGTTGTATTCCAATAAATAACAAGTAATAATTGATTGAATAATAATAACTTCATGTTTATGTCTCCGTTTGTTTCTGTTTGTTTGCTCGAAACTTCTACAAATCATTCCAAAAATCATCAAAAGAATTTTCAAGGATTTATGATGTAAAATATTCCTAAGAAAAAGATTTATCATATAGAAACTTTATTCCACTTTTAATGAACATAGAAATATCAGAAAATGGATTTAGTGCAAAATAAAACAATACTGTTTGAAAGGATGTTTGTGACATCACTCTTTTTTTGCTGTAAGACGCGCATTTCTTATTAACGAGCTGACGCGAATGCTCATTCCGTGTGGCTGAAGATGAAGAGGAGGAGGAGGATGAAGGTGAGGCCTCAGCTGGTCGAACATCAAGAGTCCTTATTTGTCTGACGGGTCGCGAGCGTGCTGGGAGCTTGAAAATCCAGACAAACCTGTGCTGCCCCCAACTGTGCTGCCCTATTTTATTATTAATATTATTTAACAACCGCTTTCATGAAATGGCCTCATGCAAAAAATACTTCCAATGAAAAGGGAAACGCCAACGAAATGATTTTTCTCAAGCAAAATGGAACGATTGTACAACAGGATTTAGAGAGCCTACATATTTGTTATATGTATTTTTTTATCTTCACTTTTGTGTTCATTGGTTAATTTAATTTTAACACTTTCAATATTTCACGACGCTTACGTTGCGTTCCTGAATAATGTGCGCGCATGCATCATAAAAGAAATGTTACATTTGCATTGGCGACACATTAGATGTTTTACTTATTAATGTGTTCACGTAACTATATGCGTAACTATAACCGCCGCCCCCCACCCCTCCCCCCCCCCCCCACACACACACACGCCAAAAAAGCAAACAAATTGTTTGGTTTTATTTTTTTTAATGCCTTTGAGGACTGCAAGGGAGCGTCTCGGTGGGCGCCGACTAATTCCTGGAAGCGAGACTGCTGAATAATTGAAGACGCAATTAAGGCCTGCAGGAAGAAAGCCGCTCATTCAATATTCATGAAGGAAATCCCGCGAGATTTCTTCTAGCCTCAACCCACTCACGACCACACCTTGCAGGCGCCTGCTCCACTCATAATCGCATTCATACTACAAGGATAATCACACTTTTCTTTTGGACAATGAACAAATTAACGTGCAGAGAAACTGCATGAGATTAATCGATTGATTTGAACAGCAAGTACAAAATGTTTTATTCTAAAAAAAAAAACAACAACAGAAAAACTCAGCAAACGCCAATGGAAAAAAAAAAGAATGAAAGCAGAAGGGAAAAAATAATGGACACTAAAGCAGACGCCTTGCTGCAGTGTCGTCGTCCTGCTACGTGCTCCTTGGCCTCTTAGGGGCAGTGTGGTGCACGTATGCAGATAACGCAAATTGAACAAATAAAAGAGGAAAAGAAGTAAAAACGCCATGTTTTGAGGGAGTTTTGGGGAACAGAGTAAAAAGAAAATTTGCGGGTGAATATTGTTTCGTTATCTGTGTTTGTCCTTGAATGTTAGTTGGTTGGACCGCCATTTAAAAAACGGCCTTAGTTCTGTTAGCCTCGCATTAGCGCGAACCAAAGTCCCTGAAAAGCATGGTGTTTATTTGGTTTAGTCTTGTGTTTTGGTTTACAGTAACCCTCAAGAGTGTTTGTCCCATTTTACACTCTAAAACTGCAAAATTGGACGCTCTCGGTGAGCAGGAAACTTTGGCAGACCTCTCCATTTTTTTTTTTGCAGGCCTCTCCGTACTCAACCTCTACGTACGACTATGACGTCACCAATATGGTTCGAGTTGCGCTGGATAGGAGTGAAGGCAGGACAAATTGCGTTTATCAGTGAAATCGTGTTAAACAGTTTTCTCAAACACCTGTTATTCACTATGGTAACAATAAGTAATAAAATAATTTAAAGTTATAGCGTGCGTGCTTTTGGGCACCGTCAATTTAAAATAATGTGCCTTTTTCAATTAGGGTCTTGACTCCCCCCTCCCCCAATCCAGTTCATATAGTACTACCAAAAAATGAGCGACACATTAATCAATCATTGAAATTTTCTTGAGGTGCAGCCCTAAAATAACCAGTCAAGAAGAGAGCCTTTGTTTTGGGATGTTTGAGGCACGCTGGTGATGTAAAAATACTTCATGTTTATTTATTTATCGTCAACCGTTTTCCACCAGGGTAGCTCTGGAGGAAAAAGTGGGTCGTTACTAAAAATAAGAGCCACCCCCACCTCGGGAGGCCCATCAGAAGGCCTCTCGCCATCCTGTCATGGCAAAGACTGACCGCAGTGAGTTCAGCTTGATGTTACTTGTGAAGGTTCTTGTTTTGAAACATGCGACACACGTGAATAAATGAAGTCACGACAGTGATAAGCCCCGCCCCCTTCTGCGACAATCTTCCCAGGCTGTGCCAACAGCAGCCTGGAATGTGGAGGGCACGTTACCATGGCAACACACGCATGACAAATACCTGGTAACCACTAACGGCATCTAAACAGCTCAGGCCTCCAAGGACTGGCCTGGTAATGGGAAATGGATACAACTGAAGGAAAAGAAACTATTTTTACCACGTTTTATTTGGAAACATTTGAAAATGTTGACACCATCAGCAATGAACAAAAAGACCCTTCATTAGGAACACCTGAACTCCCAACAAATGTCTCTTTACAGCACAGGTGTCAAATTCAAGGCCCGGGGGCCAGATACGGCCCGCCACATCATTTTATGTGGCCCGCAAAGACAAATTGTGCATCAAATTTGTGTGTCATTATTAGAATTGCAAATTGTCTTCACTTTTAATATCTTTTTTTTTTTAAATATTTGACCAGCTTTTACTCATCTGATTTGAAAAGGAGTTATTTGTCAGTTTGTTTTGTAGCTTTGACTGTCTATGATATGAGGTGCTCATACATTTATTTGAGTTGACAGTCATAATGGCCCTCCGAAAGAAGCTATAACTACAATGCGGCCCGCGAAAAAAATGAGTTTGACACCCCTGCTTTACAGCTTTTCAAATGGAAACAAACAAATTAGCATTAGCATCCAGTTGCCAACATAACGTGGATATCCTCCTCCACATGGTGGAGTTGTTGACATTTTCGAACTTCATTTGTATTTGAATAAAGTCAACATCAAGCCTAAAATTTGCATATAATGGCAGTTCTTCCCTTAAAAACACCATTCCATGAACAAGATGACTGTGCTGTTTTTTGGTTTTTTTCATGATTTTCATGTTAATTACTATTTGTCCATATTAAGCCTGACTGCGTCAAGAACAATCAGCAAAAGTGGGTCCGTTTTACCACGGGCGTGTTCAGTAGCGTCCCTCGACGCCCAGCTGCGTCTCGGCCATGTGTTCTATCTGGCGGTGAACTGTGTTCACTTCCTGTTGGCTTAGGGTGCGCTCCATGTGGCGGTAAACCACACGGAAGCATAAGCTTCGCCTCCCGCTCCTGAAACCAGGGATGAGAATGGCAAATGTGAAAAAACACTGAAAAGTAGCCTGGGGGGGCGATTATATATATATATATATATATATATATATATATATATATATATATATATATATATATATATATATATATATATATATATATATATATATATATATATAAACGCTATATAATATTTTATATATATATATAAAAACGCTATATAATATTTTATATATATTATATAGCGTAACATTAGCTTACATGTAACATGTTACTTTCTAAACCCACATGCTTGTAAAAGTAAAAATGTAGCTTTGTGTTTTTTTGTTCCGATGTGCTCCTTAATGTTCCTAGCGCCGCGACCTCCATAGCTGATCATATCCTGACAGAGAATACACAAAACCTTCCCCGGGACATCTACTTTACGGATATGTTCCGTCAGGCACATGGTTACGGACTGTGTTCGGAGTTGTACGATGACGCTGCTCTCGAGCCATGCCCATCTGAAGCAGTTCTTGATCCTGTTCGACTTGTCTATTTCCCTGGCACGATCCTCGTCTTTTTTCTCCAAACCTGCACCATGCTGGCGAAAACATTTGCTGAGTAGGCCCTAGATCTATCTAATTAAATAACTCGTCTACAAGTGATGAAAACCCAATCGCAAATTCACATTGTGGCGGTGTAAAAACACTTAGTTCTCCGTGTAAGTTAAGTTAACAAGTGGAAATGCTGCCAAAAATAAGGATGTTGTCGGATCACTGCTGCCAGTGAGTTAGGTTTACGGAGGCAAGCCGATTTCCGTACTCACAGCTTAAATAATTTTGTCTTGATATGCCTAAAGATGTTGTCACGGCAGGCAAATGCTCGCAAGTCGCCGAGGCTAACGTTGCCTGGCCAGCTAGCCGACCGCTCCCCAACCCCCCTTATAAAAAAAAAAATTCTCAACGGATTTACACTATTCACGAAAATAATACTTTCGACGGATCCGTGGAAAATTCTCATCCCTGTGAAACACACCACAGGATGGTCGGCTCGCTCGCTTTCTTCATTCATCCTGCTAGTCGCTCGCCCCGCCAGCGCCACTCAATTAATTATTCAACATGTGCACACACACACGTACAGGGAAGAAGTCCATGTGTTGCGTGTGTGTTGAATAATTGACATCCCCATTATCCACACGTGCACCCCCGCCATAGAGATCAATACACACACACATCCCAGTGCAAGTGTGTCTTGCAGTGTATCCAAAAGAAAACAAATAGGGAGGATTTTTTTCCGCTGTGATTGGCGTGCGTGTATCACGACTAATGGAGCTGCCGTTCTTTGAGCGCTAATTGCTCTTTAAGCGCTGCTTGACCTTTAACAAGCCTTTCAAGCACCTGTGGAGACAGCGCACTCACTTTCATGGCTTCCTGTCACAACAGGAAGTCAATCCTTCCCGTATGTGTGTGTGCGTAAGAGCTGTAAGAGCCGACGCAACGGCATCCGTCTGGTGAAACGTGACCCCATCGATCGCACTTGCCATCCAAGATGGCGGCCCGAGGGTGCATTAGGGTGTCACGTGTCACTAATGGCTACTTAGCGCGTGCTAATCTGCACTTGCGATGGAGTGCGTTGGCGTGAAACTTGACGTTTCCTTCCTCCCTCAATTGACATGATCATCACTTGTGTATCATTTGTTGAATTCATAACCAGTGCAAGTATATAAATTTAAAATATTTTTATATCACATATTTCACTTAATGGGAGGAACGTAACTCCTGCGATGGAAGGTGGGATTTTTTTCAGTTCAATTGTCGTTAATTAATTTGCATACAATGTATTTTTAACATCTTTTTATATTTTTGAAGTGTATAACCGCGCACTTTGGATGAACACGTGGGCCTACTATGCTACTGTCTTTCCCTGTTTTTCATGATGGCGTCTTCCTTCTTTCCACTGCAGTGCATGCGTGTGTGTGGGCTCACTTGGGGTGCGTGAAGTCATCGAGCAGCGCCACCTCCTCCACAAGGTCTCCGGCGACGGCGCGAACCAACTCGTAGAAGTCGTTGGCGTGGAATGCAGGCTCGCCCGCCGCGGGAAGCCAAAAGGAGATGTCATTGTGCAACGGGGGGTACTTGCTCAGCGCCTCAAAACACACACACATCATAAATTTTTCACGCCAAGTATCACCTCTCATATGAAGTCCCTCGATTAATCGATGGAATAATCGATAGGACAATCGATTCCAAAAGATTCGTTTGTGGCAGCTCTAGAACGAGGCATGGTCCATATTCTCGTTTCATTCAGTAATGCTTTCACGTACCACTAGAGGGAGCCCAAGAAGCACTTGCGCTACTTCTAGCACACTTTTGCGACTCGCTGGTCCAAATTACTGCCAAAGCACAACTTGAGCAGTACCCCAGTGAAAAAAAATATTTTGGAAGAATCCAAAGGAGCAACAGCTACAGAGTGGGTGGGGCTGACTTTTGTCTTCCGTAAGGCTGCAATTGGAGAGAAGAATGGCAATCAGCAGATGCGCTACCTGGAAGTGGACCTCCTGATGGATGTCGTCCACGCGGAATTGCTTGAGGAAGCGCTCGTCCTGGCTCCAGAACATTCGGATGTCAGGGATCTTGTACAGGACCATGGCCAGACGCTCCAGGCCCAGTCCAAAGGCCCAACCCACCTTGTCGGCCGCGCCAGCTGACAACAAACAACAACGTCTGTCAACAAAAAGGGACGAGATGTGATTGTAAACCTCGCTTGCCGCCTGTGCAGGTGGCGCCTAAACGTCGTCCTCCGCGGACGACAAAGTGGATAAAGACGTGCGAGAGCAGCGGCGGCAGAAGGAAATCCTCTCCGATTGCGCTCGCCATCTGTCCGCCGCAAACACCGGCGCCACCCGCCGGGAGCTGGGCTGGCTGACGCTTCGAGCACAAACAGCAGGGCCGCTTATCCTCGTGCCTGGATTTGAACCCAGAACCTCAGGACTGCGAGGCAGATGTTCAGGTTACTAATGCCTACGCTGCAAAAGTTCGGCCTTCATACCAGGCATCGTGACATCACGATTTCTCTTCTTGGTGGTCTCTCACCGTAAGTTAAACTTCATCTTGATCAAGCTGTGGGCTCTTGATTATCATCTCATTGTTTTCACTGGCTCCGCCCGCTCGCCCGCCCGCCGGCTGCGTCCCATTGGGCCACATCAAATGCTACAGGCTGCTCATTAAGGCGCACCGATGTCTTCATCGTTAAGACATGCTGATGTCTTTACCTCACCCACTCCAAGTCTAATTTTTCCACGACAAGCAACCTTCCACAAATAGCGCCCCCTGGATGCCAGTCTACCTCGATCACAAATAGATTCACTATTTGTTATGGACCACAACAGCCTGCTGAGATGGATGGCTGCACAAACAAATGTTTGCTCTGCCCTTCGACACTCCCTGGATGCACGCAAGTGCGCGCACACACACACACACACACACACACACACACACACACACACACACACACACACACACACACACACACACACACACACACACACACACACACACACACACACACCGAGCCAGCAGTGCATCCGCACACACACTGAGATGATATTGGGGCTCTCAGCATGCCTTCGTAACAACCAGTACTCAAATACAGTAACGAAGTAGGACTAAGTGTTCATCGCTTTTCTTCCCAATATTTTTTTTTTTTTTTACCTGATATGCTGCTTATTTTCTTTTTCACAGTAATGACAGTGAGTCTGTGTTATTCATGGCCTCCCACCCACAGCAATACCTTGCTTGAGCAGCTGGAAAAGGGCCAAAAGATCAACGAGGCAATGCTTGGCAACTTCCACAACAGGTGCGTTCCATTTGTTCACCCGTATGTCCGGCCACCATCTTCTAATGAATTTCTATTTTCCTGCGCACATTGCAACCGCTTCATGGCTGCGTTTTTCGCAGTTTGTGCACATTGCATTGATATTGTAGCCACGTTTTCTATATAACCACCCCCCACTCTCGCCCCCCCCCCCCCCCAAGTCATGTCTGGGGTGCCGACAATGCTGACACATGCGCTCCTTGCATGTGTGTGTCGAGAAGGTAAAATCTGATTAAAATCATGTCGGGAACAATTAACAGCCTCTCCAAGCTGTCACCTCAGGCCCTCTGGGACTGGCCGTGTGTGTTTGGGGGAGGCGGAGGGGTACCAGCTGGCCACCAGTCATTCTCTCCATTGCGTGTTAGGGAGTCAGACAGAGTGAGGGATGAGGAAGGAGGAGGAATGTCGGGATGAACGAGAGCTGTCCATCACACCGGGGTTAGGGTTCAGTATAAGCCGACTCGTTACAAGCGTGGGGTGGGGCGGGGGGAAACAGACAATTTTGCTTTCTTCCCATCCCTCCATCCTTTTTCCTCTCATCCCCCATCCTCCATCCATCCACCTCCATCCTCTGCACACAAAACAAGCTGACTCATCACAGGAAGAATTTCAGCGTGAAAAATGAACAGAGGGTTAATGACAGCAGGATGAGCGGGGGTGGAATGGGGGGGGGGGGGGTACATTGGTGGGACATGATTTATTCAGGAGCGGGATTAAGACCCAAAGCCAGCACCTGAACCACACACACGTTCCCAGAGGGCCCGCGGCGACGGCTTGGAGAGTCTGTTAATTGCTACCAACACCAGTTTAATCAGATTTCACTGACCACACACACATGCGTGCACACGCATACATTAGGCCAGCGTCATGCGCACCCCAGCATGATGGGAGTCCCCTAGGAAGTGGGTGTAAATCAGATTTTGGCCAGGAGGCGTGGCCATTAGCAAATCCCATCTGTTGGGAGGGGACACACACACACACACGTGTTAGGTTCCTGCACACACATTGATATTCTATGTTCAAAAACATGAATACTAAATACACACACACACACACACACGTGGTTCCTGCACACAAATTCATATTCTATGTTCAAAAACACGCATACTAAATACACACACACACACACACACACACACACACACACACACACACACACACACACACACACAGAATGTAATGAATAAATAAGTGGAGGAAAAGCACTCTGTCTTCTCACAGCTCCTGAGTGAATTAATGAAGATGTTTAATTTCTCCTCCACCATCCATCACTCCCCCTTCCTCATCTTGCTAACTTCCTCTTTGCTCTCCTTTGTCCTTTATCCCCTCCCCTTTTACACACGCTGGGCCTCAGGCGCTACATATGGCGGTCACACTATTAAATAAGACTCACGCCAACCGGTGTCCCCTGTTGAAACCTCCCCACCCCACTCCCTTCATTCGCTCTCTCTACTGCAGTCACTTGGGTGCTCTCTCACTTTTTTCCCCTCGCTATTGTCTCCTACACTGCAGAAATATTGGATGGAGAGCGTAAGGGAGGGGGTGTTGAATGTGGTACGTTACCACGGCAACCAGTCACCCTGCCGCAGTGGAGATGTAAGGGAGGCGTGCGCGATTCCTAACACGCTTGTCTCGTGCGGTGCGCGTGCGCCAATAAACGTGCGGGCGTCTTTGAACTATTTTTGGTCCGCTCGCCTCTCCGGACGAATTTACCAGCCGGCATACACGTGTCACGGCGGAAGTCAAAGGCAGAGCGCCGCGGCGGTGAGGCGGTTGTGTGTGGATTTGCCTGACTGGTGTGTAGGAAGGAAGTTTGGCCAGCAGCTCATAATTAACAATAATGAGGTCATCGTGATGACCTTTTGAGGGTGGCATGACCGGTTGGCAGGTGACGAATCAAGCAATGATTGAAAAAATCCACAAAAGCACTTTCAGGACTTCTCCAAATGTTCAAACGCGCAAGCTCATCAAGCTTCGTGCTAACAGGGGCATCTCGTCAAGTTCATTGCCTCACTCTGTGTGCGCGTGTGTGTATTCTGACCAGAGTTGAGCAGCTGCTGCTCCATGACTCCGCAGCCCAGTACTTCCAACCAGTCGCCATGGAAACGCACCTCCATCTCAAAGGAGGGATGAGTGAAGGGGAAGTAGCAGTCCACCCAGCGCACCTCCAAATCTGCTGAGGAAGATGAAGTCAGTCGAGGGAGGAGGGAGCTCTCAGCCGGCGAGGTGAGGTGACCTTCTCCGAACAGAGCCCTGACGAGTCGGCTGAGTGTTTGCTTGAGGTTGAACTCCAGCAGCTTGACGGCCTCCAGACTGTGGACTTCCTGTTTGTGAGGCGTCCTGCGTCCCCCCGCCGCATCAAACATGTTCAGCTGGTCTCCGTCGGCAACATCGCAGAAGAGCTGTGCACAAAAGTTCCGGCGCACAATTAAAGCAAGTAGCATCCCTTCAATCCATTTGCAATTGGAAAAATCAAATGGTCAGACTTTATTTTTATTGATCTGTTTATTTTTACCTGGCGGTTGGAGAAGAGACGCACGCCTTCCATCTGGTGGAAGACGGGATAG
Source organism: Syngnathus scovelli (assembly GCF_024217435.2). Lineage (NCBI taxonomy): Eukaryota > Metazoa > Chordata > Actinopteri > Syngnathiformes > Syngnathidae > Syngnathus > Syngnathus scovelli. The sequence continues at coordinate 5,727,515 of NC_090864.1, read as the reverse complement.
TGGCTGGCATCGATCTCGTCCCGTCTGTACACGTCACCAGCCAAGAGGAAAGCGTCCAGGCCGCTGCTTACTAGCTCCCTCTGGTGGGCTGAGGTGTGTGCGCGCAACATCATCCTCCTGCAAAAAGAGGTAAGCAGCGAGGCTACATTGTGGGCGGGGCGGGGCAGCTCACCTGTTCAGGTAGTAGTTGTCGCCGCGCTTCCTGCTTGGGTGTTTGGGCGGGATCAGCAAGCTGTCAATCAATTAATCAAGTCAGTGGGAGAGCGGCTGGGCATGCGGCTGTCAATCAAATGACCTGTCAAAGTTCTGCTCCACAGTGACCACGGGGCTCAGGTTGTCATGGGCTGAGAACAGCGGGTTGCCTGAGCGACCCGTGTAAGCGCTGACGAGGAAAAAAAAAACACAAGAAGCAGAATTTAACTTTTTTTTTTTTTTTAGCACCAACGGTCGCCACATGCTAACCCGCCGTTGCTGTCGTAATTAAACATTGTCTTTGTGCAATAACGATGACAACGTTTCATTGTGGAGTGTGACTATTGGCAGCTAAAATTGTCTGAACAATGACTTGGTCAGGCCTAAAGTGTGGAGGTGGCACCTGTAGAAGTGAGATTTGATCCTTTCCTTAAGGAGCCATAACGGATGGTGCCGTTGGTTGTGGAGGTTGCGGCCAACTTTGGCCAGAATCTTCTGCGTCACGTTAGTGAAGTCGTCACACGGGTAGGCGTGGCCCAACACCTCCAGACTCTCCTGGTCCCTGGCGGGCTTGAGGGCGGGGCCATCCGTGCAGGCGCGTCGGCATGACGCGACCAGAGGGGGAAGCAGGGGGCGCAGCAGCTGGCGAAGGATCATGACCCCAAGTCCCCGGAGCTGCTGAAGGACATCCGCTCTTATCCAGCGACCCCCGCAGGCTGTACGCGGAGAAGCAAAGCGCAGTCAGCAGAACATTCAGAAAATCGCTGAGACATAAAGGTCGGCACTGTCATTTGCTCAACATGACTGTGACAAAGGCCAACATGGAGGGACAGAAAGTTTCCTCGGGAAAAATAAGGACCAACCAATCGAAGGCAACATCCAACACGCAAGCGCAAATGCTTTCTGTTGCAAAAATCTGCACCTGAAGGACATTTTGCCTCCAGTACCACCTTGCCATTTTAAGTAGTTTATTATTAACTTAAATATGTTTTACACAAATGCATTTTGCAAATGTGTCCAGACTGCGTGCGCGTTCGAGGTTTTATGTGAACAATACTTTTATGCCCTCTTATTTAATATGACTTGATTTGCAACTCTGTTGCCCTTAAACCAATCAATAACAAAGGGCGATCGAGGGTGAAATAAAGCGATATGATGATCGACATATATGCAGTTTGGCGTCTTGCAATAACATGCATTACTCTCACGTCATTTCTTGTTGGTTAAACGCAAAGTTTGTCTTTTAACGTTTATTCTAAGACAGAAACGTTTGCATGAGTAGCTTACCTTCAAAAGTCGTACGGCATGAACGCTCTTTTGGTAGCTTCTAGCGTGCCCGTATATTTAAGTAGTTATTCAAAGTACACGTTGATGAATTTATGCATATAGAGCGTCTAACACCAAGCCAAATAAGAGCATAGTATGAATTGAATTGGACAGAAAAAAAAGAAAAAGCAAAAAACAGCGGCACGAATGTGTAAGTGAGACAGGCGCTCTTTGGGCACACTTATCAGTGGGGTCCTAATGCCTGTCGGCTGAATCTTGTAGCCGTAAGCCTAGCAACGTGATGGCGGCGCCCGCAAGAGCGCAGGTGATCTCTCTGTACAGGATGCTCCTAAGAGAAAGTTTTAAATTCCCTTCGTACAATTACAGGTAAGACATGCGCGTGCGTCCTGCCAACTCCGTCGAAGCTTCTGCTGCGTCATTTTGTTTCAAGGATGTGTCTGTCAGCCAGCGGCGTCCTATGTGCTAATGTAGCTTCTCGGTGTTTGCATCAGACGCCACTGTGATTGGCTGGCAGACAGCGGAGACAAGAGAAGATGCTTTTTTTTGTCTCAGTCCACATGCATGTAGAGTCAAAACAGTATTGAGTGGGTGAGAAAGTGAAAGCGACTTCTAATTGATGCCAATTCACTAGTATACTTGTGAGGCTGCTTCAAGCTCGACTCCCAGTGGAGCGCAGTCAGGCACTTTTGGGCACTAAATGATTCATGGCTCATCAAAATAGTTGTCAGTTCATTTAATGATCAATAAGTTGTGGATTGTGCTGTCAGAACCACAAGTGTCAATATTTCATTCCAGCTTCTCCGCCATCTGCAACAGTCTCTTTCGTCCTCCTTGCCCGTTTCCCTTCATTGCCTTCCTTGTTCTCGTCCTCCCTCCATCCCATCCTAATAATAAAAGCCGTTGTCTCCTCATCTCTCCATCATGTCCTTGCGTGCGCTCGTGTTTAACGACGCCTCTTAAAACGGATCCGTCATTGCTTTACTGGCGCGCTCTTGAATGCTCAATGAGCTGCGCCTGCGACAAGAAGAGGAAGAAGTGGAGTTTGTCAAGGTCACTGAACATCCGCCAGCTGTGCCGCACTTTCAGTTGTGGCTTCATTACGAGTGTGATCACAGAGCAAATTTAACTAAGGACAATTGGTCTTTAGGGAAGTTCAAATGTAAAGAGTCATAATAATACAAATAGAATCCTCCACATAATGAGTTTTTGTTCCAGGAAATATGCAGTGCGGCGTGTACGTGACGCTTTCAGGGTCAACAAGAATGTGAATGAGCCAAAGTTGGTGGAGAGTCTGATGCTGGAGGCCCGCCAGTCACTGGCCATGATACAGAGACAGGTAACGCATGCACACACTGGGCGGGTGGCTGTGTGCGTGTTTGCTCGCGCGTATGTCTGACATCAACAAACCAGAACCAAACTCTGCCCTCGCTAATGAACTTTGAGCTTTTGGGAAGCCGAAACCCTGTGTGAAGGGTCGCGACCCCCCACTCAGTTCCCGTTTGTTTTGGTGGTCGGGGGAAGGGAGTAAATATTTCGATCTTGTTTGCGCAAAAGCGCAAACATCAATCAAGAACGCGCACACACATAGTAACAGCCAACAGAGAGTGTTGCATAATAAGCAAGTAAGGCTGAAGTAAATCAACATTCACTGCCTGTCCTGTGCGTGCGATGGTCATGATGGAGACTGGTCACGTGATCGTTCGAGTGATGTCGTTGAGATTGGCATGTAATGCTATTGCGCGTGTGTGTGTGTGTGCGTCTGCGCAGGTGGCCGTGGGCACTATGTTCCAGGCCCAGAAGACTGTGGTGGAGTCACAGCAGTAGCAAGAGGAGGAAGTCACATCACATCGGCCAATCAGCTTCCAGCTTGTGAGGTGGGCGGGGCATCATGGGAGGTTATGCACTCTTTGGATGTTTCATCAAGAAACTCAAATAAAAAGGGTATGTTATAAAAATGGAATGAAAGCTTTTTCAGCCACTGCTCATTTTATTGGCATCCCATGTAGATGCTGTGGGGAGGGATCGGTGTACGGCTCAGGTGGAAGTGGTTGGGGTCAGATGTCAGTGATGTTAGCAGGGCGAAGGTGAAGCGGGTGACTGACTGTGCAGCTAGCTGACAGGCTAATAATAGAACACTGTGTTGTTTTAGAACTCGGGACAACGATCTGCCTCCTCACAAACACACACACACCTGACCTGATTGTGGGGGTTGTCCTTTGAACTTGTTAAGCACCAATACCACTGTCACATGAAGCCTCGCCAAAAGGTTGCGCATAACTCTCCCTGCTGGCCAAAACCTTAATTGTCCTTTTAACAACCTGCTGTAAACGCTGAGTCATTAGTGATGTCACTGGTCCAACTCAAGACTTTAGAGTGATTGGTTTTAATGGGTTTTTAGGGTTATCAGACAAATTGGACTTTGGAATTAGACACCTTCAGTGTAGTAAGTACCTGGTTGCACCATAGCATGCGCAGGAGCACCGAGCTCTCCTGGCAGACATGCAGTGCAATGTGCATAAGAAGAGGCAGACAAGTTCTATTGTCTTAAGTTTTATGGGTCAGTTTAATAGTAAACCACAACAGCAGGAAGCATGTGCATTCTAGGTCTCTTAATTGGAGAGAGTCTTTTCATTTCCTTCAAATGATGTACAAAAGTCACCAAACAGTGAGCGTGACAGCAGGTGTGTTAGGTCTTTGAAGAAGTTAAAATGTATTCAAAGCGTGTGGGGTGGTGCGATTACGTCACATCCCGTTGCGCGCTCAGCGGTCCTGCGGTTCGGGGGGCGGCGGCGGCATAACGGGCGCACGATCGCGGCCGGCGCGGTAGCGGAGCGTGTAGTTTCGGCCGTCGTTGTTGTCCCAGAAGTCACCCTGGTCGGAGCGGAAGTACACGGCCAGGTGTACGGCCGCCCCAGCCTCCATCGCAGGGGGCGTGTAGACGGTGAAGCCGTAGCGCGCGCTCCCGCCGCCCGGAAGCTGGGCGTCCAAGAGCAGGGCCTGCGCGTCCACGTGGGACAACCACTCGTTGAATGTGTAGCGCACGCCCACCTCCCCGTGCGCGCTCCCGTTCAGCACACGCACGCTGCCGCGCACGTCGTAGTGCGTGACGGACAGCCGCTCCAGGCACACGCGCAGCATCCGAAGCCGCGAGTCCGGGTCCGCGGGCTCGGAGAAGCAAGGGACAAGGCGCCCTCCCCCTGCTGCGTCTGGGTCCGGGTCCGGGAAGCGCCCCCCTACCGCCGGCCGCCCGGTGTGTCTGGAGAATACCTTGGTGGGCACTCGGGGCTCGTCTAGCGCGCTGAAGTGTTTGACGCTGGCCAAACTCAGACCAAGCGAGTCGGCGAACTGGACCCGCTTGCGCCGCTCACTCCCAGACACGGCGGCCAGCAGCAACGAAGTCGGGCAGGCGGGCAGTGAGCGGGCCCGCCGCCTTTCGTTCATGCGCCGCTCCAGTTGCCGCGCGTCCTGCTCGTCGTCCAGTTGGTCGTCCTGCTCGGGGTCAGAGTCCGAGTCCGGGTCGCGTTCGTCCTCGCAGGCCATCCCGGCCTGGAGCGGCGGCGCTGATCCAGACCAGGACATTACTCAGCCTGCTAGGCCAGTCCTCAATGCGCTGCTACAGCAGCTGCCGGTCAGAGTCCGCGCTGGGGCCTGCTTGTATAGGGGAGGGGACGCCCCTCATTGACCTCCCCCTCAAAGCCCCCCCACTGCGCACCTGCTGTCACGCAAGCAACGTACTAAGCGTGCACACAATGGACACACGAGCGCCTTCACCTGAAAGCAGGACTTAAGAGTTTACAGAAAATCACCTCACCTAGATGAATGTGACTTGAGTAAAAGTCTTGCAGGGCATCCCACTGCATGTAACATTTCACGAGGACTGGCGAAAAGAATACGACTGTCGTGCCGTCATAGCCAAGCACACCAGCCGTGGATGCGCCGACACGGCGACGCAGACGCAACCTTTTTTGGTTGACGTCCGCCCAAAGACACTTTTTCCATTAGAGGGCTGTTTGCCAGCAGAGCAGGCGTGATTTATAGAAATGCCCACAGCTCTTCAGACCCGAAGGACTGGCCATGAAGTGAAATTGGATCGTTTCTTGAAGCACTCGGGAAACAATGACGTCATATGACAACATGCGTCTATTTGCTGTCCAATTAGGTGGATTTTTTTATTAGTTGGTATTGAAAACAAACTTATGGAAGGAAGACATTTAATTTTAAAACGTTAAAATTGTTGAATGAACAGTGTCAAAACGGTGAAAAAGGTCACATCAGTGGTGGAAAAAAATTAACATTTAGTTTATTTAGAAAGGCAGATCATAACATTGTATTTGGAGCACATTTATGTGATGGATATGTATCTTATTTCCTCAAACGCAAACATGTCAGGTGACGTCAATGAAGTTGGAGTTAAAGGTAAACATCTAGTCGTCCGTTTACGTAATGGTCCCTCTAGTGCGTCACTACAAATCAACACTGACGTCACGTCACACAGACATTGATTCATTTTCAACCACGTGGAGACAAGATTGCCAAGGCGACTGTACTGAAATGAAATGGCGCCACCTGGTGGCAAATTTAATTCACTCCCGTCCAGTCGGATAAAAATAAATCATAAGTTTAACAATGCGATATTGACTTTTACTCTTCCACAAGAGGGCGCAATAATAACTGATCTTCAACTCAACGCAGTAAGAGGGCCAATCCAAAAGTTGCTTGCTGTCAAGTGCACGTCCGTGCAAAAGCTACAAATCCAAACTTGGAAAGTCAGGAAAGATTGTGCGTGCCTAAATGATTTCATTTCTTGTGATTGCAGCATTGACTCGTTCCAGCGTCACGGTGGCCACGTTGAAGCCAGTGGGAAAGAGGCCACGCCTCCTGCACCATTTCAAGTGTGACATCACAGACAATATCAAGAGCAAATTGCATCCATCCCTTGGTCCCACGGCAGCAGCCTGCGGCGGCATGACGTCACATGGTGATGTCACAGCTCGCTTTAGGCCACGTACATGCGATACACCAGGGTGACGATGGCTGCCGCCGCCAGCGGAATCAGCCAGTTGGGTAACCAGCTGCTGACAACAAAACAGGTTTGTTCACGTGTATGTTTGTGTGTGTGCGCCTGCATGTGTACGTCCGTACCTTGGCTCCTCCTCCAAAGTAGTCGCCAGACTTTCCTGGAAAACAAAGCAAGCTCATCATCATCATCATCATGACATGCATAATGATGTCATCACAGGGCTTACCGCAGGCTTAGCCAATTTCTCTCTGTCGTCCTGAACAGGCGCACGCACACACAGACACACAAGACAAAGTGCAAAATCACATAAGTGTCCTTGACACACGTGGACGGTCAGTCGGAGGCATCTGCGGGCGGCATACCGGGTGCAGTTCTCCAACGAGCATCTGCTGGGCAACGGCGCGGGCGTCGGTGGAGTGTCCGACATCCTCGAAGCTCTCGGTGGCGTCCCCGCCTGCGTGTTCCCTCAGGACCTCCTCGCCGCCTGGGTGCTGCCAACGCACACACCTGGACCTTGAACGCCTCGTAAAAACGCTGGCTTTGATAACGCTTATCCAAACACAAAGGCATGTAGGCAAATGATGAGTGGCGCTGCCTGACGTGACCTCCAAAACCCCGGAAAGACGCCCAATGGCAACCTTCAGCAAATGCTTCCATTTGCTGCAGTTGTGTTTTTGTAGTTGTGTATTGATCTAGTTGTGTTAAGTGTTCTTGTAATTGTTGTCTTTTTCTAGCTGTGTTGTGTTTTTGTAGTTGTATCACTGGAGCTGCAATTGTTGTGTTCTCTCCGTTATCTTGTTGTAATTATTGCGTCTCTGTAGGGTTGGTAGTTGTGTCCTTGTGATCTTGGAGTTGTACTTGCGTTCAGTGAGGGCCGTAACACGTTACAAAGTAACACATTAACCTAGTATATTGAGTTGTCGTTCATGGATTTCCCTCACATGAGTACGTGAAAAAAATGAATAACAAATAATCACATGCATGAGGAGAGTAAAATCCTAACTAAAGATAGGAACAAACAACTACATGATGGAATACTTACCGTCTACGGAAATGACGTCACATAAGCGCCTTGTCGTAATTGTTGGCTTTCTGGAATTTCGTGTTATGTTGTAATTGTGTTTTGAAAGTTGGAGTTGTGTTGTTGTACTAGTCTCGCTGTGTGTTTCTAGAGTTATATAACCAGTTGTTTTGTTGCGTTGTGTTGCGTTGCATCAGCGCTCGCTCACCTCCTCCAGAAACTGGGTGACGTCATAGACCTTATGGTGTATGACGATCCAAGTAGACTTGATGGAGTTGTGCTCGGCGATGTCGTCAAGCGTGAAGTATTTGAGGTCTTCTGCTGTCATCTTGCGTCTTTGTGCTTCTTTAATGGCGGAGGTTCGCCTCAAACTTTGACTTTGTGAACGTTTAACTACTCCCGAACGTCAACATTCACGTTGCACCTATTTTCTGCTCGGCTTCCCTCAATAATTCAAGTCATGGCGCTCGTTATCCGCTTAGTACTTTCAAAGTAAATTCAAATGGCGAGAAGTTACGTTTTGCGCTTTAGTTGTGAAAGATAGTATCCGGTAAGGTTGTGTTTCATTTCAGCGCTTCACAACACTTTAAACTTTCGCCCAATGTTTTTTGGGCACCGCCCCCTGCTGTATCGGCTCGCTAATTGGTCGTTCACCGCGCGGACGAGGTGAACGGTCACCTACGCCCAACACATGAAAATCCCCTAAAACACAAGATTTTTTTTCTGTTTGCTTTTTTTTTTTTGCTCCACCCTTAGGAACATTATGAAGGTCAATCACATCACGTGCAATTAGATAAAAAATCAGGACACCAGGAAGGAAAACTTTGCTGTCACTGTCACGCTTAAGTATTAACAGGTGACAACTTATGATGATGATGATGTGATTATTAGTTATTGTTAGTTTTAGAGTGTTCCACATTATTTCCAATTTGGTGGACACATGTTTATGTTTGCTGCTGTCCACATGTTTGTCATCAAGCCAGCAGCAGATGTTAGCAGCAAACAGCAGATGAGATCAAATTGCCTCTACTGAGTGCAGACCACCACAGACGAGTCAAACACGCCAACACGCATTCTTGTCTTTTCTGGCTCGAAGGAAGAAGCTAGAAAGCAGGCAAGACAAGCTTTGTTGCTGTTGACCGCAGGCTGGGCTGGAGATGATGTCACAAATGATTTCCTGTCCGCATGTGGACTCGGTTCATTCGTGTTCACATTCATATTGATCCATTTGTTCTCGTGCTTTTTTGGGTCAGCTGCAGTCCAAATGGGCGAGAGGCAGTAGACACCACGATTGGTCACGGGCCAATGGCAGGACTGCCTACAAACAAACGATTGGATTGGTCAGCAGTTAAAGTCAAGTAAGGTGACCCTGAGGGCTGGTGTTGCCCTTTTCTTTAAATGCGATGATGATGGCACAAGTCGTTGAAGTCGTTACTTGTAGCCTGTTAGCGCCCTTGGGCATTTGCAATGTGTTTCTTGGCAACTTTCCAAAGGACAGCTCGCTTGGGGAGGGTCAGTGGGGAGGAAGGCTTTAATTCAGCCTAGGCTGGCTGCCATGGTAACAAGAGGGGGGAGGTACACTAGTGTGTTACTATGAGGGCTTGGTCTTCCTCAAGACCACCACCATTGACACACACACACATTAACCCTCCACCTGCCATGTGGGGGCATCCCAGAGCCACAAAGAAGACAGCTGTGAGGACAAGGCGTGCCCGAGCATGCACATGCAAAACAAAAGCGGGACTGCAGCATTCCAAGGCAGCCTAACAGTCTGCACCCAGGGCAAAAGTCAAGGCCGACTTGGGGGAGCATCTTCAGACATCCCCAAGTTGTATTTGGGGAGGGGGCAGAACCACAGGACGGTCTTTCTCAAATGTTCTGGGCCTGACCAGGAAGTGGCCACTGCTCATTTTGCAGGAAGGATCGCAAGCCGACGCAACTTTCCCGACCAGAGCAAAATGTGGAATGTCCCAACTCCTCTTTAAGCCGGAATACATCACTTGGTGCGCTAGGCAACTTTTTCCGCTCCCCATTTGGCTTGATGACAAGCAAACTCAAAGGGTCCTTTGGGGGATGTTGGTGAAGACCAACCCTCAGGTCGCGGATTACCTCAGCGGGGGTCACGGATCACTGGAAGGGAAGCACACGTTTCCCGGTCATCATTTGTCTTCCAGGGGGATCCTGACTGAGTTGCAGAACCTCCCCGTCCCAGTTGATCATCTCCAAAAGCGATGACGCCAAAGATGTTCAAGTCGTCGAGCCAGAGGCCTTGCGCATGGTTCCTGAACACGAGCTCGAGTCTGGCCAAGTTTTCCTTTTCCATTTTCTGACCGGGGCTCTCCTCCCTCTTGCAGAGCGGAAAAAGCGCCATCGGGAATCCGTGATGTTTGGCGTAGGTCGCCGGCGCGTGACCTTGGCGCTGCTGCTGGCATGCTCGGCATCCTGGCTGCTGGTCGGCCACCTCCCGCCACTGCTCCGCACCGACCTCCCGTCCGATGGCTGCACCGACGCCGCCAGTAAGGCGATCCTGCGCCACCTGGTGAGTCCTGCCGACGGACGCCTTTGCTTGCACATCCTTCACGAGAAAAGATGAATTAGGGCGCACGAGCAGCAGCTGCGGCTTCCTCTGCTGTGTCCCTGCACGTCTTTGACATTCCAGACTATTTATGGAGTTCTCAGCGTGCCCTTAATGCCTTCCATATTTCTGCCTCCCATTGACGGAGTGCGGCAGACCCCGTCGGGACCACCGGGAAGGGCTCAGAAAACAATCAGTTCCGTATTTCGGCTGGAACACCGTCATGCTTCTCTGCTCTCCTTCTTCTCCAGTGTGCTGACTTTGCAGCGGGCTCGGCCACGGGCAACTTGTGCGCCGACCTGTGCGTTCGCGGTCTAGTGGAGTACAAGCATTGCCTCCACTACCGCAGCGGCAAGAAGGTGATGGAGGTCCACTGGAGGGGACGGCCCGTCATACTCAAGTCCAAGCTGGAGAACCTGTCCTCCTACCAGCCCCTCGGAGTTCTCGGCTACCGGGTAGGACAAGAAAGCGAGGACGGGGTCTACAAAGCTAAAGGTGTCCGCTTATTGTCTTCTGGCAGCAGGACACCACAGAGGACACGTCTCCTATGGACGTCCTCCTCTCCGCCACGATGGCGGTACGTGGACCGCACCAGCAGTACTTTAGAACAAGAAAAGAAAAAAAAAAGGCAAATCTGCGAATGTTGACTCAACGCTCAGGTGCGTAGCTGGCTGGGTCTGGCCGAGCAGCAGGAGGAGGACGATGACATCAAAGGAGAGGAAGGAGCCAGTTCTCTGGTCAATCTGCGCTCCACTGACAAGAGTTACTCCAGAGGCGAGCTGACATCCTTGTGGTCGCTGCTGCAGCAGGACGAGTACACCTTCCTTAGGTGCTCCGCCGCTGCAAGCCATGGCCGCCCGCCTGCCCAACTTTTGAACTTTCTCATCTCTCTCGGTCTAGAGTTCTGCAGGACCTGAGCGCGCATGTGTCCAAGGTGTTGGGCTCATGCGGGCACTTCTACGCCGTGGAGTCACTGTCAGCCGGCCACGCCTGGGACCAGAACATCTTCTCCCTGGATCAGGAACTGGCGGCGGGGGTCGGCGGCCCGGACCGGAGGGGGATGTGGGCTGTTCGCCACAAGGTCCACCGCATTGCGCTCAGCTTCCTGGACATGGTGCAACACTTTGACCGCGACTTCACACACAAAGTCCATTTGTGTGACGTCAAGCCCGAGAACTTTGCCATCAGGAAGGATCTCACAGTCAGCATTCTTCTTCCTCGTCTTCTTCTTCTTCTTGTGCAATTGCTGAAAAGAATTTGTACACGCTAGTCTGCACGTTTAATGACGCGCTCTGAGTCTTTTTTTGCTGTGTCATGTGATCAGGTGGTGGCCATTGACGTGGACATGGCCTTCTTCCAGCCCAAGATGGAGGAGATCCTGGACCACAAGTGCAGCGGCGACGACGACTGCAGTTTCTTTGACTGCATGTCGTCGTGCGACCTCGGCACGCGACGCTGCCGCCGACAGCGGATCAACACCAACCTGCAGGTCACCAATCGCCCATCCGACATCAATTGCTCGTCACATTATCTTGATGAAATTGGAACGGAATGGAAACCATTGTTAAGAGCAGCACGGATCCATCAGCAATATTGCGCTTGTTGTCGTCGTTGATCAGGTAATCTGCCAGAAGATCTTCAGGCTGTGGTTTTCTCCCACGTTGCTCGGCGCCAAAGCGGGGCTCCCCCTACAGGTGAGTTGTGCTTCTTCTCCTCCTTCTCCTTGTTAACATCTTCTCACTCAGTATGTTTTTCTTCCGTCTTGGGGCAGGTGGAGCTGCAGAGGGCGGTGCAAGAATGCTCTGAGTCAGGTGACGCGATCAAACGAGGGAGAGGAGCAGGGCGTGATGCCCATGGGCGCCTCCTCAATGTCCTGAGCCGCCTCCTTCACGAGGGAGGAGCGCAAGACAAATGACGGGAGGATAGCAAAAAACATACAAAACATACAAAAACGGCAGCAAGGACCCCAAGAGAACTTCTAAAGAAAGACCTTGAACTTTTGACACCTGGAATGATGTTTTACATGCTGGTGGAAACTGCTTGACTGCATGCAGAGTACAATAAACATTAAGGATGAGTCACATTGTGTTTCACATTGCATTCGACTCTTAAAAAAAAACTTTAACACAGCATGTGATTCGTATTGTTCATGAAACTTGAACTTGAAATGAAATGGAAAAATAAGTGAATTAATTATGAAGTGAAGTAAAATAACGCTGTGGCGGCGTGACAACATTATTTTTATTTATTTATTTATTATTATTATTATTATTATTATTATTATTATTATTATTATTATTATTATTATTATTATTATTATTATTATTATTATTATTATTATTATTATTATTATTATTATATTTTCCGTGTTGGTATTGTGTCGGACGGGCTACTGTGTAGCGCTCAGCTACTGTTTCCGTTTCCGGCGGAGCTTTGAGGCGGACGGACCAAAAAACGAAGGGGGCGGGAAGCTTAAGCAACTTGACGGAGTAAATCGTGTCCCTTCACTTTGTTAACGTTTTCGCTGGTTGAATTTGACTTTGTGAACATGACATGAAGTTTCGTGGGAAGATTGTCGACGTGGCTTGTCTCCACCATTTCACTCGTAAGAAACATTCTATTCGAAGCGATTGCTCGTTTGCTTCTTATCGGAGTCGCATGTATTTGACATTTGACCCCGACTGAGGTGTGTTACAGTCTACTTTATTCTGCATGTACAATTAATACCTATGAAAACGCAAACCTGTTTCTGGGTTTGGTCATGAGTGGTTTGCAAGCTCAGATGAAAATTGACGACTCTGTTAAGCAATAGAAAATGATGTTTCGATTTTGCAGGAGTGGTGAGCACCATTTCCAAGTTGACCAAGACATGCGTACTGCGTTTGACGCCCGATCATCTTTTTTTCATCCTCTGCGGCACAGTAGCAAACGGAGGCGTGGCCATGTGGTGCGAGCTGGCTCAGGTAGCTGCAACCCTCCGCCCCCCCCCCCCCCCCCCCCCCCCCCCCCCCCCCCATCCCACTGTCGTGTTATTTTTCACCTGTGCGTCGCCCTCCCCGCAGACCACTATCTTTGAGGAGTACCAGATGGAGGGCCTGACTTCCCAGGACAACGAAATTTGTCTGGAGTTGACACCGGAGAACGTCTTCCGTGCGCTCAAGACCGTCCACAGTGCCAAAAGTGTCAAAGTCAAGCTGACCAACAAGCATTGCCCTTGCCTCACCATCATCGCTGAGCTGGTCAGTCAACAAAATGTTACGAGGGTGCTCCGCATTAGCCACAAGCAGTGATATCATAACGCAGTGACACCGTGACTTCCCCCCATGCAGCCAACCATGTCCAGCATCAGCCGCGTAGTGACCCACGACGTCCCCGTAAACGTCGTCCCTCGACGCCTGTGGCACGAGTTCAAAGAGCCCAATGTTCCCAACTTTGATGTAAGTGTGCGCCCGACCGCCATTGGTTTGCGCGCTTGTTGACGTTGGAGTCCTGTGTGATGTGGCATGACGTGTTTGTCAGGTGAGCATCTTCCTGCCGCCTTTCAAGACCTTGAAGAACGTGGTGGACAGGATGAAGAACCTCTCCAACTTCCTGGTGCGAAGGAAGAACATCAGCACTACTGCTGCACCCAACGGCTTTCTTACTGAGCCTGTTTGTCCGCGTCAGGAGGTGGAGGCTAACCTGAGCGGCGAGATGACCCTGAAGATCGAGACGGACCTTGTGTCCGTCACCACTCACTTCAGAGACCTGGGAAATCCTCAATGGGGTAAAATTGTCAATGGGACTCCATCTGAGGTCACCTGACCCGACTTTCCTTTCTTGGCCCGGCATGTGACGGTGCCTCCCAAGACGACGCATCGCGGCGGTCTTGGGACGTCGACGCCATGGCACAGGTGCGCGTGGACATCAGGAAGCTGCAGCAGTTCCTGATGGGTCAGCAGGTCAACCCCAGCAAAGCCATATGCAGTAAGTGCAGCCATCATCCGAGCGTAAGTGTTGTCATTTTGTTTGCCTCGATGGCACCTGCACAGTCACAACGGGCACGTTGTCTGTCCCGCAGACATCGTCCACCAGAGGGTGCTCCACCTCTACCTGCTCCACCAGGACGTGTCTCTGCAGTACTTCATTCCCGGTGTGGCCTAGCCGACGAAAAAACAACTTCGACAAATTGAAACCCTTTGAGGGCACCAAAACGTACGTCGCAACATCAGCGTCCTCAGCAGGTAGGACCACATGAACGCAACTTGTCTCACTTCCAAGTTGCTTTTTATGTAAGATGGATGCATACGCAGTCACCAAGTCCCACCCCCAACTTAGTGTCGTATCTTCCCGTCCATTTTCCGTACTACTGCATTATTAGCTGCTGTTTTTCCCAAATTGTCTTTATGTGGAAAAGTTGAAATGAAAAAAGTTGTTTGCCTGTCTCTGTCAGTTGGGTTGTTTGGTGATTCCGTGGCTAGCTTTAGCGCCATGCTAACGCTGAGAAGACATAGTGATGAAAGGTCAATAAAAGCCAAAACAAGTTGAGCTCATTGTTGCTTGCGGGTGCAATTTATTTGCCAAAATCACATTCTCGCTCAACTCAAGTCACTACACCAAGCAAACGCCGCCGCCATCTTGTTCCCGGTCCCCTACATGCAAAACATAAAAGAGTTCTCATCAATGTCAACACGCAAGCTGATTGGCTATAAAGACTGTCCAGCATGAGCTCTTCTGCCCAAGGCATCCTTGGCCGGCCGGCGGGTGGGCGCTACGACAGCTGCTTCATGTCGTACACGTGCACCTCGCCTTCCGGGCGTGGCTCATCCGGGACGCCCCGCCGGCCCTTGGGCGGCGGCACGGGTGCGGCGGCGGCGCCCCCATCGGCGGCAGGGTCGGCCCCCTCCTGGCCCTCGGCCACAGTCCTCTCTTTCTTCAGGACGTTCTTGGCCAGGGTCTCCTTGATGCGCTCGCCCGACTGGCGGATCTTCTGGCGCCGCTCGGCCGTCACGATGCGCTCGCCTAATTTGTTGACTTTGCTGCCCAGGCTGTCTCGCGTCCGACTCATGTTGTCCCGCGAGAAGGTGGCCTTCAGACTCTCCATGCGCGTCAGGCCTGTCTTCTTCTTGGGACGTGCTGCCGCCGAGTCAGCCTCCTCCACCACCATGTACTCCTCGTCCGAATCCGGAGGAAGTTCCAACTTGTTTGACTCCTCATCGCCTGCGTCGTTGCCGGGCGTTGCAGCTCGCACTTCCTGCTCGCCCTGAAACGTCACAATGAGAACACTTTAAAAATAACTTTACCTAGTCATTTATTTAAAAAAAAAAAAAAAAAAATTGCACACTTTCAGCAAATCCTCTTGGAGATTGCAATGAGGTTTGCGATTTAAACCCAAACTTGTTTTGGGCTTTTTAAAACAAGTTTGAGCTTAAATTGGAGACGCTGGCGTGTCAGGTGACGTGCGCACCTTCTTGATCCCGCCTCCCTAAATAGCGAGCAGCAGCTGTTGGCAGAGCTCAGCGCGCTGCGGCGGGCGGCTAAACATATCGCACGTTGCGATCGGGTTACTGCTGTGCTGCCAGCGAACTGAGCGCATAAGACATTTTTTCTTAGCATGGATGACGACGCTTCATGCGAGGGGTCAGCAGGCCATTGGACCACCTCTGACCCGCGAGGTCTTCTCTTCGACTCGTGCGCTTCCGCCCACGTTGAGACGATTCATTAGGCACGTTGGCTTGTTTGCCTCTATGTGCCATTGTTTGTCATGATGGCAAAAGGCCAAAATTCACTATAAAGCTTAAGGAAACTTTGACTCGCTTACGAATGTTGAGCAATGCCGCCCCCTTGTCGCTCACCTGGTAGATGACCACTCGGAACTTGTTCTTGGCCAGGAGGTCCCCCTGCGTGGCCTCCACCTTCTTTACGCGCAGATTCTGGTTCTCCAAGCGCACGCGCACGTCCTTGATGTGCCTGCTGACCTTACAGGTCTTCTCCAGGAGTTTCTCCAGGCCGCCGACGGCGCCGGACTGCTCAGCGGCCAATTTGGCCACGCTGGCCTGGATGGCACGGACGGCGCTCTCCACCTCCAGCTGTCGCTCCTCCATGCGCTGCTGCGTCGCCTGCACGCCCTCCATCAGACCGGCAACACGCTCTAGCAGAGACGTCACGACCGCCGTGTCCTCCCCGCCGCCACACACCGAGCTGTCCGCCATCCTGCCTCTGCTCGCTCGCAGTCGCAAACTGGCAAGAGGAGAAGACGGGGAAGAGCAGTGGGACAGACGCGTGCTGGCAGACTCCACCCGAGGGGGGTTAAGTAGGTGGGAGGGGGGGCAAATCTAAGAACAGAACAGGAAATGACAAAGTCGGCTTTCAAACAAGAGGGATGAGGTTGTGCTTGATACATTTTTGCTCTGGTTAAAGACTAGAAAAGTTTTTTTCTTAATCAGTAAACTGGCTTTCACCACCTGGTCAAAAAGCAGCAATCCATCACAAACGTGGCACTGACTTGAATGTCACTAGCTTTTTGACATGGCCTCGGCAATTTGCCCAATGTTTTCTTCCGTGTTTT